>NC_030432.2:9546519-9873394 GCF_001660625.3 Ictalurus punctatus | reverse complement strand
ACCACAGCTGTATGCTAAAACAGCACCTGGTGAGACTAAAAGAGTCCCTGCACGCGCCACCTCGCGCCAATTCTCCCGTAATGAACACCTTCGTCTCAATTATTCTGAGAGCCATTAATGCGATGTGAAATAAACTCTAGTGGGATAATTAAGCCACTCTAACCGTCTGAGGTTGACCTAAGGGTTCTCTTCAAGCGACATAATGTAAAATCAGCAAAATAATCAGTACTTAATCAGGTTGGATCCAGCCGCTCGTTCTCTCTAACTGACTCTTGTTGTGAGAGGTGTGTAGTGTGTGTGTCCCAGCCATATGCCACGCTCACTGACCGTTGCGCTCGATTACAATGCACGCACGACAGGTAATCAGACTCGTTTTGCAGAAATCCAAGAGCAAGAACTCTACAAGCCTCAACTTTGGCACCCAGAATGTGGGCGGAATGTGTAGGTCTAGGATACAGCCTGTGGGTTTGGTTAATGAGATATAGACTACGTTCTGTAAATATTTTTTTTCATTTCAACATATAGATAAAAGTCTTTAAAAGACAGACAGAGAGAGAGAGAGAGAGAGAGAGAGAGAGAGAGAGAGAGATGTGACGGAGAAGGAGCAGAAAAGGACAATAACAAGCTGCTTTTCAAACTGTTCCTCCTCTCTAGCGGCTGCCTGTTGTTATGCTAAATAGCGCAGCGCGTGCCTCCGCTGGCACGCTCCGCCTGTGGGGGCGGGGTTTATTCATTGACTAATAGACAATGAATTGGACCCAGTTTTAGCTCAGCAATAAACAAGTGTATATGTCGAGCTAATATTCAGAAGTATTTTATAAGACTATAATGACACATTTAAGTACTTTATCAGTAATGTCGAAGGCACTGTTGTTTTCATTAGATATTTGGCAAAAAGCAATGAAGAATTTAGATAGGAGGCTACAGGTAATGTTTATAGTTGCATCATCGCTATCGAATGACTTACGGAATGGGGGGGGGGGGGGCAACGATAGTATATTGGTTTATTTATTATAACCGTATCGAAATGAACCTCGCAGTTAATGGACCTCATGTGGTATTGATGCAGATCTACAAAAGCAGACAAATGAGGGGTCACGTGACCGAGGAAAAGCATTAATTAAACAAATCGATGGCCATCTGGTGTAATCGAAAGCGCATGCGACGCACGTCTAATGTTTGCAGACGCACATATAGCCTAGGCCTAATGATCAATGATCAAACTCCTCTGATCTATCAAACGCAAGACGTCCTTCCAAGACACCAGGAAGAAAGGGTTAAATTCTGTATTCTATAGCCAACATAGGAAATGCGAAACTGCACGAATATTAGTATTCTGCTTTTTTTTTAATGATCCACGTGTCCAGAAGAACCATCGCTTGGGACCAAGGCGGCGTTGTGTCTCCACTGGTGTGAAGATCAGTAAGAGGAGGAGGTGGAGGATTTGGGGAGATCAGAATAGTCGGAAAGGCACACTCCGACTTTTGGGAAGGTGTGAAGCAGTAGCAGAAGGCACGGTGCATCCACAAATGTGAATCTGTCGAGGTGTTAGGTGCGACACTGTGCGCTCGAGCCACGCCGGTTCCCACACTCGCACCTTCTTCCTGCACGTGCATGCGGAGCCGAAGTGTCACTCTGGCGCATGGCGTTTGTTCACAGCTTCGGCCTGCAGTTTGGTCAGGGGTTGTAGTGGGAAATTCTAGTTTGCCAGCTGAGCAGCTAGACATTTAATCGAATGCAAAACAGATCATTCTGCCCAAGAAAACCTATATTTATTACATATTTACTACGTGTGTAATAGCCCATTGGATTGCACATGTCCAACAAGCTCCAGCTGTATGAGTGAACTGAACACGGGGTTTTGCCATGTAGTAATTACTGCTCTTCCGTTAGATGTAGCTAAATATATACAACATACGCATATAACTAAATTTGGAGTAACTGATAATACAAAATCTCAAACGCACTTACGAAAACAAATGTTTAGTTCAGTATTGGTGTTTGCACGCGCGTGAACTCTGCCCTAGGGCGCTGCGGCACGTGGCCGTCTGTCCAGCACCGAGGCGTCAAACTGAAAGAAAAAGTTCAACACCTAAGCGTTCTGTGACCAGCACCATGCTTGGTGCATAAAAAAAGGTCTGGAACAAGCATGATGATCCGAGAGAGACCTCTCATGACCTTTTCACCGAGGTTGCATAGCAGATACCAATTTAAAAAATGATTTGACACATTGCCAGCACAGCTTAATCAGATCAAGATACAGGATGTATGCCCCATAAACAGGACTGCCTGTATAGAGTTCACTAATATTTGCTTATGACAGAATTACAGTTATGGTTGGTTGGTAAGAAAAAGCCAGTGTAATCATGGATTCAATGTCCAAATGATCAGTGGGTTCACAGTGGACTTGAAAAGTATATAATGTTTTAGTGCAGCTTTGCTCAGCTAATATAAGGTTCATCCATCCAGTTTCTGTACCACTTATCTTACACAGGGTCGTGGGGAGCCTGGAGCCTATCCAGTGGGACTCAGGGCACAAGGCAGGGCGCTTTGGACGGGGTGCCAACCCATTGCAGGGCACAATCACACGTGCATTAACACATTACGGACAATTTGGAAATGTCAATCAGCCTACAGTGCATATCTTTGGACTAGAGGAGGAAATTGTAGTACACGGAGGAAGCCCCCAAAGCACAGACACAACACGTAAGCTCCGCTCACACAGGGCAGAGGTGGGAATCGAGCTCCCAACCCTGGAGGTGCGAAGTAAATGTGCTAACCACTAAGCCTCCTAATATACGGTAGCAGGTATCTTAATGAAATCGGAAATAAAAGTAAATAAAGTAAAAAATAAATCTGGGTTTGAAGTGAAGTATACAAGAATTTGTGGGATTGCCTTACGAATTTCTCTGAAGCTGTGCACAGAATTTTATGTTATTGGTCTATGTGGCCTTTAACATTTCGATAACATTATAATTGGAAATTCAACCAGCTTTCATTGAATTATTGTGTGTTAATATTGCATGATAATGAGTTTACAGTCAAATTGATATCCAGCTCTATAGCCTGAAGTAAAACCGAAAATCCACACACACACACACACACACACACACACGAAGTTAATAGGAACATTTCAGAGGATAACAAGGCATAGTTCCAATACAGAGTCTGCATAAATAGGGAAAAAGATTGTCCCAAAAGTTTGCTTTATAGCAAAATGTCTTCCAGAATGTCAAAAGAAGAACCGATTGAAATCATTCTTACGGCTGGATCGGGAAGCTGACGCAAGGTTGCGATAGACTTTACCAGGAAACATGGCAAACACATCACACACACAACACTGCTGCCAAATTATACAAATTCAAAATGACTGGAAGTGTCACAAACCGACCAAGAAGAGAACACCCACGAACATCCACTGATGAAAGCAGAACCGATGTGGTGCTGGAAAACATAGTCCCCTATGTATGGAGACTTTTGGGACAAACTATATATTTGCTTTATTTGGCTGGCACTTTTATCCAAAGTAACCAGTAATCCATCCATAGACCATAGAAAAAAATCTAGCAACAAAAGGTGATTACAATAAGTTTTTGTGCTCTAATGTAGCATTTATGAGTTTGGACTTGATTGACAGTTTGTCCTGTTCGAGCAGGACCACAGCAGAAGCTGCTCTACTTGAAAACTATCCAGTGTTTGACATATCAGTGTTAAAACTGTCATTCACTCACTCATCTTCAGTAAGTGATTTATCCGGATCAGGATCTAGAGCTTATCTCGGGAAACACTGGGCATGAAAATGAGCACCATGTGTGCACATTCTCACACACACATTCACACCTGGTAAATGACACTCACCATGACAATCCATATACCAGTACGTTTTCTGGAAGGCTGGAGAAAACCCAGAGGAAACCAATGCGGACACAGTGACGTTTATGTGCACGTCAATATTCCGATATTAATCAGAATTTGACGATATTGTAATTAGTATCGAGTCGTGTAAATGCCGCAATCCGATTGCCTGATTCAGATTAAGACAATATTCTGATTCTCACCCTTGGAATATGATAGTGTGTGTGTGGGGATTTATACTTCACACCTCACGTGTTCATTAATGCTCTATAAAGTCATCAGTGACATGTTTGTTGTGCAGATGTCAAGCTGTCTATTAGCAAGGGGGTCAAATTGGGTAGGAGAGCAGAGGTTACGGAGAGTGTAGGCAAATGGTATTAGTCCAGCGGTAATCACATTCTGAGATGCCAACGAGTCTGCTTTAAGAAAGTCTTTGAAGAGGAACATAATAAATGCAATTGGAAATGACATTATTTGTTAACTGTGTGTGGTGTGGATGGATTCATCTTATCCAGGATGTAATCCCATCTTCTGCTTCGTGCTCCCAGAATTGGGAGATGCTTTCATGACCCTAATAAGGATAAAGCAATGATGTAGCACCATTACATGTATAGAAGAGCAAATTTTTTATATATATATATATATATATATATATATATATATATATATATATATATATATATATATATATATATATATATATATATATATATATATATATATATATATATATATATATATATATATATATATACATATATATATATATATATACATACACACACACATATACATACACCTTAGTGTTACTGAAATGCACTTGGTTTTTCTTGAATGCGCCTTGATCTCTGAAGGACGAGATATAAAATGATCTCATATCAGGAGAATCTTACATCCAGGGAACCAAGCAATCTACATAGAATCTGCAAGAGAAAAAGCATCAAGCATCCAAATATAAATAAGCAAGAGTTTAGAAATATCATTTTCACCCACCCATTCATTCCAAGGAAGAATCTTCCGTCAATCTTCACTTCCACTTAAAATTTTTCCAAATAAAGATGTCTGAAATTACATTACGCATATCCAAACATATCTGTACTGTATGAACAGGTGTGTGATAGTGCCTTGCGGTGGATTGGCACCCCACCATGGGCCCCATGCTCCCTGGGATAGGCTCCAGGTTCCTCAGTAAGCATAAGCGGTACAGAAAATGAATGGATCAATGGAAGGAAATTACATTGTTCATCCAACCAGTGCAAAACGCAGGACGAAAGATTGAATCGCTCAACATTTCCTAAATATTACGCCAGTATACTTAACCAACATTCATCACTATCATCAAGCTCAAAAGCATTAGCTTTGACACGTTTCAGTGAATTTATTGAATGCACCTCATTAAAGTGTCTAAAGGCTTAATAAAATCAACAAATCGTGACTTTATTATACGGTTCTTTCAGCCGTAGTCAGACCTATTGAATAGAACTTTCTAGAAATTTACAGCTCAAGAATCCCTACACTTTAAAATGACTTCAAATTTCTATTATCACAATTCTGGGTTCAAATAAAACCTGGAACACTGACCCAACAGATATTCATAATCTTATCCAATAACTAATAAAAAGGCATAACTCTGCACAGGAGGACACTGACACTTAAGACACATGATTTTTAAGTTTTAATTTCCTTACTGTACTCGCTGAGATATAAAATGATGAATTTAAATTGAAAAGATCTTCAGTCTAAGAATATTAAAATAAATGTGAACATATAACTACTATAAAACACATCTTAGAAGTCAGCTAGCTGTCTTTCATTCCCTTTTACACTGGAAAGATCACACACACACACACACACACACACACACACACACACACGGCTAGCTAATGTCTGTAATATTTCAAGCTAATGTTAACTTTAGACTTTCTAATGTGCCAGCTTGTGAATACACTGTGAAACACGAGTACAGTAATTCATGTAATTATGCAATCAACCAATCAGGTGGCAGCAACACAATGGATAAAATCATGCAGATACAGGTCAGGAACGTTCACATCAAACATCAGAATTGAGAAAAATGTGATCACTGCGATTCAGTGGCTTTGACTGTGGCATGGCTGTTGGCACCAGATGTGCTGGTTTGAGTATTTCAGAAACTGCTAATCTGGAGTTTTTAGACACAACAGGTCTCTAGAATTTACCCAAAATGGTGCGAAAAACAAAACAAAAGAACATTCGGTGAGCTTCAGCTCTGCAAGTAGAAATATCTTGTTCATAAGAGGTCTGAGGAGAATGTGCAGACTGGTTCGAGCTCACAGGAAGTCCATAGTAACTTGAATGACCACTCATTACAACCGTGGTGAACTGAAAAGCATCTCAGAAAGCACAACATACCGATCTCTGAGGTAGATAAGCTGAAACTGCAGATTACCACAGCAGGTTCCACTCCTGTCAGCCGAGAACATGAATCTGAGGCTACAAGTCTTGTATCTTGAGTTTGAATGTAGAATTTTTTTTTTTCAAATATTACACCAAAAACTTTGCGAAATAACACTACAGGAGAATAAATGTCAACAGGTTTACATAGTTAACTCATTTTAGACCAACATGCCATATAGAGCTTTAATACAGAGGTCACAAAATGTTTACTAAGTCTTATTAAGGCACGACAAGTTCACAAGCAGTTTGCTGTGAAAATCAGAGCATGTGTTATCACAACACTGAAAACAGAAGGGATTTACAAACCTGAAGAAGAGTACAGAAAGGTGTTCAGGGATACAGTTTCAAGAATACATCCATCCATTCATTTTCTATACCGCTTATCCTACAGGGTTGCGGGGAACCTGGATACACCCTAGACGGGGTGCCAATCCATCACAGGGCACAATCACATACACATTCACACACTACGGACACTTTGGACATGCCAATCAGCCTTCCATACATGTCTTTAGACAGGAGGAGGAAAGTGGAGTATCCAGAGGAGAACATGCAAACTCTACACACACAGAATGAAACCATCAACCCTGGAGGTCTGAGGCTAACCACTAAACCACTGTGCAACCTTCAAGGATACAATTACACATAATTATGTTCAGGGACATAATTTCCAACAGCGCAAATCAGAATTGAAAGAAACATGGATGCAAAGACATGGATCAAAAAGTACAAGTGGAAAATACTTGCAAAATCCAAAAGAGGAGGAGATTTCACTAGTAATCCCAAGATACACTTGTAATCATTTGTACACAAAACTAGCATGTCCTCTTGAAAGTTACATTTGTCCAAGGTTGTTCAGGTATACTGCACGTGATTCATTAAGAGCATTTAAGTAAAATTAGTGAAATGTGTGTTTGTTTTGGTTGGGAGGGGGCAGGGGGGTAAGGGGGGAATACCACTGATTGTAGAAAGTCAAACACATTTTTGTTTATTGAAAGTCATTTAAGCAGTTCACATTAAAACGCATTACACAAGCACATCAGATGGAGTGTACCACTGCAGTTATAAACAGAAATGGCACACTGTCAATGTCATCATTAGATGTGACTTCACTTAATATGAACTACAATCTGGCGTGCTGTCATTACACAGATGCAGTCATTACAGCAGCAAGAGTACACAACTCCAGTACTAACTCCTTGGGTAAATTGGGTGGCCACACCCAATCAGTCCTCCAAATATAGCACTAAAATGGAATTAGGGGCTGAAACGAGACACACAATCTTCTAGTGAGCAATGACTGTGTTCAATACAAGCTGTGGCTGTTAACAGTTTTTTTTTTCCTGCATGAGTAGAAACAATACATGAGCTAAGGAGTGGGGAAAAAATTGGTCCTGGTATATAGACCTTTGGAACGAATTTGTAGACACAAACACAGTCCAGAGAGTGCCTTCACCAGCACATACGTACTAAATGTCTTTTTGGAGTTCTTGACTCCTCTCCCCCATTATGGCGGCAAGTGTTCAGTGGAAGGAACTGGATGCCAAACCATCCCCTCCCAGTCACTGCCCAGGGTGGTCCAGAACTGCCAGCCTTCAACGAGGACAACCTTCACTGCTGCTTGCGGGACCAGAAACGGCCTGCAATGGTGCCTAAAGATAAGCCCTGCTTCTTCTGCTGAGAAATATCCGCCAGCCTCTGCTCCTCCTCCTGCACACAAACACAAGCGGAATATCAAATACTGATCATGAAGATTGAGGAGCGAAATCAAAATAGGAACAATACTACAAATTATAAACACTCCCACGATGATCAGACATTCAGTTCAGTCTTGTAGATAGCAGCAGATCTGACAAAGCATAGTGGTAACAAAGGAATAACACACTTTGGGGCCTGATGTTACAGGAAAATAATTCACGTCAGGTGGTAACAGTAACTCACATCACCCTGTCTTTTTCCAATAAGAGCATGTCCCGTTGCGTTTTATTCCTTATGTAGTATATCAACAGTCCGCACAGGATTTCATGGAGATTTTTTGTGATTGTTGCAGCCAAAAATACCTGATCTTGCTGTGGCTTCTTTCAACTTGTTTTTTTTTTTCCCTCATATTCAACGCACATGAATCGAAGACGGATTTTGGCTGAATGCGAGTCGTAATGATGTTCCATGATGCGTTTTGGTAAAAAATCTGCGGTCATTTTGAAAAATGCGCCAGAGTTTGCTTGATTTTGCATTCATTTCTGTGATCAGAAAATTGCTAAAATTACAAGGTGTATAAAAACACACGACAGCCAACATGGAAAACATCAAGATGCAAGTTGTTCTTTGTTGTCGGAATGTGATGTTAATATACGGCGCTCAATTCAAGTATCAAGTTGTTTTTTGTAACTACTTGCTAGTTAGACACAGGGTTTTTTTTTTTTTTTTTTTGAAAAAAGGTGGGAAACTGGGTTTGAGGCTAGGCCGTAGAGTTCAATTATAGAGAGGGTGCACTGAGTACTTGTGGAGTGACTGATAGCCTTATAGCTCTGGATTGCAACAACTGACATGCGCCATGTTATAAAGGATAACGAGCTCTTCAGTAGCATTCAGATGACACCAGCTCTACACCACTGTGATCTACGGTGCCTGAGAAAGAGGCTGTGGAAGTCGGGCATTTTAGTTCTATTCCCAGCTACAAATGACACCTCAGGTGCTGCCACGGATCTCGTTATGTCCCAGTCGATCATTTTCAAAGTCCCCAGACATTGTTCATTTAATCAATCAGTGTGTGTACACTGCCAGCTGCCGATTCTATGCGTACCGGCTTTGGTTGTTGTTTTCCATTTTGGATGCCATATTGGTAAACATCATGATGGAACAAACTGTATAACAGGCAAGTGCGCAAAAACCCTCGTATGACGAGATTACGGGAGTAAAAACGGTTCAGCGTACCAGTGCGAGCTGTGCTTGTCTCCTTTTAAACGCTTCAATGGGGTCTTCCTCGTGGGCGTAGTTTTCCAGGACCGTACGCACATCCTCCACGCCGTTCATCGCAATTGCTGCACAGGACAAAGAATCGTTAGGACTTGGTGTGTTTTTTCTTACAAACTCAACAGGAAGTATTTCATAAGCTCACTTTTAAGAAAGGCAGCCAAGTCGTAGAGCGTGCGGTCCTCCGAGTTGCCGTCCCACTTGCGCAGTGCCAAGCCGTTGAAGGGCTGCAGGCTGAAGGCCTCTCGCTTGCAGTCCACTATAATTACTTTAGAGGTGTCTCTGTTCAGACAAGACACGTCCTGTAGGGGGAAAAAAAAGCAAAAGTAGAGTGAGAAAATGTAATGAAATATGACAATATGAAATGTAATTTCATGGCCTACTGGCTAAAGCCAATCAAATATTAAATGCACTGGTCACAATACATGCTGTTTATACTTACATAATAACACGTTTATAGTCACAAATGGTGCCAATAAAACAGCAGAAAAAAAAAAGAAAATCTATGTTAAACTGTATCTTTAGAATTCAAATTTATAAAACAAAAAAAAAATACATATTTTAGCACAGCAAAGAAGAGAAACAAAACATCTGGTTCCAAAATATTTCAATATACAAGCATCTGCTTGTGATAAATAGTGTGAGAAATAAATTATGTCAAAGGCATACTGTATTCTGTGGACATATCCCTACTGCTCTTTAAAATTCCAGCAGACGCTGCATTTCTAAAAATGTTTTGATTATTAAATATTCAGGATGTTGCACTATTTCCAGGTCTATATTGAAATGTAAGCAAATGTGTGATCCTGACCGTGTTAACTGCTTCGTACAAAAGGTCAGATTTTCTGTATCTTATCCCTTCCACGGAAGGACATGTTCAGATGACACTCTGATGGATCTATTTGATCGAACATGGATCATCAGATTTTACAAAAACTTGTGGAGTCCATGCCAGCTCGAGTGCACAGTGCCATGAAAGCAAAAATGGGGGCATACCACATACCAAGAAATTCGGAAATCCATGTAAATATTTTTAAGATTCTACTTTACACTCAAATTGTTGCTGATCATATCTTTTGTAATGTAAACATCTGTGTTCAAACGAAAAAGAATGCCAAGCAGCCTGGGAGCCTCCACGCACGCGCACCCGGCCTGGGAGCCTCCACAGCCAGCCCTGGAGCATACACATCCAGCCTGGGAGCCTCCACAACAGGTCCAGCATTCATAGAGCACCCACACCTAAGCCCCAGAAGCCTACTAACGGGCCTGGGAACCTCCGCAGCCGATCCAGCAGGCCCTGGGTACACACACTTGAGGCCTGGGAGCCCTAACAGCCAAACCACTGGAGCCAGGGCACCCACCCTTTAATTCCCGGAGCCCCCACAGCAGGCCATGGAGCCTACTACATACAATTTGTTTTCTAATCTGGATGTAGCACATATGGTCATATGATCACATCTTTGCATTCTGGATTTAGTCATTACTACAATTCTGATATTTTGGCACCTGGATATAAAGTGAGCACTGTGACATCATGCTTGGTTTGCGTCTTACAGGCTCAACTGAAGACGATGTTCACCGGAATCGAGTCTGTTAAACGCATAACACAGTGCTGGCGTTAATTAAATATGTTGGTTAAAATAGAAGTGGATCAGTTTCATGAAATGAGCAACCCACGAGAATGGGGGTTGCCAGGTTTGTGGCTTTAAGGTCTAATCGGACTAGATTGAAAGCAGTCGGAGAAAACTAAATGTTATCCTTCCCCTCTCCCTCTCTCCCTCTCTCTCACTCTCTACAAAGCTCCAAATTGGATAACTGGCAACCTAATAAATTTGCTCAAACGCTTCAAAACATTTCTGTGCTGGACTGGAAACAATATCCCCTGGCCATGACGTTTGTGCACTCTGTGTTTGGAAAGTGTTTAGTGTTTATAAGGCCTGTTTCTCATGAATTCTTGGTAGGTGCATTTTTCCAGGCTGCCCTTGTTCTTTCAAAGAACCTTTAAAAGCAAGGTTACTCCAATGGTCAGTGACGTAAAGTACCACCGATACTAGAATACCTTAGAAAAGTGGCAGAATTTATCACAATATATAATACGGCCCTAATGTGGGGGTGGGGGATAATCCATGCCCCTGTAATGACACGGACATGAACAATATTCACACCTATGCATCTGTAAAGAAGTGCAAACTGTTAACACCCACTCACTGACCCCTGCAGTGTTTCTCTCTAGTGCTCACACACATAACCCACACACAGTTTCTCCATGGCAGCTGTCTCAGTTGTGGGCCCCAGGAGCAGATGGACAGGGACGCTGTACTCTCCCTATCACTAAGGTCATCTGTATCCCCCTGAGGGGGCTGAACACTGGGCAAAGCGAGGGGGAAGAGAGAAGCACAGCGACAGATAGATAGAACAGAGAGAGAGAGAGAGAGAGAGAGAGAGAGAGAGAGAGAGAGAGAGAGAGAGAGAGAGAGAGAGAGAGAGAGAGAGAGAGCTAGGAGAGTTGGGTAACTATTGAATGAGCCAGTCAAGAAAAAGGATACCCCTGTAGACCTATACACACACACGGCATGCTTCACACCGATTTACGTGTTGGCCCCTAACATAGAGACGCATCAGTAGCCCACAGGGAGCTGCAGTGTGTACATATTTGACTTGGTGCATGTGCAAGTGTGTATTCAAGCAGTATTTAAGGTATTGGTGACTAACAATGCTGTACAGTATTGCCTGCAGAGACTTAATGCCTCTGTGTGTGTTTTGTTAGCAGGGCTGTGTTAACTGGGAGCAGTGTAAGAGTATTAGGTTGGTGTACCAGACGAGATCTAATCCCCCTAGGTGAAGTGTAAGAGGACGCGTGCCTCAAACAACACACACACACACACACACACACACACACACACACACACACACACACGCGTACGCACTCCGCTAAACACCTGCCAATCCAGACTGTCCATGTCCCCGGTGCAGCTCTGTGACTGGGAGCATGCCAGAGGTCAGAGTGGTGTTCACCATCACTATCAACTGGTGTCATGTCCACACACAGGCTTTGCTTCGTAAAGGACGCGCAACCTTTTCTGTAGACCTGTAGATAAATTCTCAGTACAGACAAATGTATGGAAATTCCTGTCTGTGGAAAACCAGATGGATTCCTTAGTATATAGAGATTAGGTTGAAAAATCGCAGTATTTCATTACTCTTATTACTCAAAAGAAAATGCTTTAGGTTTCCAAATAAAAGCACTTTGGTTTATGGTGACTATCCAAATGTCAGCAGGAGGTCAAGACTGTTATGTGTGTATGCACTTTTCGGTCATCAAACCCACATAAACACACACACACACACTTTAAGTCTGATGCCTCCCGCCTTTTGCCTCTCAGTACGCCAGATGGGAGGTGAGGGAGGGGGAAGTGGGGGAGGGGACGAGGGAAATGGAGGGAGTCACTACAGGAGGTGAATGAGTGAGCGAGTAGACCTATATGGGCCAAGATTGCGAAGCCACTCAGACACTGGTGAAATGTGACTGAGAAGTGCGTGCGCACACACACACACGATTCTATCTTTCACACACACAGTGATTACAGGTTTCAACAAGCAGAAGCAAGAACCTGGTTCAGAACTCTGTGACAAATTTTGATGTGTGTTTACAGAACCTGCATAGCTGCATGCAATCAAACACCCACATTTCATTCCACAAAATCACTTCGCAGTTTAGGGCTACGTTGGAAATATGCAGGACAGTGCACACTTTACACTCGTCTGTTTACCTTGCTGATATATTCCTAGTATGTGTGAAATGATCTTTTTCTTAAGTATTCTTTCATTTTTTTTGTGCATTAATCACTGTTTCCACTTCACACAGTAACACTATCTGGTCTTAAACTGGCACATGGAGAATGTGGCTTCAGTAACATCGACCTAACGAAGTAGCTGAGAGAGACAGAAGGTTAATGAGGCACAAAAAGAGGGCGAGGAGAGGACGGTAAGAAACTGCTATTGTCCTGGGCTACTGAGAGAAGAAAAAAAGACGGCAAAGGGGGAAAGAAAGAAAGAAAGAAAAATCAATGGAGGAGCAGAAGGGCAGCACAGAAAAGAAACACAGGGGCATTGCAGCATTATGCCACCTGGGTCACTGAGGAGAACAGGCCCATCAGGAAGGGCAGGCTGCTAACGTGATAAATATGTTAGTATAGTTACACACACACACACACACACACACACACACACAGAGAGAGACAGACAAACAAAGTGTGTGAGAGAGGGAGAGAGAGAGAGACATATAGAGAGAGACAGACAGACAGTGAGAGACCAAACAGACAGACAGACAGACAGACAGACAGACAGACAGAGAGAGAGAGAGAGAGAGAGAGAGAGAGAGAGAGAGAGAGAGAGAGAGAGAGAGAGAGACAGACAGAGAGAGACAGACAGAGAGACAGAGAGAGAGAGAGACAGACAGACAGGAAGGAAGACAGACAGTGACAGAGAGTAAGAGACAGACAGAGAGACACATCAGAGAGAGAGAGAGAGAGAGAGATTTAAAGGAAACAGCTGTAGTGTTTGTAAGCTAAAATCTTTGTTTAGATAAAGAGAGACAGACATACAGATAGAGCGAGGGCTGGAACACAGTAATCGTTTATAAATAGTTGGTGAAATATTTTAACATTGGCAATAGGCTGTTTTGTCAGCTGCATTACTGGAAAAGGACAGAAACCCCCTACCTCTGACACACACAGTCAACAATTCAAGGAAGCAAATTAACTTATCAACTTTACCTTGACATGATGGCCCTCCATGTAGCGAGTGGCATCCCGGAAGAGACGGTACATGACAAAGCCCTGTGGGTCTATGCTGTCAACCAGCGGGAACGCCGTCTGACGAGAAAGAATTCATAATCAACACTCTGGTGACACTTGGGTGTCCATAAATTATGAACTCGTGGCTTTAAGCCACCATTCCCAACTCTTACTAGTATACACATGCCGCCCCCCCACACACACAATAGCCAAATTGTTAAATTGGATCTGACTCTAAGGTTTCTTTGACAATTCTTGAGAATAAAACAGGACAAAAGTTTGATGAATACGGTTTTATGGTAAGTAGGATATGCCGAGCTGAAGTCCACTTCCCACAGCAGCACGCCAGCTGTACAGCCTTTTCAGATAAACTACGTAAAAAGAAGGTTTTTAACTCGGTCAGTTTGAATCATCTGGTCTCTATCATCTGGTCTCTATCTCCGCGTTTTAGCCACTAATGAAAAACTGACGAGCTTGTGAGCACTATATCCAGCATAGGCTGATCTGCATAATCCAGCTCCTTCATGAGGAAAAGAGTGAACATTTTTTTTTTGTTTTTTTTTTTATTGTGGGGGGGAGAGACACACAAGCATACCGACAGTTCATGGACCAGATCCAGGAAAGCTCCACAGATGTAAAGCATCAAACATTGCGAATGTGAGAAATATTTTGTTTTTAGCTGTCCTGAAAAGGCCACCAGTCTGACCTGACGTGCCCGAACAAACACGGACAGAACGATCACGGTCAGAGAGAGACTAGAAACAACAACAGAAGCCTAATTACACTAAGGGTTTATGACTTATTAGCATATCAATGTTGACATAATAAAGGTGTGTGCCCAGTATAAAAGGCTACACAGAATCCACAACAAGTCCAGTTGTATGGTGGGTAACCGGGTAAACACCCAAGACTGATAACACAGCTAACAACAACAACAACAACAACAACAACAACAACAACAACAACAGCAAAGTCAAAGCAGTGTGTATCGTCCATGTGTGTTGGGTTTACTATGGAATAACGCAAGTATAAAGCAATGTTCTTTTGGAAAGCTTAGGTTTTTCACACAGGTAGGTGAGGGAGAAATGTAAAACATTATGAACTCGGCTGTAATCACGTTGAACCATCATGAAAAGGGCTGGACGGTCACGCTTAAACCGAATCACAGTATTCCATGGTTACTGCATCGCCCTTCCTGGTGCAGACCCTTCGTTCTGATAACGAAGCCGATCTTTTTTTATCCACTGACGGAGAACATCATGCTGCTCCTACTCTCCACGCTACTCACCATGCCAGTTTCGGATGTGAAGATGACAATCTCGTAAAGTGGCGCTAGTTGCTGGAATAGGTAGTCGATGCCTGGTCGCTTCTTGAAACGCCAGCCTGTGGCCAACTACACACACACACCACAAACATTGAGAAATTCATGTTAATACTACAGCAGAGATCCAGAAAATGTGTTACCAGCTTTTCACTTCAAAAAGCGTGGTCTGGCCAAGGCTGCCAAAACTTTTGCATACAACAGTATACGGTATCTGTGGTATAATCGATTGTCCTTGAATTTACTGCATGTTTTAACAGAAGCAGTACTGCAGCAGGTACAGGCTACTCAACCAGAGGTATACTTTTATAGCACTACATGATTTTGTCTAGTGAATGAACAGGGATTCAAAAAAGACAAAACAAAACAAAAAAAAACAAAACACCACAATAACAAGAATACGAATTAGAACCGCTTGCCATGACCATGCAAAAACCACAACAACAGCAGCAATAAATAGTATGAGTGTCTACAAAATGATACCTCAATTGAAGCCATCTATAAGGAATAAAGACAAAATGGAGGACAAATACAGCCCAGGTTGCTTTGGTCATCTCACTGTAGATCAGTGGTCACCAACCCTCTTCCATGAGATCTACCTTCCTGCAGGTTTCATCTCCAACCGAAATCGAACACACCTCATTAAATGGTCAGGTGGGCACGGTTAATGCTGGAGCTGAAGTCTTCAAAAAGGTAGATCTCCAGGAACAGGGTTGGTGACCACAGCTGTAGATATTTATTAAACAGGAAAGGACGTACCGACCATTCGGGATGAAGCAGAACGTCGGTGAGCTCTAGCACCAGGGTGTATGGAGGCTGGTAATAGGGCTCCTTCAGTGGGTCGGGTAGAAGCTTTGGACTTGTGGGTTCAATGATCATCTGCAGTGAACAGAATTGTTCCCTTGTTGTTCACAACAATTCAAATAAATTGCAGAAAAAAAAGTATTTTGTTTGCATATAAAGGAGTCAGGAAAATTTGCCTCGCCTGTCTGTAATCTTTGAAATATTTGAAAGTTCTCTTGAGCTGCTGGAGAACGGGTCCGTCTAGACGAGGAGAAAATGCAGATGTAAATGCAAAGACAACACACGTGACACAAATGCAATCCTTTCAGAAGAATGAATCGCAAAGAGTGGCATTAGCAGTTACATAAGTGTTACAGAACATGGGATCATAACTAGAGATGCACTGATGTCGGTAAAGGCAATTTTCCCCACTAGGGCCATCAGCTGATAGTTTTAAAACATCCAATGATCAGGGCCGATTATATCCCGTCAATCAAAAGAGTGGGGGAAAACACATCGAATTCGTGCGGTGTGTAAAGATGAGGTCTCTTGTGTGGAATGACGACAAAACTGCCATTTGTAATCTCTGCACTGCAAAAATTTTTTACACCCGTCTCTGCAGCAGTGAAGCGGGAGTTTCGGCGTCGAGTCAGAATAACTCAACACACAGCCATTAATGTCTAAACCGCTGGCAACAAAAGTGAGTACACCCCTAAGTGAAAATGTCCAAATTGGGCCCAATTAGCCATTTTCCCTCCCCGGTGTCATGTGACTTGTTAGTGTTACAAAGTCTCAGGTGTGAATGGGGAACAGGTGTGTTAAATTTGGTGTCATCGCTCTCACACTCCCTCATACTGGTCACTGGAAGTTCAACATGGCACCTCATGGCAAAGAACTCTCTGAGGATCTGAAAAAAAAGAATTGTTGCTCTACATAAAGATGGCCTAGGCTAGACATTAATGGCTGTGTGTTGAGTTATTTTGAGGGGACAGCACATTTACACTGTTACACAAGCTGTACACTCACTACTTTACATTGTAGCAAAGTGTCATTTCTTCAGTGTTGTGATATGAAAAGATATAATCAAATATTTACAAAAATGAATTATTGAATGTTAAGAAATCTTACTTTAATCTTCAGAATTGAGTTCATGTGTTAATGTTAATGTGAGTAATGTGTTTTCTGTGTATGAGACCAGTTACTGTGAAACAACTTGTTGAAATGGAGAGAATAAAGTTTTTATTTGCATTTCTTTCAGAATTGTGGAATTAATTATTATTCATTTAAAGAAGGCATAAAAGGCAGAACTCCCGGTGTCGGTCGAGATCACTCTGAATAATCGGTTATCGGTATCAGCTGACAAATTTAGTATCGGTGCATCTCAAGTAAAAACATGATGTAGTCAAGTCTACTGATGTCATGTCTAAACGAATCAGCTCCAGTCATTCGCGTTTCAGCCAGTCCAATGAAGGCAAATATAAACAAAACTTTACCTAACTTTACCTAACTTTGTAAAACAAACAAATAAAAAGGTGGATGCGATACACAAAATGTTTTAAACTAGTTATTTATATGATTATCTAATCATTTAACTAGCATCACCTCAGTGTTCTTTATGCTCGGATGATTTTGGTGATCTGTGTGTACTTGGCAAAGGTTAGTTTTCCTTTTAGCCATGTTTCTGACCAATGAATCAAATACTGAATTTTAGTTCTCAGGCAACTTTTCTTTTTTTTTCTTTTCCCCTCGGACTCGGTAAACAGGCTAATAGGTGTGAAAGTATCCTTAAAGATTCTTTTAAACAGGCTTGGGATAAACATAACGGTAGTATGAAGAACAGAGCGTACAAAGCTGCATTGAAAAGTGAGCAGAAAAAGGAAAGAATGGTTGAGCTTTGATCACAGTAACCCAGAAAAACCCACTAACCATAACAAAACATCACATTCCTAATTGTACGTTTTAAGACTTCTGTCTGCCACAAGAGGTCAAGATCAGCCCAAAAGAATGGACGGCTTTAACGGCAAGGACCGTTAAAGCTGATCCGAGGAGACACCGGCGAAGGGAAAAAAAGTTCAGTGCAACAATTGGGTGTACTTTGAAGAGCCCCTTGTCCTAACCTTGTTTGTCAGTGTAATGGAGAGGCCTATTGTTGAGCAAGAGAGGCTCGCTGGCTCTCTGGAGGGACATCCATTGAAATGCCGGATGGAGGGAGTGAGAGAAGGATCGATGGCTGGGCCTCTAGCCTCAACAAAAGCCTCCTTTAATCTGGCACTAGTATAGCATATGCTCTGCTATTTTGCCAAAGGCCATTATTGCTCAATTGCCTTTCTTCTCCTTTACCTTTCTAAGGAACGGGCTTAGGTTTTTTTGTTTTATTTGTTTGTTTTCTATTTTATCTTCAGGTGTGTTTTTAAAGAGGGGGGGGGGGGGCAAGGACACCACTAGACACCAACACTGCTATCACACTTCATTGAACTTGGAGCACTACGGCACATGGCGATCTGCCTAGTCAAGCATTCAAGGCACTGTTTATTTGTTTTCGCTTCTGGCGATGGCTTAGTGGCTTTGTGTGCCTGAGCACATACAAAGTTTTTAGTCAATATGCAGGACACTGTTGATGCAAACAAAACAAACATAAAGCAAGTGTTGTGGTAGCAAGGTGTGCTCAGGGTTGTGACAAAAAGCCCCCCCCCCAAAAAAAAACTAAACAAAAACAAACAAAAAAAAAAAACCCACACCCACACACACACACACTCACCAGAAAACAAAACTTGGCAAATGATGTACTACCTTTCTACATCCAGCATACCAGCGGTTAGTAGGAAAAGATTTTCCTTACATTGGAACAAAACACCCCAATACCTGCAAACTTGTTAGAACAGGACATTGCTCAATGTAGTGAAGCAGCTTGCGATTAAGCAGATTGGCTTGTACATATAGCCTACACACACACGTTCAAAAGAACAGTACCACTTGGCAAGGAGCCAAGGTTTTCAGAGGGACGCTTGGTTAGCTCCCCAAGGACTTCCCTGCTAAAGGGCTCGGCCTGCATCCCTCCGCCAACCTTCTGCTGACGAAGGGAAGGGTTAGCGTGAGGCCAGAAGGCAGCTAGGCCACATCCACACTCCCTTCAGGGACCTAATGTTACACCGCAGTCCCTAAAGTAATTATGGGCCTTCGTTATGACATTAAACGCTTTCGTGTTAGGCACTAGTGTCCTAAGCTTTGAAGGTTATAAATCAAAGTGACGTGTGTGTGAAGACTTTGGGTCACGCGTGCTGTTAATTAAGCGGTTATCGCGGCACTAGGTGAGCGCGGTCTGGCCGGCCATCTTATTTGAAAATCGGTCTGAACAGAACACCACAGCTGGCGCTCCGTTACCACAGATGTGTGACCTCGCTTTTTCTGTTTCTGCAGTTATTTCCTGGTCTGTTCCGATGGAGCGTATCGCTCTCTGCCGTCTTAATTTAAACCACTCGGAATAGGAGCATCCATCTGGAGCTGACAGGAAGAGACAGCTCCAGTGGAAACGCTATAAAGTGGCCACAGTAATAGTGAGGATCTGCGCTAGAAGGTGATTAGATCAAGTTCACATATAAGCATTAGTTGTGACTAAAAGAATCCAAATTTTGAAAACAAACAAAAACATGCACATACAAAAACAGTGAATGGAAAAGATCAGACTCTTATTTTTCTTTTCTGACAATTCTAAAGAAATCATATGCCTAATTTCCTTCTGGTTGTTATCCGGTGTTCTTTGTAATAAACACACCACCACATATGCTTAATCACCCTTAAGGCCTTACTGTAACTTTTGTACCAGACCTTCCTCAATAACTGGAAGGCTGCAAGTTCTTGCACTAAGTAAATACATATGTGAGAGACTCAGCCAGGAGAACGAGACCACATGTGTGATGCTTGCTTGTTTGTGATGTTCCACATACGTAAAATTCAGTCTATTAGGTGGGAAAGAGCCTAGCAATCCCCCACACAATAATTGGAACCATTTGTTTTTCTCCATCATCTATCTGCACGTTGCAGGAACTGATATGGAGGAAGAATTTGACTTACCGTTATCAAACTCATCTGCTATCTGAAAGGGAAAAACAATGAGGGACAAGGTCAGGCAGTAACAAAAACAAAAACGTGTCAGATGTGTGCATTTAAATTATGAGAACCCTAAATTTCCTTTATGCACTTTAAAACCAGGAAGACAATACTGCAGAGCAACACAAGCTTAACAAGGCTATATTGTCATGTACACAATTCTCTATTATGTACATAAACATTTATTTCACATTGTAGCAATAAAACTAAAACTAATTGAAACAACCAACTAGGCATGAATATCAAAATCAAACCCTCATTGATAGCTCATAGTTAAAACCCCTGCGCCAAAGTGAAAGATTCCCAAAACAAACTGTAAACCTGTTGATCAAGCTAATCCATCACACAGTAGGAACAAACTACGGACAAAGTAAATGGTGCAAAAAATCAAATCTGCACCTGATGTTTTATCTTTAAGTTGCCCATACAGAAAGCTTGAGATTTATTAAATAAATAAATAAATGAATGAATCAATATTCATTAACATTATAAGCTCTTCCTCCGCTTGTACCTTTCAATTAACTGTGCAGTACAGACATACACAACCAAGCTGATTAATATTCAGCTGCATCTGCCAGGACGGCCGTGGTGCACGCCCACTCCACCCCTGTGGGGAAGGACAGCCACGTGCTGACTCTACAGCCCTGCCTCTGGAGTGGAAGTGGAAACAGGAAACAGCAGTGCCCCATCTGTTCACAAGTTTGGATCTCAAGTGACGTGTTTGCAAATATGTTTGAAGCATTCTGAACAATCAGTTTAAAAAGATTGGAAAATTTTGCACTGCAGCGGTATCCATTTCCATATACTAGGAATTTGTCTCAGCGTTTGGTCAAAAACTCAACACATTCAACACAACCATATTCTATAACATAGCAGCTAGAGTAGTTGAAGTGTGCATCCAACAGTCATTATTTATACTTGTGTGTATGCTTGCATAATATACGGCTAAATGAATACAAGGTATAATACATATACGAGAGATGGCTGCACAGGTGAGTAGCCTGCTGGGCATTGTTGCTTGTTGCCCCTCTGATGGTGCCAGAGAGCCACATTAATCTCAGAAGAAGTGGTGGGGCAGTGGCAGAAACATCTCCCTGCCACCCCTGCAACCGGCCCTCCCAGCCAGAAGCTGCCCTTCTCTGTCTCCTCTTCCAACTCCTTCAGTGTCTTCCTCAATGCCTGCTTCGACATCTCAATTTCATGGAGGAACCTTTGGGCATATGTCCCTACAAACCCTCGACATCCATCTCCACAGGGTAAATTGCCTTCCACTATGTTTTTCCAGCCACGAGTACTTCATCTTCCTATCAAAGGCTGCCTCCAGTTCCTCCTTCTAAGGAACAGTGAGCTTGGCCATTATGATGATTTTGGACAGTGGCCAGAGAAAGGTTGAGGTGGTTTCAGAGCTGAACTGGAGTTATTGATTGTCCACTCTCAGTTTCCAGTCACACCCAGGTGGCAGGATAGACTTTGTCTTCATTCTGGTGTTTTGTACTGACCCACCTGCTTTTACAAGGTGGATCAGCTGCTGTTTCTGTTGTGGAGGGCCTTGGTATACTTCCCTACTATTCATTTCAGGGACTTATCTGGGACATCTGCAATTGCCTAGGACTTGACAGAATGGTTTTACAACAAGTTAGAATGTGGTGCAGGCTTGCATTTGGGGCATCACAGATGTGACGGCTTGTTTCTGAGCCGTACCATCGGCACAGGTTGCTGGGACTCGAAAGGGGGTCTGGTGGAGATGATGAGGAAGTGGCACCTGGCCTGTGGAATTTTCCTCCAGTCAAACCAGCTTACAATTATTCCTTCCCATGTTGTCTAGCTTCCTTGTTGATGTCTTAACTTTGTAATGCTTCCTTCATGCCTTAAATTTGTACTGCTCTGCATCCACCTTGATTACTTCTGATACCACCAGCTCCATCACCTCCTTCCTGCTGGCTGAGGATCACATATTTGTTGTTTCCCCATCCGTGTGCTCCTGAACAGGGTCCTGCCACCCCTTTCCCGATGTTTCAGCTGGCTACTGTCCTGGTTGATTGATTCTGTTGCCTTCCACCTGTGACTTATTCAGACTTCGGCACTTCTTATGACCTGGTCTGTCGACTCTCTCAGCTCCAGAAACAGTCTTCTACTGCTTGTAATCCAGCCAGATGAAAGTGAGTGGCAACAGCTAGGTGTTCTTTCTAAACAAGCTGGCATTTGAAAGGCATTGTGGTAGGTCCAAGCACTTCTGAAAGACCCTGTTTGCCATGGAGTCCATACTTGACTTAGAAGATGTGGTGATCTTTCATATTTTCAGGAGTCACAGCAGTCACTGGTAGAGGACAGATTGATCGATTTTGAATTCCCCAGGGAGGTGTCTTTTCTCCATTCTCTCCAGGCCTATCCCAGGATGACTAAGGGCACGTTTACATGACAACGATGTACAAAAAACGGAAGAGGCTTTTCGTTCACCGTTTTGAAAAGTGTCGTGTACAGACGACAATGTTGTCAAAATGATTCCCGTACACATGGATCCACAGAAAATGGCTAAAAATGCTGTATTATGCATGACAGGCCAGTAGGTGGCGATGTCACTTTGTAAAGAAAACACTAGGCACCTGAACACAAGCATTCACGTCAACGTGTCAGTCATACTGATCTACAAGCAAACATGGGAGCTGTGGTTTTTCTGGATAAAAAGCACAATAACCTTTATGTTTCTCAGTCGATTTCAATGATTTATGATCTACATGGGAGTACAAAAAAAGTTCCGTCTCCAGTTACTGGAATCTCGATAGTTAAGGCTGGGAAAATGATTCATCGTCATAAGGAATTGTGAAAACCCACGCTTATCAAGCTCAAATCCGGCTTATTTTTCTTGATTAATAAATGCTGAGACGTACATTACTTTATATTACATTAGGGACATTTCTTCAACCCAATCTTTTAGCTTTTTTGTGCTCTAGGTCGTAATACTGTTAACAAAACTTGTTCATTTTTAAATACTGAAAAATCTAAATTGTACAAATAGTGAGACTCTGGCAGTCAGTCTGCTTTCTATATTTTATTAGCAATAAAAGGATACAGATTTACTCCAAAACAGATAGTTACAAAGATAGTTGTAAGGTGTTGAATGCCCTTCGTTGGCGTAGCTGTTGGTTAATAATTTGGTGTATGTAACAAACATGTCTCCGCTGGTCGTAGTAGTGATGCAGTGAATCTACACTTTACTGGAGAAGCACAAACACAGTCCTGTAGTTTAAAACTGCTTGCAGGTTGTTTTGAAGTACTCATGCCTATTGACTGAACACGTAATATGCGTGCGCATGACGTCATTGTTTTCACAGATTCTCATTTTTCTGCCTTTACACTGAGACAATAACGGCATCGTTTCCAAAAACTTGCACTTTGAAACCCGTTTTCAGACCCCAAAACGCCGTTGTTGTGTAAACAAACAGGCAAACCGCATAAAAAGTTTTCCGTTTTTAGTTGGAAACGTTGTCGTGTAAACGGACCCTAAACCTGAGGCAGGAATACACCCTGGATGGGACACCAGTCTATCGCAGAGCACCAAGCATACACACACACACACACACACACACACACAAATGGACAACTTATCTTAGCCATTCAACCTACAGGCAACCTTCGGTTTTGGGAGATGGGAGGAAACTGGAGAACACAGATAAAACCCACATGGACATGTAAGACATGTGAGAATTTAGGAGAGACTTTGGAGCTGTGAATTGTCAAGCTGTGAGCTCTGGAGCAGGAGTCAAGCGCTCTCAGAAATAAAGATACCAAACTGTACCTTTCCTGATTGCTAAAGGCTCTCTAGTGTGGATATTTCTGTAAAAGGTGAATATCCTATAACTGCAATTGGTGTAAGTGGTCTATATCAACCATTAAGAGGCAAACTAAATATATTTTCTTAGATAAAAGACACATTAAAAAGACTGAGTGCGCAACCCCCATTACTTTTTTCCTACGAGAGTAAGATAAAATCGGTTCACTGTACCAATGCAGTTTTAAACAGTTCGATCTGCAAGAAAGATTGATAAGGCAATGAAATGTACAGTCTTTGCCCAAATCAACTTTGGCTGTGTAAAGTCCAACATGGATGCATTTCGGCTGTGTTCACACTAGACAGTATGACAATGGCTGGATAAACTGCACACGAAACCTTTCTTCCTCTCCCGACACCTACTGGGGATTTATATATCACATCACTCACAACTACCTTGTGTAAACCTCCATGTAAGGTGGACGCACTTCCAGTAAACTGAAAAACCGAAGAAGAATTACAAAATAACATTATCATTATAGTTTGGGTTAGCGTTGATGAAATAGGAATCACAATTCTTGGGCTTAAAAGTGAGATTATAATTAATTAATTAGACAAATTTTCACTCATCTTCATTTCGAGTAACTGATTAAATGGTGCATTTGTAAATATTAACATATTAAATGATTGTTTAGCACAGATTGGTTCCATCTTACTCCCGTGGCCATTTTCAATTAAATTCAACTCAATTTTATATTTGTATAGCACTTTTTACAATGGACGTTGTCTCAGAGCAGCTTTACAGAAACATATAAACACAGGATACAGATTTTAATTGTGTGAATTTATCCCTATTGAGCAAGCCGGTGGCGACGGTGGCAAGGCAATACTCTCTAAGATGATATGAGGAAGAAACGTTGAGACGAACCAGACTCAGAAGGGAACCCGTCCTCATCTGTGTAACAACGGATAGTGTGAATGTAAAAGAAAGTTAATTATCCTCTTTATATGAAGTCGGTTTGTTGAACTAGTCCACTGTTCACCAAAGGAGACCTGAGTGCAAGTCCATAGCAGCAACCGTAGTCCCAGCAACCACAGCGAGAATGTCCATGTGGAATTGAGGTCCAGAATTTTTTTGCGTTGACATCTATGGTCACAGATTATGTACATGCTTTTAATATGATTTTTCTGTGCAGCCCTTGTTTGGAGGGAATAAGCAGTTGACTCTCACTGCTACAGACTGTTAGAAGCACAAATACACCACCTGCAGGTGAACTACTGAACTTTGTTTAACTTCAAAAGCACATACTGAAAACAAACAGTAGAAAAACCACTGAAGAAAGCAACCGAGTTTAAATAAATGTAACAAATCACTGCAATTAACAGAGTGTACAGCATAATATTACTAGAATAATGACGTGATTACAACCCACCAAGCAATTATTAGAGATGCACTTATGTATCGGCTGATAAAGGCTACGGGCCATCAGTTGATAGATTAAAAACATCCGATGATCAGGGTTGATTATAACCTGTCAATCAAAAGACAGCAGGAAAACACATTGATTTTGTGCTGTGTGTAAAGATGTCTCTTATGTGGAATGATGATAAAACTGCAGTTTGTAATCTCTGCACTGCAAAAATTTTACACCGGACACTGCAGCAGTGAAGTGGGAGTTTCAGCGTCGAGTCAATTTTTATTATTATTTTTTGCCGCGCTGCATTAAAGGGCCAGTACACTGTTGAAAGATTTAAATGAGGATACAAAAAAGTACATATATTTTTTGGAACAGAAAAATATATTAGTAGTGTATTTCATATCCAGTTAATTTATAATTTTTTTTTTTTATATTATATATTACCAGATTGATGTTAATGATGAAGTAGAAATGCTTTTGTTTGTGGTGAGTGAATGAAGCCTAACAGGAGGTTTTTTAGATTATAGTCAATGTTAATATGAATTAATAACATTCAATAAGTTAAAAAATCTTACTTTAATCTTCAGAATTTAGTTCATGTGTTAATGTTAGAGTAATTTAGTATGTGTAATTTAGTATCAGCTGAGAAATTTAGTATTGGTGCATCTCTAGTTATTATACATACTCATCATTGGGTTTTTATATGCTTTCTACAAGAATTAGTATTTTATGCAACAATTTGAACAAATCTTTCACCAAGTCCGTAACTACACAACCAGCACAATGCACGACTGGAGGCTCTATTTCCTGATTACAACACCAGATTCCTGTGACCAGGACTTGGTTCCCGCTCCCACGCCATCACCTTGAGTCCTCCAATTAAAGCCTAGAGGTGTTAGGAGCAGCACTTTCCACACTGGCACACTTCGCATCCAGCTCCCTCCGGCTCTCAGCTATCTGTTAGCTTTGCTCTTTCAACTCTGGCCCAAAAGGAGGACGACAGGAAAGAGTGTCTTTAAAGCAGGGTCCATTCCAATTATACAGGCCACACAAGGATAGCAGCTGGCTGAGAAGTGTGCCCTTCACACCTCCACACCAACACGTGACACTGAACAGTCGATTAGCCTTCGGTATTAGAAGAAACATGCTGGGAATGGGTGAAGGACACAAGTGTCCTGAGAATCAAAACAAAGATAGTTCACATAGTCCTTCTGTGTGAACATGAACAAAAGTGCATGAAGGTATAAAAAAGAAACATGGTTGGTATCCTACGTGAACCCTACATGAACCAAAATCTGTTATGATGACGATGCAAAAATTGCCACATAGATTTTGGGGGAAAAAAAGGTTCTGCTGTTTACTTGGTGTGACGCCAGATATCCGTGTGAATCAGGTACATTTGGTAACACCCACAGGCCTGGCACACTCTTGACACGTCTGTTATGAAGTGTTGACGGTTCCCTGCCTGAGAAGTGTGCCCTATCAAGCATGCCTCAGAAACAAAAGGACCTGTGACACAAACAAAGAAGAGCTGAATACATCTCCCCATAAACACACCCACAGAAAGCAACTAGCATAGAAAAGCACAACACTAACACAAGACCTGATGTTTCATCTCCAATGACCTACAATAAAAAGGTACACAAGCAGTACATCATGTTTTGGGATTTTGGGAACCAAAACCATCATCAGTGTTAAACTGGAGAAAACACTAGATGTTGCGTGTCTCTAAATATACCACTAGACGAAGCAAATCAAGACACAAATAAAATCATGGCACTGGAAAGCCAGTATACACCATTACACTGATATTGGTGATTGAAAGGGGGTGCAATTTTCTGTAAACCGGAACAGATTTTTATTTTATGGCCAGTCAGTATACAATGAAAATTGTATTTCTCGGTATAAACATGAGACCTGATCCCCAGACAAGCCATCAGTTTAAAAATAAAGCAAAATAAATCAATGAAATAATTTATCTATTGGACAGAGTGATGGGGAACATCTCATGTTTTCTCATGATTTTCACCCACTCATCACACCCATCAGCTCTTCTATTAAAAGAATTCTACAGTGACTTCCTGGATGAATTTCTTTTAAAAAAAAAAAAAAAAAAAAAAAAAAAAAAAAGAATACCTGAAAATCTACAACAACAACAACAACAACAACAACAACAAATAATGAAACAGCAGTAGGAGCAGCAACAACAGCACCAACATCAGTAACAAAAGCAGCAACAACATCATCATCAACCACATCAGTAACAAAAGTAACAACAGCAGCAACAATCACAACATCAGTAACAAAAGTAACAGCAATAACAACAGCTGCAGCAACAACCACAACATCAGTAAGAACAACGACAACAGTAACAAAAGTAACAGCAGTAACAACTCATTCCAAATTGTTCACTATATGAAAACAGAAAAAAAAAATCTAAGAATACTTAAGTTAAAACTTTATTAATAAATATTAAATGAAACAGCATGCTCATCCTGTGAAACTGGATTCAGTTCCATTTTTCCCGCACATTTAATGACCCCCTTAATTAGTGATGCCAAAAGGTCCGGCACACTTCGAATCAGTCTCATAAACAGTCCAGCCTGAATGACAATTGTGTCGTGAAAACACCTCAGAGGAAACCTAAAAAAAACCTTCCCGAACACACACCTAGCTCCTGGCACATGCCACAGCAACACGGCAAAGTGTGCACTTTCATTGTAATATCATTACCCAAAGCAGGCTCTCGCCTCCAGAAGTGTGAACTTTCATCCTAAAAGAGCACAGAATCATTGCATTTTAAAGTGCAGAATAATATAAAGCTGTGCATCCTGCATTTTAAGAATTTCATATTAGGGTCTACTTAAAGTTAAATACTGATGTTTCCTGGGGGACATCATGAGGAATCATTGGCACAGCCCCAGTCCAACAGCTCACCACTAAGAAATGTTATTAAACTTCTTAATATGACTTATACTGTGATACTATTTGATTTCCCAGTTCTGGTTGATTCGTTTTGTATAAACAATTCTAAAGCAGTGCTCGCTGGAAGGAAAATCACAGCTATCTATTAAAGATAGTCCACATTTTCAAATATGTGTTTCAGTACGGTGTAGTTTAGTTAATTTTAATAGTTTTCATAGCAATTCACAGACACTTATGTGGCAGGAGCTCCAGTTCATGAAAATCAGCCTAATGATGAGAAAGTTTATCTAAAAGACTCCAGTGGTCTAAGTGTTAATTGTAAATCTGTTCCTTTCATTTTTCCTGTGCAGGTAGAAACATCAAGAGACACAGTGAGAGAGAGGGAGGGAGAGAGACAGATTATGAGAGAATGAGAGTCAGCAAGAGAGAAAATGTCATAGAAACAGAGAATGTGAAAGAGAGAATATGAGAGTGCAAGAGTGTCAAAGAATGTGAGAGAGTGAGAGTGTGTGTGTAAGCGAGAGCAAGCAAGAGAGAGAAGAGAGAGAGAGCGAATGAGAGTGTGTGTGTGTGTGTGTGAGTGTGTGAGAGAGCAAATGTGAGAGTGTGTGTGAGAGAGAATGTGAGTGAGAGAGCATGAGTGTGTGTGAGAGAGAAAATGAGTGTGTGTGAGAGAGAAAATGAGTGTGTGTGAGAGTGAGCATGAGTGAGAGCATGAGTGTGTGACAGAGAAAATGTGAGTGTGTGAGAATGAATGAGAGAGTGTGTGTGAGTGAGCGTCTGAGAATGTGAGTGCGAATGAGAGTGTGCGTGCATGAGTGTGAGACAGTGTTTTTTGCTTAAACATATTATATAAAATATCAGTAACAGCAGGTTCAGTTCACTGTAATTATGATTATTGGAATACTTTCTGAAAGTAATAACAATACATTTAACAGCAGTTCCTTCTGCATCATCGAGTCTTTAAAAAAAATCTCTGAATATCTCTGTTCCAGTCAGACAGTAATAGAAAACAACGGCCCGCAATGCTATTAATGCAGAAAATCCACAGACAGGATGTAGGTTGTGTAGGCCTGGTCACACTCTCCTACTGCCGAGAGCTCAGATCTAGTGAACGAGGTATGAACGAGCACCACAGGACCAATTCAACACTGAACTCCAGGGACATCACACTTACTTGAGAAGTGTGCCCTTTCAAGGTGAGCCCTAAACAGACGATCCAGTTGAACAGGATCTCCCACAGCTCCGGGACTGGCTTGGCTCTTCGCCAGACTTTCCCAGACCAACACCTTCATACGCGAAATAAGTCACACACTCGTGAGGAATGCCCTTTGAAGTGGACTCAAAGTGAATTGGATTTGATCTAACTACTATTATACATTTAACTTCTTAATATATTATTATATATTTAAACATTTTAATATCTCACACTATATATCTATTTATATCTATATATACACATCTACATCTCTATATAGGCAGTAGGGTTTTTTTAAAAATAATAATTTAATAATAATTTTTATATTGTTCATTAACACTAAAGAACATAAAGGATTAAAGTTTTATATCAGTGAAATTGCTATACCTAGCCAATATGTTTAAAGCATTGACAGGCATACTCAAGATTCTTTAGATACCGTCTTTCGTTTTTTTTTTTAAACTTAACATTGCATGATCTATGAATTCTGATTCTGTCTAAATATCAAATATTTAAAAAATAAATGGATTGTCCAAGAGGCTTAAAAATTATAATAACGTCCAAATGTTTCAACAATCAGTTTTAAAATATGAAACGCTAATTTAATATCTGAACATACAAAATTTACACAGTTTAGGACTGTGCATGATGCAAAGAGGTAAAAAAACAAGCAAAAAAAAAAATAAATAAAAAAAATAAAAAACCAAAACACTAGATTAAAATAAAACAAACAAAAAAAATTTCTAGCTTTTATAAATCTTTCTTTTTTTTGTTACTAAAAAAAAAGTTACTAGTTACTAAAGATAGGGGACAACAATCAGTCCCTACAGGATTTCACTAGAAATGAACGCAAAATCAAGCAAACATTCGGAGGAGCTTGCAATTCTTCTAAATGACCACAGATGTGGCCCGTGACGTGTCATGTGACGTCATCACAACGTGCACTCAGCCGAAATCCTCCCCGATCCGCACGCATCGAACGAGTACAGCTAAAAAGTCGAATTTACCAACAAACATCACTGCAAAAGACCGTGCGAAACTATTCTGTGCAGTTGCAATTTTACCAATTCAAGTAGATTTCCGCAAAAACAAAATTAAATTTAAAAAATAATAAATAACTCCAATTTGCATCCCAAATTTTGAAAAATAGCTGCAGCAAAATCAAGCATTTTTGGCCACAACGATCACAAAAAAAAACCCTCCTGACCGGACTGAATAGTCTAGAGAGCTACAGAGGTTTGTTTTCCTTTATTTACAGTAATGCTCTCAAGGGATTTGGAGGTGATTTTACAAATTATATTTTCCTAAAAAAATTTATTTTTTAAAATGTATATGTATATGATGCTGATTAAAAATAAGGGCGATCTATAAATACCAAAGAAATCAGAAGGAAAATCCCAGAGGGGAGAGAAAAAAAAACCCAAAATGTACTCTTACTCATTACATGATTTAAACCAATTAACAGGTATGTTTATGGAAAGAACCCAAAGGAATCCCACAAGAGCAACGAGAGAACACACAAAACTGATTAGCTAACCGACAAGATCAGTGAAAGCTGCGCAGTGCTTGTACAGACCTGTGTACGGTGTTGTGGTTGCTCAGAGGTGTCATTAACTCGGTTAATAAGCAGCAACTAACGTAATTTCACTCAAAAGTAGGAGCTAATTATGTGCATTAATGCAGATTATGAAAAACGAGTGAGCTGAAACTTGCCTCTCTGGGAGAGGGATTTATTTCGTCTTCTCTCTGGTGATGACGCAAATTTGCAACAGAGCCAAGAACAAGGAAAAGTCAAAAATTTCAGCTACACGCCATGTTGTTCTCTCGGTGTATTCACTGTGACTTTACAAAGTGTTTAAATGCAAGGAGATTGTGCATGTTATAGAACAGCATTTATGCTGCACTTTACTGTATTTTGCTCAGTTCCAGCAAGGTTTCTACATACTAATTCAGAAAATATTGTCTAGCATAACTTCCGTCTAGACACGAATCACGTCACGTGCGTAGTGCAGCAGGTGATGGGTCTCGAAGAAAAAGAGAAAAAGGAAAAGAAAAAAAAGCTCCAGCACATCATAGTGCTTTGTCCCATCAAGAAACATATGAACTTACTGGGAGCATGTTATTTTCAGATAAACATTTCAAATGGAGAGCTTTCATTTCTGGCGAGTATCAGACGAGTGAAATAAAACAACGCTGGTGACCGTTATCATCATCATCAACAATCTAGGTTGGACTATTGTAATTGGTTCTGTTGATCATTTGCAGTTGGTATAAAACGCATCAGCCAGATTACTGACTGGTACTAAAAAAACGTGAGCATGTTACACCTGTGCTCACTTCTCTTCACTGGTTACCGGTCGAGTTCAGTGTTGATTTCAAAATGTCGCTTTTTGTTTTTATAGCTTTGCATGGACTTGCTCCGCAGTATATTTGTGATGATCTCACCCCGTACACTGCTTCAAGACACCTTCGATCATCCAGTCATTTACTGCTCAGTTCCTCATGCACGTTTTAAAGCTAAAGGTGACCGGGCTTTCTCCACATCAGATCTTCCCTTTCCCGTTTCTGTGTTTAAGTCCTCTTTGGAGACTTATTTGTATTCTTTATGTTTTAATTGAGGGGGCCAATTTTTCATTGGTCTTATCTTTGGTTTTTGTTTACTCTTAATTTGTTTTAATTCTGTTTTATATTTCTTGTACAGCACTTTGGCGTGAACATCTGTTGTTTTAAATGCGCTTTATAAAATCAATTAACTAAACTAAACAACCTGCTTGGCAAATGTGAATATACTATAAAACTATGCAATACAATTTTTAAATAAAAAGTTGTGTGTACAGGGGAAAAAGCTCACTTGAAATTTTTTTTTTTTTTTAAAGCCTGATTAGTCTATCCCATATGAGATATGCTAGTATTCAAAACAATTTTGTTTAAATCCGACCATCACAGTCATATGTGCTTGTTGAACATGCCATTCCAGATTTAGTCCCCCTTTCCTGTAATAATAACCGCCAGTCCTGTGCCAGTTAGTGAGGTCAGGTACTGGTGTCGGGTGAGGAGGCCTGGGGTCCAGTTCGTCCCAAAGGTGTGCAGTAGAGTTGAGGTCAGGGCTCTGTGCTGAACACTAGAGTTCTTCCAGACCAATCTTGGGAAACCATGTCTTCACGGACCTCGCTTTGTGCACAGGGACACTGTCATGCTGGAACATGTTTGGGCCGCTTAGTTCCAATGACGGGAAATTGTAATGCCACAGCTACTGCTACAGTATACAAAGACATCCTATACAATCGTGTGCGTCCAGCTTTGTGGTACCAGTTTGGGGAAGAACCACATATGGGTGTGATGGTCAGGTGTCCACATACTTTTGTATGTAAGATCAAAAAACGCTGAATTTTCCCTTCATAACATATTTGCATTGCTATGGGGTGCTCAAACTTACAGTTAAACAATAGCATGATTTCAACACCTGAGCATAATAATATAAAAAGTGTTACTTTAAGCTTAAATACACACAATGAGCAAAATGATTTCACTCTCACACCAACATTCACCAAGTTCTTTTCCACCACACAAATGCAGCCACTTCGAATCCTGTGCAAGTCCCTTTTGTGATGGCCATGACACCTTACTCGTTAACATAACACAGGTCTGCTGCTCAGGAGGAAGAACGGGTACGAGATCAGACACCAGCAGTCCTGGCACACTCCTTCACACTCGTCTCCTTCACTTCCCTGTGAAGTGTGCCAAATGAATCTCACCTTCAGAAGTGAAGTGTGCTCTTTGTGAAGGCTACCTACACTCATTCGCACTTCCCTGTGAAGTGTGCTCCAGCACCTTGGAGTTGACCACCCGCAATTTATAACAAAGTACAGACTTACAGCTGAGCTGCAAAACACAGACCCCCTGCGAGAAAGAATAGGTGAGGAAGTGTGCCACTATCACACATTTCCTGCAGACTTCTAATTAACTCCAACTCCGGTCATAAAAAAAAAAAAAATAAAAAATAAAAAATAAATAAAAATAAAAAACACTACACATCCAGCTCTGGGTGATTTGTACTTTAAACATTGATATGTTGCAAACCATGTAGGGAAAAAAGTTTGCCATTAGCAGCCAATGATACACATTTTCACCCCCCCCTTTCTCCATACTGGATTTGTACCCACCTTATTTCCATGATCATCTACCGAGTTGCTACCTACAAAAGCAAAGACAATTTATTAGTCACAGACTATAATGGGAGTTTTTAATAATAGACAGCTCTTGATACAAAGGAATTTAGTAGTGATACAAAGAAAACATCTTCTCAGAGTAAAGTAAAATTTTGTACATTTCAAATATACAACAGATCAAAATGCTTTCCCTCCTTCATAAATTTGCTTGCACATATAGCCGTACTGTCGCTGCCACCTTTTTTTTTTTTTTTTTTTTTTTATAATATCCCTTATATTATTTTTTCCTTACCTGCCTTTATACAAGTTAATTCTACTTCCTGTAAATTCTATTTTAGGTCACGGACAGTCGAGAAAAAAAAGCATTTCACTGCACGTCGTACTGTGTCCCGTTGTGTGTGACCAGTAACATTGTTTAGTTGATTAGAAATTGATTCAATAATTACAATGGAGGCAAATTCATTTAATGCATAATCATTATTATACACACACAACAGTGGTTTAAAACCAATATGCATACTACTAATATACATCCATATACATACACACACACACACACACACACACATACATATATACATATATATGTATATATATATATATATATATAAATATATATATATATATATATATATATATCTATATATATATATATAAATAAAATATACATACATATATATATATACATACATATTATATATATATATATATATATATATATATATATATATATATATAATATGTATGTATATATATATGTATGTATATTTTATATATATATATATATATAATATGTATGTATATATATATGTATGTATATTTTATATATATATATATATATATATATATATATATATATATATATATATATATATATATATATATATATATATATATATATATATATATATATATATATATATATATATATATATATACACATACATATATATATATATACATACATATTATATATATATATATACACACACACATAATATATATACATACATACACAAACGTACACCATAAGCAGCCAGATAAGCCTTCATCCAGTATTACATCAACATTTTTGAATTTTTAAATGAATATAATAGACACTTGCAACCCTTAAATAAAACTAAATTAAAAAATAAAAGTAACATTACTTTTTTTGAGTTTCGTCATCATTTCAGGTCCCCCTGATGTAAATTAATCCAATCTTACAGCCTATTCCATACGTCAAATATTCAAATGATCCGATAAAGCAAATTGACAAAAATAATTTGTGTAACTACTACACAAAAGTAGTTCAGATTCATCCAAGAGAGAAAAACAAACAAAAAAAAGGCCATCCCAGAGGATAAACTCACCGAAGATGTAGACCACGCCGATTGCGCCCCCGAGTCCCATAAGCCCCGCCAAGCGAAGCACCACCTTCTTTGCATACGCCATGTTCTCTTTCTGCTTCTTGTCTTCTCTTTGATCATCCTGCTGCTCGGAGTTCTTTCCCTCCCCTATAGGAGGAGGTTGACTCTACGAGCACAAGAATACACACACACACACACACACACACACACACACACACCTCTGTAAAGGCTACTCATTAATTAAATGGAATATTCAAGACTTGGTGACAGTTTACAGGTAAAATTAAGATTTACCGTACAGGTAATTATCCCGTCTTGTTTTATTCCACACTTTCTAAATTTGGCAGTAATAAAAATCTTTCTGAATGTTATCTGGAAGCACAAACCTCACAAAATGATGATATCAATACTTTTAGAATTAAATGCAAATGAAAAAAAGAAGGTTTAGCTAGCCATGAATCGATCAAAATGTATTTTATCCCTAATGCTGTTTTGGATAAAAATTGAAAGTTTGAAGCTCTTGCAAAAATGTAATTATATGCCTTCTAAATTACCTGTAAAATTACGCACACTACGGTCAAAAGTATGGAGACACTCGACTGAAATGTTTCTCATGATCTTAAAAACCTTTTGATCTGAAGGTGTGTGATTAAATGTTTGAAATCGGTGTTGTAGACAAAAATATAATCGTGCCGACATACTCATTTCTTTCATTAGATAACTAACATTTCATTTACAAATGTATATATATATATTTTTTAAACGGACGACTCGGAGTGAAATATTCCGAAAAGCAGCCAATAAGAGTCCAGCGTAGGTGTGAACTCCTTTAATACTGTTTAAAAAGCATCTCAGTGAAATTCCTCAAGAAATCGATCGAGAAAATGCCAAGAATACATTTCTGAAATTCTAGGTGAAAAGGGGGTCTACTCTGAAGATGCTAAAATATTCAATTATTTTGGATTTTTATCACAACATAATTCCCATAGTTCCATTTGTGTTACTCCAGAGTTTTAATGACTTTATTATTCTAAAATGTGGGGAAATAAATAAAAGTAAAGAATGACTTTGTCTAACTTTTGACTGGTAGTGTGTGCATGTGTGTATATTTCATATATAATGTCATCATAGTCTGAGGGTCAGTAGTGTAGGTATCATGACCATGGTGAAATGAGGTAAAGTCAGCTGCATGTTTGTGTGTTAAGTGTCACAATATGTGCTCGGCCTCTCAACCAACATTTTACACAGAACACACATGCCTTTAAACAAACATAACATCAGTATAACATGAGTACGGATATCAGTGAACAAAAGAAAAAAAAAAAAAGATTTTCCTCGTATGCATTATTCAAGCAAATTACTCCACAGAGCAGTCATGTATAACTGACAGTATTTTCCTGACGTCGCAATTTTGTTCTGCTCATCTGTGGCAGTTTGTGTCCTTTCAAGCGTCGAACACGAACAACGTTGCATTTTGTGAGCAACTGGTCAACAAGTAAATCACAGAAACTACTCCTCGCTTGCTGTTTTAGCGTCTTGTTCGGCCCCATTGCTTCAACAAAGTGGGCTGCTTATTTATTTTTTACACATCCCCTGTGACTGATAACATGAGCACACTGTATTTACTAGTTGGCCATCATGGAAATGAGCCAGCTCATTCATTGTTAAAATAATTTGACTTATGCTTTAGTTAGCTTCATTATAACTATAAAAAACACACACAAAAAACTGCAGTGGTGCCTGATCCACGTACAAAAGTTTGTGGACGTCTGAGAATCACACTTATGTGCTTGTTGAACATCCCATTCCAGATTTAGCCCCACTTTTACTGTTTGGGAAAGCTTTCCATTAGATTTAGGAGTTCATCCCTTGAACTCCAAAATGAAGAGGTCAGGGCCCTGTCCAGGTCACTTGAGTTCTTCCACTCCAACCTCAGCAAACCATGTCTTCATGGACCTCGAGGTGCACAGGGGCATTATCACACTGGAGCAGTGAAGGGAGAATGCTACAGTATACAAAGACATCCTGTACAATTGGGTGCTTTCAACATTGTGGCAACAGTTTGAGGAAGAAACACACATGGGTGTAATGGTGAGGTGTCCACATACTTTTGGCCATATAGCATAGGCAGTGGTGGCTTAGTGGTGAAAGGCACTGGGTTACTGATGAGAAGGTCAAGGGGCTTCAAGCTGGGATATACAGATATATAGAGAGGCAATCCAGACACTTCAAATCCGAGAGAATCCTCTTCTAGCATGATTCATTCAGACCTACAGGTTCTCGGTAGAAGTTGTTTTTTGTTTGTTTTTGTGTGATTGTTGTAGCCAGATATGCGTGCTTTTCTTTTGGCTTTTTAAAAAAAAATTTGTAATTCAACTTGTGCATATTTTTCCTGTGCTTTTTCATGCAGAAAACTATTTGAATTGGCAAAATTGCAATTGCATGGAATAGTTCAGTCTTTACAGTCTTTCACAGTGATGTGTGTTGGTAAATGAGACTTTTTAGCTGTACTCGTATTTGATGCACATGAATCAAAGAGGGCTTTGGCTGAATGTGCGTTGTGATGAGGTCACATGACACGTCTTGGTCGAAATGTGCGGTAATTTTGAAAAACAGCAAGCTCCTCCGAATGTTGCAGAGTTTGCTTGATTTTGCTTTAATTTCTGCAATCGCACAATCCTGGAAGGACTGCTAATGAGCAATAGCATAAATATATGTCTCTTTGAGCACCATGGCATTCAGGTATAATTAGATTGTCACCTACTGTACATTATCATGTTGAAGCATGGAGGGTTGTCACTATTTGCAAGGAGCTCAACTATGTGTATCCCATAATACTCTAATACTAATTAGAGTGATTCGTTTTCAGTAAGCGCTTTATCCTGGTCAGGGTCGCAATGGATCAGGAGCACGGAGTATGAAGCAGGAATGCACCCTAGATGAAACATCTATTGCAAGGACACACTCAAATTTACACACTCTTTCATACCTAAAGGCAATTCAGAGTTCACTTACTGGCGTGATTTATTGGGAGACGGGAGGAGACCGGAGGACCTGGAGGAAGCCCACATAGACACAGGGAGAAAATGCTAAAAGGAAGTCCACAAAGGCGGTATCCTGAGTTCTGGGGACCCTGGAGCTGTGAGGTAGCAACGCTACCCACTAGGGGAGCAAAATTCACCTAATATCTATCTCGATTACGATTTTGACTGTCCACAATACATGAAAGTGATCGACTGCAATATTGACGTTTAAGATCCGCTCATAGAAAATTCCGCCGCTTATCAAATCAAGTGCTTCCTAAACTTACAGCCAGTCACCATAGAGCGGCGCAGGGATGACGTCATTTTGCAATGCCAAAACCCGGAAACGAGTTAGTATTTCAGCCGTTCGGTTTCATCCCAAATCAATGGGATTTTGGTTGAAAGCCTGAAATAAGGTCTGTGGTGAACACAAGCTAAAAATATTTTCACGCTTTATTCTACTACAAAAAATACGCCAGTAAAACGCCATTAATGGGGTTTTTTTGTTTGTTTTTTTTAAAAGCTTTTACGTGTATTGAAAAAGGCGGTTGCTAACGGTCACGTAATGAGGGTTTAGGACGGATGCAAGTGCAGACAAGTGCTTTATTAAAGAGAGGCATACAAATCCAAAACGTGAGACAATAGCGTGGTCAAAAACAAGAAAAAGGTCAGGCGATCGGCAAACGGGCATAAATTAGGCTAAACAAGAATTAAACAACAAGGTCAAGAATAAGATCAATACGATGAACAAAAGCTTGGTACACGGGAAACTCACGCAATACTTTGTGTCGAACAAAGAGACACCAGGGGTTTAAGTGACAAATGTAATTAAGGCTGAACACAAAACAGCCGGGACTAATGCTGACACATAAGGGAACAACCAATGATGATAAAGGGGTGGAGACAGGACAGAAATCATAACAAATGCAAAGGTAGAAAGTAAACAAAGTCAGTGTCACTAAAAGAGTGCGCTGCGAGCTCCAGCACTTTGCGTGAGGGGAAATCATGACACTAACATGTTACTAAATGGGACTACAGATGTTTTCGGGGACATTAAACGTTATCATGCCGAACAGAAAAAACTGCAGATAAAGTGGTTTAGGCATGCTGTGCACAATTCCCCAAAAAAACATGGATGAAGATTCATCCACAGAATAAATCCGTATTATGGAAAATAATGTTTTAAATCAAGTTTGAGAAAATTGTCGGAAGCTTGGTGATGGTGACGCAGTCGAGCGACCGTGGTGTCGGTTGTTTAAAGCATACGGTTAACTGTTTATTTCTAGCGATTGTATTTAGGCTTCAAACTTCATAAAGTTGTGTTCATTTGTGAAAATTATCTTGATGGACAAAACATGTTAGTATTCTAAACTTTTGCTTATCTCAGAGCTTATTTTTCACAATAATCCAAAAGCCTACGGGAAAATCCTATTGGGTTTTTGTCGAGGAAACCGGTGTGATGCTAACTTCTGGGTTTCAGTAGAAAATGACGTCATCCATCCGCCACAATATTGGGTGATGTGGCTGCGTCTCTCCTCCTGTTATTGCCTTTTCTGCATACGCCGGAGTTGTTTTCATTTGGTTGCATATTGTTATATTTGATTGCATATTTTCATTTGGTTGATGGCATTTTAATTTTTTTACTTATCCTATATTTTGGGTACAATTTTATTTATATTTTGCTTCAACGAGATGACGCACTTTAAGGACCAGTCTAATTTGATGTAAAGATTTGTACATCAGCAGGAATGTAGCACAGCATGGAGGTGAAAGCAGCGGTCTGTTTATTTAAATGTGAAAGTGCAATAAAAATATGTTGTCCCTAAAATCAATGAATAATCATGATAAATAATCATTATCTCAATATTGATCAAAATAATCATGATTATCATTTTGGCCATAATCGTGCAGTCCTAGCCTCTGGTCTTAATTTTTTTTCCCCCAGACAGAGCTGGTACTGGTTATGGAAGTGGGCATTTCCTTTTCCAGCACATGGTAACAGCAGTAGACCAATCACAACAGACTGGGACATCTGACCAATCATAATTTAAACTACAGTTTAAATTATGAGCACATTAAAGTGTTTTTTTTTATTCTTGGATGCATATAAATCTATTGTATGAGATCTCGAAAACAAAATTAGGCACGTTTCACAATCATAATAGGTGCACTTTAAAAGACCCTCTAACGTCCCGTGACACTGGGTAAATCCCAAAAGGCTCCCTATACATGTATACGTGCATTACCTAGAGTGTAAAGTAGTGGCTCATGCGCTCTATATAGTGCACTAAATATCCTACACGGAGAGATTTGGAGCTCAGCCGGTTGCTCGGTCACGTCAATGCCAAACTCCTCCTTAAAAGCTTGAGTCCATTCAAACTGATAACCGGTACAACGTTAACGATAAAACAGAATACTTTACAATATATTATCAAAACATTTTTTTCCTTTCTACAGTAGTATACCTGAAGTGTTTTGTTCATAGCAGGATATCCGAGGATAAATGGTAGTACATGGTACAGCAAAATTGATATTACAGTACTGAACAGCTAGCTTACCTGAGTACCCTGCTGCTGAAGTCGCTCCTGTAGTATAGCCTGAGCTAGCCCCTCTGTGGCGCCGCTTTCTTTACCTTTTCCCAGTCCAACAGAGAGTTTTCTGATTAAACCCGCCGCTGTGGAAGCCGACGCATCACTTCTCAGCCTGAGGAGGCCCCGGCTCAGCCGAAAACACATGGGATACACACACACTGCCGACATCTTGAATTGAACGTAACCCCTCGTTCTAGCACGAATGGGAAAGAACAAACGAACGCGATTGGTTAAATATGATGATTGACAGGCAACTTGACCAACTGGAGTTCTCAGGACGGCCACGAAGGCGGGACTTCTGTTTACACCGGTGACCTTCTGGAGCAGATAAAAGTCACTGTGATGGCACTAGCATGTGTAATAAGAGTTCACTTTTACACAACCAAACAACATAATGCTGATGTTCCTGCACAAAAGAGTGATTTATTTTCGTCTAATGAAACACTTGCACTGCATTTTAAATATACAGCATATCAAAGTCCCCTAAATAAAATAAAAGGTATCATTTTATTTACTTAGGCTGTCACAGCATTGCAGGAGATAATGAGTCTTTATTGGTCACATACACATTACACACAGTGAAATTCTTTTCTTCACATATCCCAGCATGTCAGGAAGTTGGGGTCAGAGTGCAGGTTCGGCAATGATACAGCACCACTGGAGCAGAGAGGGTTAAGGGCCTAGCTCAAGAGCCCAACAGTGGGAGCATGCGCATATATATATATATATATATATATATATATATATATATATATAAAGAAAACAACAACTGTAGGGCAATTATAAAACCTCAAACAAAATTATTCCCAGTAAAAGATACCAACTAAAGCAGGGTAACAGGGCTGTCCAGACTTTTTTTTTTCAAAGTGGGCAAGATTAGACCACATCAACATACCCAAGGGCATGTCACTAAAATATTATTTATGACTATTAAAATTGTATATTATTTATATCAGGTGTACGCAGAGCTTGGTTGGCTGTGTCGTCAGTCTCAGGCATGAGGAGAACTCGGTTAGCCATGACGTCTGCTTCAGGCATGAGTAGAACTTGGTTGTCCATGTCAGCAGACTCGATCGTGAGCGGAACTTGGTTGGTTGTGACGTCGGTTTCAGGCGTGAGCAGAACCTGGTTGGTCGTGACGTTGGTTTCAGGCATAAGTTGAACCTGGTTGATCGTGACGTTGGTTTCAGGCATAAGGAGAACCTGGTTGGTCGTATCAACAGACTCTGGTGTGAATATAACTTGGTTGGTCGTGACATCGGTCTCAGACTGGAACGTGGCATGGAAGGTCACATTTCGATCTCAGACTGGAATGTGGCACGGAAGGTCACATCATCGATCTCATACTGGAACATGGCGTGGGAGGTCACCTCCTCGACCTCAGACATGAACGTGGCTCAGGAGGCTGTCTCTTCGACCTGGGACAAGAACTTGGCTTGGGAAGCCGTCTCTTCGACCTCGTACATGAACGTGGCTTGGGAGGCCGTCTCGTCGACCTCGTACAGGAACGTGGTTTGGGAGGCCGTCTCGTCGACCTCGTACAGGAACATGGCTTGGGAGGCTGTCTCGTCGACCTCTGACAGGAACTTGGCTTGAGAGGTTGCCTCTTCGACCTCGGACATGAACTTGGCTTGACAGGCTGGCTGACAGGTACTTGGCTTGAAAAGTCGCCTCTTCGATCTCGCACTTGAACATGGCTTGGGAGGTCACCTTGTTGACCTCTGGCTGGAGCTTGGTAGATGAGACCACCATGTTGACCTCAGGCTGGAGCTCTGGGGATGAGACCGCCTCGTGGGTCTCATGCTGGAGCATTGGGGATGAGGTCGCTACTTTGACCTCCGGCTGGAGCTCGGTAGGTGAGACCTCCTTGTGAGTCTCAGGTTGGAGCTCTGGAGCCGAGGGTCGCCACGTTGACCTTCGGCTGTAGCTCAGCAGGTGAGACCACCTCATGGGTCTCAGGTTCGAGCTTTGGAGATGAGGTTGGCATGTTGACCTCCGGCTGGAGCTCAGCAGGTGAGACCACCTCGAAGGTCTCGAGCTGGAGCTCTGGAGCCGAGGTCACCACGTTGACCTCTGGCTGGAGCTCTGCAGAAACAACCAATGACAAGACAGGGGTGGAGACAGGACAAAAACCATAACAAAATCACATGTCCAAAGTAAACGAAGTCAATGTCGATGAAGACCCAAAAGCATGTGCTCGCTAAGTGCTCGTGCATCGGCTCTTGCTTCGAGCTCGGGTACTGAACTCGCACTTCGGGTCTCCCAGCACGCTGCAATACTGCAGTGCTGGCTAGAGGGGAAATGGTGACATAGAGTCTCCATCTTCAAGTCCAAGTCAAGTCTCGAGTCGGTTGTTCACGAGTCCAAGTCAAATCGCAAGTCATTTTCTTTTGCAACTTAAGTGTGACTTGAGTCCAAGTCACAGACTCGAGTTTCTATCTCTGGTTAAGATGTCTCTGTGTGCTGCAAATTGCTTGCATGTACATGGTTGTGCTTATCGGCAACAAGTGACAGAGACAGTTCCGTATTCCACCAGTAGGTGTAAAAAGAGCAGTTGTGAAAGATGCCCACTGTCCCCTCTACTGAATGACACTGGTTTCATGTCTCTGTCTCCCTTATGAACAAAGCTATTTCAAAAAGAAAGTTAATGTTGGACATTCAATACCATTTTTCACCAGTAGAGGTGAAAAGAGAGGTTGTGAAATATGTCCACTGTCTTCCTCTACTGGATGACACTGGTTTCATGCCTATAGGCCCTTTAACAAAAAAGGCTATTACAAAAACACCACCAAGTTATAGCAAAACGAAGAAAGCACTTTCCCCACGGCACCTTATTTACAGCTCCGCCAACAGCGAGCCTTCCCGGCTTAACTCACATAAGTGAAGAGAAGTTCGGATCATTTTACCGACTCAGATCTTTGAATCTCATTCATCAAAATGAACGAATCTTTTTCCGAGTCATTTCAGCAGAATATAATTAAAGTGTTACATGTTAAATTCCCCAACACATCTAGTACTTACGCAAACGTTGATCACATTTGGAATAAAAAATAAACTAAAAGCTAATGCAGCCAAGGCAGAATTATGAGAAACAGAAATGATTCCTTAATAGCTTAGCTGGGTTTTCAGGCTATGCGGTCTGTCAGTTCACCTCACCTCCCGATCAGAGTCGTTCTTTTTTAAAATAAGAGGAGCAACTTTAAACTAAATAAAAGCTGCCAAAAAATAAGAACAACAAAAACAACAACAAAACGAGAGCACACTCTTTCTGGGATAAGTTGCAAGCTACCTCACAAGGCACTATGGGATTGAGGCTGAGAAATAGCAAATGCCACAATACACATGGCCGCCTTTAGCCACAGGCCTAGCAAGGAACATTTTCAAGGCAAAGAAGTGGAATGTTCTTAAATGGCCAAAATCATGTGGCTTGAATCCAAGTGAGCATGTATTAAAAATGATTGTCACACAGTTCATTAACACCAGAACACCAGAGGGCAATTTTAGGACTTCTTCTACTGTCATTCTCATTTCCAATTTTGCCTCTGCACACCACTGCAATGGATTTGAAATGAATTAAATAAATTTTTTTTGGAGTCCCTCCATTTTCACAAGCTCAAAAGAATTGGACAACCGACTGACAAGCAGCTTCATGGGCAGGTCTGGCATGTTTCCTCATTATTTCATGACACATTAAGTAGATAAAAGTTCTGGAGTTGATTCCAAATGTTCACTATGCAATTGGTAGCTGTTCATGGAAATTCTCAATATGTAGTCATCCATCCATCCATCCATCCATCCATCTTCTATACCGCTTATCCTTCTTCAGGGTCACGGGGGAACCTGGAGCCTATCCCAGGAAGCATCGGGCACAAGGCGGGGTACACCCTGGACAGGGTGCCAATCCATCGCAGGGCACAATCAATATGTACTCATTAGGCTGAAAATACAAACAAACATACAAAAAACCCTATCAGAGAGATAGCGGAAAGTTTAGGAGTGGCCAAATCAACAATTTGGTTTAAAAAAAAAAAAGAAGGAATGCACTGGCGAGCTCAGCAACACTAAAAGGCCTGGAAGACACATAAAGTGGATGATCACTGAAATCTTTACTTCTTCAAAAATCACTTCACAACATCTAGCCAAGTCAAGAACACTCTGGAGGATGTAGGTGTATCTTTGTCAAAGTCTACAATCAAGAGATGCCTTAATGAATGTAAATACAGACGAGTTACCTCAAGATACAAACCACTTTATGCAAAATGCAAAACACTAAATATTTACAACAAGAATATATCTATTTTCAGGTAAAATTATTTTTTTATATATGAGCTGAACATGCAGACTTACAGGTTTAATATGAGGGTATTTACATCCAAATCTGGTGAATCACTTTTTATACACCCCCCACTTAAAAAAAAGGATCAAAAGTAATTGGACAAACTAAAACAATCCTATATTAAATGGTCACTATTGAGAATTGACTGCAAATACATTTAAGGACTTTTTTAAGTACACATGAAAGGTTTTCCACTCCACTTGCCCCCAGGGCTGGAGTTCGGACCCCCTGAGCTAAAGTCTACCAGTTTGACCGGTTCGGCCAGTGTTTCAGCAGCTTGTACTGTACATGGTCAGAGCTGTATATTTTCAGTATTTCCAGTACTGATCAACAGAGGGCAGCAGGAACTCATTCATCTTTCTGTGGCTTGTGTAAACATTACACAGAAGAAGAGGAAAAACACGTCGAAGGCGTTTTGGGCTAAAGGCTACAGCGTCGCTGTTAAATAACTAGTTGTTTGTGGCTGAGATTAATTCATTGTATTTGTTAAATGTAATGTATACAGCTGTCGGTCTCCTCGACTGGACCTATGAGCAGAAAAGAGCGACTTACTGATCAGTCCTGAGGTCAGTCAATGTTCATGTCTGTGTTAGTGAACCCTCCTCTGAAGTTTGCTGTGTTAGTGTGTGCTTCTCGGCGCTTTTATAGGCCTGGGGAGTTTTTCTTACCTGCCTGCTCAGGTGTTGTGTTAGCGCTTACTGCTAAAAGACTTTATCACTTCTTACATAATATCAAAACGTGCGCTTGCTCTCAAACACTGGAGTGCTAACCACATAGCAGAACGAGGTGTGTGTGTGTGTGTGTGTGTGTATATGTATGTATATGTATGTATATGTGTGTGTGTGTGTGTGTGTGTGTGTGTGTATGTATGTGTGTGTGCGTGTAAAAGTAAAAGTACCGTGTTAAACTTTACATTAGATTCGCAGTACATTAAGCTGTTCATAGTCCGATAAAACTTACTAACTTCAGATGAACTAACTTGCAGTAAACTAGTAGCAAACTAACCAGTAGTAATTTAACTTGCAGTGTACTGGTAGTAAACTAACCAGAACTGAATTAACTTGTAGTAAACTAACCAGCACTAAATCAACTTGTAGTAAACTAACCAGCACTAAATTAACTTGTAGTAAACTAACCAGCACTAAAGTAATTTGTAGTAAACTAACCAGCACTAAATCAACTTGTAGTAAACTAACCAGCATTAAAGTAACTTGTAGTAAACTAACCAGCACTAAAGTAACTTGTAGTAAACTAACCAGCACTAAATCAACTTGTAGTAAACTAACCAGCATTAAAGTAACTTGTAGTAAACTAACCAGCACTAAAGTAATTTGTAGTAAACTAACCAGCACTAAATTAACTTGTAGTAAACTAACCAGCATTAAAGTAATTTGTAGTAAACTAACCAGCATTAAAGTAACTTGTAGTAAACTAACCAGCATTAAAGTAACTTGTAGTAAACTAACCAGCATTAAAGTAACTTGTAGTAAACTAACCAGCATTAAAGTAACTTGTAGTAAACTAACCAGCATTAAAGTAACTTGTAGTAAACTAACCAGCATTAAAGTAACTTGTAGTAAACTAACCAGCATTAAAGTAACTTGTAGTAAACTAACCAACACTAAATTAACTTGTAGTAAACTAAGCAGCGCTAAATTAACTTGTAGTAAACTAACCAGCATTAAAGTAACTTGTAGTAAACTAACCAGCATTAAAGTAACTTGTAGTAAACTAACCAGCATTAAAGTAACTTGTAGTAAACTAACCAGCGCTAAAGTAACTTGTAGTAAACTAACCAGCGCTAAAGTAACTTGTAGTAAACTAACCAGCGCTAAATTAACTTGTAGTAAACTAACCAGCATTAAAGTAACTTGTAGTAAACTAAGCAGCGCTAAATTAACTTGCAGCATACTAAATAGTAGTAAATTAACTTGCAGTAAACTAACCAGTAGTAAATTACTTGTAGGAAACGAAATAGTAGTAAATTAACTTGTAGTAAATTATTAGGAACCTAAATAGTAGTACATTAACTTATAGTATAATAGTAGTAACCTAGACAGTACTAAATTAACTTACAGTATTCTAGTAGTAAACTAAATAGTAGTAAATTAACTTGCAGTATAGTACCTGTAAACAAAATAGTATTAATATGTAGTATACTACTAGTAAACTAATTAATATTAAATTACCTTGCATTAAACTATATTATTAAAAACTATAAATATTTACCATAGTAAGTTAACTTGCAGTATACTGATAGTAAACTCAATAGTAGTAAATTAACTTGCAGTATACTGATAGTAAACTCAATAGTAGTGAATTAACTTGTAGTAAACTAACTAATATTAAATTACCTTGCAGTAAATGAGTAGTAAACTAACTAGTAGTAAGTTAACTTTCAGTATACCAATAGTAAACTCAATAGTAGTAAATGAACTAATATAAAATGACATTTCTGCCAGACTATGGCACAAGTAGCAGCATCCAGTTTATCCATAATATTAATGCTCCTAATTACAAACTAAAAATGGGAATTGCTGCTTTGAGCCCTCCAGGGGAACTCCTGTAGTCAATTGTTTACACGTCTCCTCAGTGATAAAACCGTATATGGTGTAGACGAGTTGGGGCACTGGTAAGGACCCTGGCTTACTACACATTGGGACACTGATGACTCAATTTCTGGCGACATGACTACGTAATTGTGTTGTAAAATGTCACCACTTGGCATTTATTAACAAAAGGCAGGACTGATATTTTTCTGACATTAAACGTCATATAAATTTGTTGGCTTCGTCACAAGCATTTCTGTCATCATTAAATACTTAAGTCATTAGACTCAAATAAACTGTATATAGAATGTCAAATAAAGATAAAAATTGCTAACGGAAGTAATCATTTGAGAGCTAGAACAACAATAACAAGCTGTTTACATTTGTTTGTACATTACGAAGTTGGCTGAGAATTTGTCCATCTTTTTTTTTTTCTCGAGCTGAGAGGCTTCAGAAAATATGACGTTACTTACAGTAAGGGCACTGAGTCTGTCCGTAGAGGATTTTGTCGTGTTTTTCAGCCAAAAACACTTGAATCTGTGAAATAGAATTGATTTTTTACCGAGCGAATGGAGGGATTTCGCAATTGAGACAGCCCTTAAAATGGCCGACTCCCTGATCAGTGCCCCGATTACTGAACTAGGGAGCTGATTGAGACGCACCATAAAAATGGACGATATTGTGCATATGTAAATATGTAGTAATGCTTTATACTGTAGTTTCCATTATAAAGGCTCTTTTAATCATCCTGCAGGATCTCGCTTTTCTTAAGGATCTTATTTTCTTTCACCTCCTGGAAATGCAGTTCTCAGGTAGGGTGAGTACTGGAGGCTTCACCACCCAGGCCAAGTATGTGTTCAAATGCCTCTTCTAAATTTTTTGTTTTGAGACCAAACACGGAATATAGCAGCAGTCAAACACCCCCCCCCCCCCCCCCCCCCCGCCACGTGAGCACTATCAGTATAGACTAACAGATACGTATGCATAATTTTCTCAGAGAAAAACACAGACATGGCCAATTCAGATGGAAATGAAATAATAGAGTAAAATAGGAAATTACCCCAGGGCCCCATTTCAATTGAATCCCGTCCCTACAGGGCTTTGGTTGGTTTGTATTTGTTTCACAGACTACATCCAAAACCCTGCTCCAGCTTGTTGTAATTCTTCACTGTGGTTATTTCACATGTGCTTGAGACTGTGGATGAGAATTAAGGACCAGAACACACCCTGCATATGTATGTGAACGGAAACGACAAAGCCCGAAAAACTTTGCTACCACGTGTTCCTGTTGCACAAACTCAACAAACGTACTTATGTTACCGTGGCTAAACCTCAGTACTCAAGATGGTGATAATGGGGCGTCGCTCTGCATTATAATCTTTGATGTACGTAAGGACACGTAGAATGTATTTTGTGTGGCTCAGAACATACACTACGGTCAAAAGTTTAGAGACACTTGTTTCAGTGTTTCTCATGATCTTAAAAACCTTTTGATCTGAAGGTGGATGATTAGATGTTTGAAATCGGTGTTGTAGACAAAAATATTATCGTGCCAACATGTTCATTTCTTTCATTAGAAAACTAATATTTTATTTACAAAAAATTTTTTTTAAACGGACGACTCGGAGTGAAATATTCCGAAAAGCAGCCAATAAGAGTCCAGCGTAGGTGTGAACTCCTTTAATACTGTTTAAAAAGCATCTCGGAGAAATTCCTCAAGAAATCGATCGAGAAACTGCCAAGAATACATTTCTGGAAATTCTAGGCAAAAAGTGGGTCTACTCTGAAGATGCTAAAATACTAATTTATTTTGGATTTAGTTAGGATTTTTTTTTTTATCACAGCACAATTCCTATAGTTCCATTTGTGTTACTCCAGAGTTTTGACTTTATTATTAGTATTCTAAAATGTGGAAAATACAAATAAAGAATGAGTGTGTCTAAACTTTTGACCGGTAGTGTGTGTATTCGCCTTGATGCGTAGGGTATGCGTCGGCCCAGTACTTTTCTACAGTACTGTATTTTGGACTTGGCGTACAGTTTGTTATGGTATTTGGATTCAGTTCAGGTTTTTTGACAGTTTGTAAAAGCCACATAACATGTTATTTCTAGTCATAAAAGTGTTTGGAAAGCGTGCTAATCCACTTCACCCTGTGTTTGTAGCTATGTGAGGAAGTGCAGAAGGTCGCTCTGGCAGCTTCCTCGGCGGCGTTCACCACGGCGGTAAACATCAAACCCACCGTGTGCAGGGTGGTCATCTACCTCCAGAGGGACATGTCAGGAGACAGCTGCCTGCACCCGCTACGGCCTCAGGCCGAACCTGTCCTCTCCGTCTCTTCAACCGAATGTCCCAAGATCAAGAGTTGCGGCCAGCGTGGTGTGGCAGGAAGCAAATATATCCGCCTCAACGTGGGAGGAGCGCTCTACTATTCCACGTTGCAAGTGCTTACGCGACAGGACACATTGCTCAAGTCCATGTTTAGTGGCAAGATGGAGGTCTTCACCGACAAGGAAGGTGAATGTTGTAGAGCAATGCATTGACTGATCAGAAATAAATTTTTTATGCTTCTTAAAAAAAAATTTATACCATGGTCTATCCGAATACTCGATTCTGATTGGCTGGAAGGTGTGCGTTAAAACCACAGACAGTTCCAGTCAGTTTAATGGCTGTTCTAAATTAATGCGCCTATAAACAACTGTAACCATAGTAACGTACAGTTAAACTCACAGCTTCATTATTAGTAGAGACGTGGCACAGACACACACACATATTCTCTCTCTCTCTCTCTCTCTCTCTCTCTCTCTCTCTCGCTATCTCGCACTGCTTTCTCTCTGTGTATGATTAAGAGCAGGCAGAATTCTAGATCTAACGACCCGTATATAAAATAACTAATAAAAATAAAATGTTGTGTTTATCTTTTCAGTTAGATTTTGCACTGCAAACATCAGTGACAGCTTTAACTTGTCAATGCAGGCAGGTGACCACGGTTTAAGCGGGATAATCCACGGCTAGGTGTGCGCTACACGATTTTAACGCAGCTTCGCATCGGGTGGTCCTTTGCCTCTGCGTCGTGCATTAAAACCATGTAACGCACATCCTAGCCGTGGATTATCCCTTAAAGATGCGTTCACACACACAGCGACCGGAGACCGTTCATTTTCAATGCAAGCTGGTGACTTCTGGCGACATGAGCGACCGCTTGAGAAAAGTTGAACTTTATGCAAATTTGGAGCGACTTGGTGTGGCGACCACTAATGGGAGTGAAGACAGTATAGCGCATGTGATCCGTAGCCACCTGTGCTCACTAGCAGAAGCAGCGCCATTGTGGCAGTAATCAATTAGCTTAGCTTAGCTCAGCTTAGGATCTTAGTGGTTTCAAAGCAAAAAAATTATAAAAATACTAAAAGAAATAATTATGAAACACACTCACTTTTTGTTGCAGTCGAGTAAAATCCCAGTGTAGCTCCTATCTTGGGTGAAGTGTCCGGGAACAAGCAGCACCGCGCCGGACACTTCACCCAGGAAACGCAGAGGCCACAGCCGAAAAGCTGCAGTGTGGCTCCCGGTCACCATCGAACATATAGTGAACGACACCCTGATGGTGACGCTCACATACTGAGAGAGTAGCTACACTGGCATTTTGCTCAGTTGCAACAGAAAAAGAGTGTTTCATTAATGTTATTTTGCTTTAAACGCGCTAAAGCCATAAATTAAGCTAAGTCCATTGGCGCCTGTGCTTTTCCCGGAGATAGACGGCCGCAACGGCAAAGATCACACATTGCTTCTCTTTCATCTCGTAGGATATGATGCATGTATACACACACTGCTGAATTTTATATACAGACGCTCTCCATCCAGAATGTTTCATTTTAGCGGCAAAAAAACTGGTTTGTTGTCAAAAGTGGAATAGTGCCACCCATATTACTATGGCAACCAGTAGTAGGAAACCTACCGGCGACTTCATAGTGCAGCGACTGGCGATTTGCAGCGATAAAATCTCTGTATGTGTGGACGCATCTTTACATGCAGTACATGTAGTTATGTTCCAGTGTTCTGTTCCTATCAGGTTGGATTTTGATAGACCGCTGTGGGAAACACTTCGGCTCGATTCTCAGCTACTTGCGGGATGGAACCGTAACTTTGCCCAAGAGCACGCAGGGTGTCATGGAGATTTTCACTGAGGCGAAGTATTATCAGATCCAGGGGCTGGTGGAGTTGTGTCAACATGCACTTCAGGTGAGGACGTCATGTTAGTCCAGATTAGTCTAAGGGCTGATTAATACTTGTGTGCGCACGAATTTATGAACGTTCCAATTTCACGTGTGGACGTTCACGTCACCGTCTGCCAACACGTGCATTGGGGGCAGTGGCACATACGCCAAAGCAGAACATACAGAAAACAAACAACGAAGACGAAAGTCTCAGGTTCCACCGCAGCAGAAGGAATGGAGAAAAGGAACAAATGACTGTGTGCAGTAAAGGACAATTTAGTTTTTACATTCCACTGGAGGTTCATTTGTGGCAATGTTACACTGAAATTTCCAGCTCCAAATCTTCACCCAAAGCTTTCCCTATTTCTCATTGTCACTTCTGCTAGTCTTGTGATGTTTTAAAGCAGGGGCGTATGAGTCAGTGCTTATAACGTTGCCCCACTTTGAACTGCTCCATTTTGCTCGAGCGCTAGTTCTGGTTCGGGTCTCATCCTAACCCGAGTGTGCCAAGATTCACGGCCCTGCTTAACTAGTCAACATTTACAGGAAATGTAGTTGTAGACATTTGGGAAAACGTGCACTTTTGCTCGTCTGGAGGTTACACTCAGCTTGTACATTGTGCCTCGAGACATCTGTATAAATCAGGCTTCAAGTCAAAATATAACCAAATATCCTTAGTTTCTAATTGGCTTAGGCTTCAAGATAGAACTACCAGATCGCAGAACTGCTGAACTACCACTGTTTTTGTCGTATATAGTTAAAGGTGGGGTTAATGATTTATAAGTCAGTTCTCCTCATATTCCATGTGTATTGAGGCAACTTTAAAGAGAAAGGGTTTTATTTATTCACACACTAGTCACTTCATCTTCAGCCTCAAATCAACAAAATGTGGCTCACTTCTGGCAAAATCACTGACAATTAGTACGTTTACATGGACAACGATAATCCAATATTAACCCGATTAAGACAGTACTCTGATTAAGAAACTAGCATGTAAACAGCGATTTCTGATGACCTTAATCTAATTAAAGTCATACTCGAAGTAAACACAAATTGAATTAAGACGTGGAGTACTCCTGTTTTAGTTGCATTATCGAAGTGCATTATTGACTGCATTTACATGGACAGCAGTAATCTAATTATTGACCTTATTCCGAATAAGACAATATTGTGATTAATGTGTTTACATGAGTCGCTTTTAGAATACTCCTTTCATGTACCCGTTTTACATGTTATAGAACATAGATTGATTAACAGCACACGTCATTACGTCACCGCGCCACGCTGGCCGACGTTCCCTCCAGAATTTCACGTGTCGACGTACAGTTGGTCTTCGTTATGGTACCGTATACAGTTTTGAGTGTTTCTATTTAAAATTTTTACGAACGCTTCAAGTGCAGTTAATTATTTGTCATGCTGTACATGTAAATAGACGACTGCTTGAAGCCGTGGGCTGCGTCCCAAACCGCGTACTTACCTACTGTATAGCAGGTAATTACGTGGCTTCGGACGCGCACAGTAATTACATTACTGCTGTCCATGTAAATGTGGTCAATATCTCAAATAAAAAGAGTAATGAAAAATCATAACAAGATCAGTCACACATTAGTCCATCCATCCATTTCTGTACCACTTATCCTACACAGGGGAGCCTGGAGACTATCTCAAGGAACTTGGGTTAAGAGGAGGGGGACAGCTTGGACGGGGTGCCAACCCATCGCAGGGCACAACTGCACACACACTCAGTCATACAATATGGACAATATGAAATGCTAATCAGCCTACACTGCATGTCTTTGGACTTGGGGAGGAAACTGGAGTACCCAGAGGAAACCCCTCCGCCCCGAAGCACAGGGAGAACATGCAAGCTCCACTCACACAGGGCAGAGGTGGGATTCGAACCCCCAACCCCCAGTGGTGTGAGGCAAACATGCTAAGCACTAAGCCACTGTGTCCCTTAGAAATTAGTCATATTACAGAAATTGCCCAAGTTGCCATTGTAAATTGTAATCTTACCCTCAAAAGCAGTTCTGCTGACTTCCTTAAGAGCAAAGTGTTCTTCTTCGCAGGACAACATGCAGAAAGCCCTGTGCGTTATCCCCGTCATCACGTCTCAAAAGGAAGAGGAGAGATTGATACAGAGTTGTACGAAGGTGAGGCTCCGCTCATGACCCTTTTTAAAACGGCCGAATAAATGCATCTACACTGTAAATGTTTGGGACACCAGAAAAGATAATGATACATTGCAACATCCTGTTACTGTTCATTTCCTGTTCCAGCCTGCAGTAAAGCTACTCTACAATCGAGGAAACAACAAATATTCCTACACCAGGTAAAGAGCATTCATCAGAAGTATTTAAGCGTTTCGATTACATCTGTCCGTTAATGGATTCCATGTGTGCGCATTCCTGTGTTAACTCATTCGCTCGCATTGTGTTTTCCGAAAGCAACTCTGATGACAACTTGCTCAAGAACATCGAACTGTTCGAGAAGTTGTCGCTGAGCTACAACGGACGCGTGCTGTTCATTAAGGACGTAATCGGCGATGAGATCTGCTGCTGGTCCTTCTATGGGCAGGGCCGCAAATTAGCCGAAGTCTGCTGCACATCCATTGTCTATGCTACTGAGAAAAAGCAGACCAAGGTACAGTAGAATCATGATGCGACTATGTGATATGAGAAGTCTGCATGTTCTATAGCGGTCTTTCTATCTATCTGTGAGATCATTTTATTGATATTAGAGATGCTTGATACTAAATTTCTCAGCCGATACGATAACCGATTATTCAGAGTGATATTGGCCAATAACCGATACCGATAGTTCTGCCTTTTATACCTCCTTTTAAATGAACAATAATGAATTCCACAATTCTGAAAGAAATGCAAATAAAAACTTTATTCTCTCCATTTCAACAAGATGTTTCACAGTAACTGGTCTCATAAACAGAAAACACATTACTCAAATTAACATTAACACATGAACTAAATTCTGAAGATTAAAGTAAGATTTCTTAACTTAAAGAATGTTATTAATTCATATTAACATTGACTGAATTCTAAAAAGCCTCCTGTTAGGCTTCACATTCACTCACCACAAACAAAAGCATTTCTACTTCATCACTGAATATCAAACTGGTAATATATAAGAGCAACTTTTTATATATTAACATTAACTGGATATGAAATACTTATATATAAATTCACTGCTGCAGCGTCCGGTGTAAAATTTTAGCAGTGCAGAGATTACGGAGTTTACAAACTGCAGTTTTGTCGTCATTTCACACAAGAGACATCATCTTTATACACAGCACGTAATCCATGTGTTTCCCGCCCTCTTTTGATTGACAGGATATAATCGGCCATGATCATCAGATGTTTTTAAACTATCGGCCGATAGCCCATAGCGTGAATAATAGCCTTTACCGGCCGATACCTATTATTGGCATGACATGACATGGTGGAGAGTCCAATCAAGCACATGGTAGAAAGTTTTAAGGAGAAACTTGGGTATGGACTGCACCATGTGCGAAAATGAGTCATTCCTGGTGCTCGCTGGTGCAGGAAACATTTCTGACATTTCTGTCTTAAAAGTTGTTTACTGGCATTTCTAAGGTTTAAGGATTTGTAGATTAGGGATTTCTCTTATTGCTGAATGCATCTAAACGGAAGCCAGAACATGATGTGTGATCGTCCTGTGATTCGCTGCTTTGTCTCAGGTGGAGTTTCCCGAGGCTCGTATCTACGAAGAGACACTAAACGCTCTGCTTTACGAGACACTCCCAATTCCTGACAACTCTCTCCTGGAGGCCACGCGCAGGCGGGCTCACTGCTGCTCACACAGCGAGGAGGACGAGAGTGTGGAGCTGAGAGAGCGAGTACGACGCATACACATTAAGAGATACAGCACCTACGACGACAGACCACTGGGACATTAGCTGAGAACCGAGAGTCTTCTCCACTAAAGGGCGAAAGCTTGCACAGTCTACTGAGAGCTCACGTACACACGTTCGGGACACATTGTCGAGTGTGAGAAAAATGATAACACTATACTCAGACCACCATGTGAGCCACGAATGATCACATCGGGGTGTCATGCAAGTCCATTGAATTCAGATACTGATAGATCATTTAGACCGGTACTTATTTTTTTGGGGGAAACGCACACGTGCCAGTTTTCTGGTGACGTATACTTAAGTGTACTGAACAGCATGAAAGTGTGAGCTTTCGCCCACAGGCGAAAATTCCGTGAGAAATATCACACTACAGGCAACTCTCTTCTTGACAATTTTTTAACCACTGATTTAACGCTGCCATATCACAACGACGAATCCTGACAATCTCATCAAAAAAAATAACGATCAGATTCTTTCTGTTTAGTTGTGTAGTGAAAAAGGACCAGCACCTTTGTAGAATGATAGTGATTTTAACCTCCTTTAAAAATGTTTTTATTTTATTGTATTTTTTATTTTTTAGCTCTGTATAGACACTAGAATCGAAATGACTGATATACCACTTTTGAATAACCAGCATTGGTTTAAAAAAACAACAACAACAACCTAATCCTATAATGTGAACACACATAGCAAGGCTTGCTGGTGTTTTTAAAATCGTATTTATTTATCTATCTCCGAATTGTAATACTAGCCACTTTTATATTTGATCGAAACATAATGCAAACTAATTTAGAAAATAGCAAGGAGCAAGCATAAATTTGCTGCACCTTTGTGACTTTTTCTCTCCGTTGATTATTTTAGGATGCCTTCAAGCCACTCGTGCCTTCCTGTGTATTAAGCAAACAGAAGTGAGCCCGAGGTCAAAATAAGGTCCGAAATGAGATCTAATGACATAATGGAGGAATCGGTGAAAATTTAATACAGAATGTGCTTTTGGAGTTCACTAATTATATATTTGTGATTCTTGATAAATGATGTATTTTTGTTAAATCTGTAGGTTTATTTTGTCAAGCCTTTCATACTCTTTATAAAAGATTTTATTTATACGGACTACGTGTGGATCTTTAACTTGTCCTCATATGTTGAAAAAAAAAAGAAATAGGTGTATTGCTGAAATTTCACAATTCTAGCGGACGATCTTGCTCTTCGTTTTCAGGAACCTACTTTTAGAGGTCTTTTAGAGCTGGGACAAAAACATCAAAAACGTGCCTGTTTATAGAATAGTAATAGAGTCTTTGGCACTGTTGTATGCAGTTGTTTGATACACCCACTTCCCAATTTAATAAGAGCGCCTGTACTCAGTCGTGCAATTTTCCAATCAGCCAATCATGTAGCAGTAGCTCAGTGCATAAAATCTTGTAGATACAGATGGAGGTTCAGTTAATGTTCACATCAAACATCAGAGTGGGGGAAAACATCTGTGATGAGACCTCAGTGTCCTTGACCATGGTACGGTTGGTGCCAGATGGGCTGGTTTAAGTACTTCAGAAAAGGTTGATCTCAGATTCTTGGTCTATAGAGTTTACATACTTGATAAGCAGCAGTTCTGCAGGCAGAAATGTTTTAGTGAGAGAGATCAGATGAGAATGGCTAGAATGCTATGGTAACTCAAATAATCACTCTTGAAAGCCGTGGTGAGCTGAAAAGCATTACAGAACACACAACACGATGCACATTTACAGCATTTGGCAAACACCAATTTCTCTCCTTTATACAAATGAGCAGTTGAGGGTTAAGGGCCTTGCTCGAGGGCCTCTGCAGTGCTGAGATTTGAGCTCACGGCTTTCTGATCAGAGGGCCAACAGCTTAACCGAGCCCGATATTTACCATCAAGGCAAACGAACATCGAGGTGTATGGGTTACGCAGTAGACAACACAACTGTTTCCACATCTGTCAGCCAAGAACAGGAATTTGAGGCTATAGTAGGCACAGTTTGGAAAAAAAGGAAAAAGGCAAGGTGAGGTTTTTCCATGAATGAACAGGCTTACATGTGTTCCTATTAAAGTGGCTGCTGAGTGCACATACAGGATATACTGTGTGCAATGGGTTATATCAAGTGAGGACGATTTCCCCAGACCTGCATACAAGAGGGCAGAGAGAGACACACACAGAGACAGAGACATACAGAGAGCGAGAGAGAGACAGACAAGACGGATACAGACAGACAGAGAGAGACACACACCAAGAGAGACAGAGACATAGAGAGACAGACAGGTACAGAGAGAGACAGAGACATAGACACACACACAGGCATCACCCATCATCATCTTCTCTCTGTCGATTTAACGTCATATAGCTGAGAGGCTATAAAAAGTGCGCTCAATGGCTCCTGTCCACTTTAGTATTCAAACAATACAAGGATCCAAAAATACTTGGAGGCGCAGCAGAGCCGTGAACTGATTAATGCTATTGGTCAGCTATACCGAGGGGGCGTGGTAGTCGGGTGACGTCACATCAGCGGTACGGAAGATGGCTCCGCGGTGCGTTAACGCGACTCCTGGATGCGTCAGCGCTCCACAGCCACAATACGCGCTCGTGTAAAAAAAAAAAAAAGAAAGAGGGATAAAAATAATAATAATAATAATAATTATTATTATTATTAAAAAACCCCAGGAGGAGCGGAAAAGGCGAAGGCTGTAAATCTGTGCTGTGTGAAATCAGTGTGTTCTGGGTGTCGAGCAGTGCGGGGCGATGGGTTCAGCCACGGAGGAAGAATTTAAAGAGAAATTGCTCTGGAACGTGAAACGCGAGGTGAGTGCGCTTTATCAGAATGAGCTCCTGTACTCCATACTGATAAATATGCACGATCGGTGCATCCCTGAGTGCTCACGATCAGCCCTCATTCACTGTGTCCACTGTGTCCACTGTGTTTACTGTGTCGACTGTGTTTACTGTGTTCACCGTGTCCACCGTGTCCACTGTGTCCACTGTATTCACGGCACACAGCACCGAGGTTGTGTGCATTCATGCTGGGGGAAGTTTGGGGTTATCTGATGGAAATGTTACTGTAATCTGCTGAATGATCTCGCTTCCAGTTTCCCGTTCACGCCCCTCCAATTTAAAGACGGATGATCACTCGCCCTTAGAGGGAAAAATAAACACAAAAACTACCCAAGAACATATACATTTTGAATTTCTGTAAGATGTGCTTTCATTCTGGAGTTGTTGGATTCCCAGCACAACTGTTATTCTTACACTTAATGGCTGATCATGCTGAACCTGTTGAATAGTGTACATGGAAATGATTTGCATCCTGCACAACTGTAATGTAATATACAACCTACGTTTGTTTGTTTTTTTAGATTATCTACTGTACACATATGAAAGCATGAACATTAAGACTGTCATAACTGTAATAACTCAAAGCAAGTTGCTTGCTTTAAATGAATTTAATTGATCAGATGGAACACCATCTGGCCATGCAGCTTCATTTCCACTATCTTATGAGTCATCGCTGGATTTGTAAATGTATGTGTGTGTATATATATATATATATATATATATATATATATATATATATATATATATATATATATATATATACACACACACACACACATAAATATAAATGATGTACAGAAGCAACAATGGAGTGCACGACACTTCAGACTTAATATATAGGACCTACTGCATGTAATGAATAAGAGGTCCTTAATTCTGATTATTGTCGTCACCCTTTCTGTTGGTCTGTCCACGCTTTAGAGGTTGTCGATCACCTCACCTGATCCAACAGGTGTCAAATCATAGTGCGTTCCATCTTTAGGAAAGGCGGTGTTCATTATTCATTTATAAGGTAGTAGATTAAAGACCCTTCACTGGTAGGTACCAATGTTCCTCCTTGTCATTCAAAGAGTAAAAGCTCTGTGATTAATTGGAGCAGGTGCATGTGGGGTGGTAAAGTGGATCCGCGGTTTGATCCCGAGCTGGGGTTGTTGTTTGCGTGGGTTTCATTCGGGTTCTTTGGTTTCCTCCTACAGCCAAAAACAGGCCAGTAGGTGGACTTGCACGTAGGTGTGAATGAGTGTGTGAATGAGTATGAATGATGTCCTGGAATGGTTAAGCAGCACATCCAGGGTGTATTCCGACCTCATACTCTGTAGGTGTTCCTGGGATAGGGTCTGGGTCCACCTCAACCCTGACCAGAGTAACGCGACTACAGAAAGTGAGTGAGATGCATGGGGATCATGATTGGAACATAAATTTCTAGAAATGTAAAATATGGTCTGGTAACCACTGTTGGCCAATGGTATGTGGACACCGGCCATCACACCCATATGTGCTTCTTCCCCAATCTGTTATCACAAGGCTGGAAGCACACAATTGTATAGGATGTCTTTGTATACTGTAGCAGTACCGTTTCCCTTCACTGGAGCTAAGAGGACCAAACATGTACACAAAGCAAGGTCCATAAAAACATAGTTTGCACAGATCCCTGATCTCAACCCCACTGAACGTTGTACACTGTATGGTCAAAAGTATGTGGAGACTTGACCAATTTATATGGATACCTGACCCAGTGTTTTCCCAACTTTGTTCCAAAGTTGGACGCACACAATTGTATTGAATGTATTTGCATGCTGTGGCATTACAATTTCCCGTCATTGGAACTAAGCGGCCCAAACATGTTCCAGCATGACAGTGTCCCTGTGCACAAAGCGAGGTCCGTGAAGACATGGTTTCCCAAGATTGGTCTGGAAGAACTCTAGTGTTCAGCACAGAGCCCTGACCTCAACTCTACTGCACACCTTTGGGACGAACTGGACCCCAGGCCTCCTCACCCGACACCAGTACCTGACCTCACTAATGCTCTTGTGTCTGAATGAGCACAAATCCCCACAGCCATGCTCCAAAATCTAGTGGAAAGCCTTCTCAGAAGACTGGAGTTCATTATCACAGCAAAGGGGGACTCAATCTGGAATGACATTTCAAAAAGCACATATGGGTGTGATAGTCATGTGTCCACAAACTTTTGGCCGTATCGTGTAGAAGATATTGATAAGTAAGACAAATGTAAAACAGTCTAAAGAAGTGCAAAATAACTTCATAGAGCATTCAGCAGGTCTTTTAGCATACGACTTCATTTTCTCTGAATTTTGTAGGATTGCACTCGCGTGCGCTAATATTGTGCAACAGTGTGTAAGCCTTCGTTTAAATCACTTCTATTACCTTTACACACACGTATAATTGAATCTACAGTACAGTGGGTTTGTGTCTGGCTGGCAGTACCTAAAATGAAATCTGTCTTCACTGGGTTATAAATCTGCAGTATACTGCTAGAACAGCAGTTGAACTCAAACCTTGTTAATAAATCTATCGGAGTAGGCAAAAAGGAGCAAATAGGGTTTTTGATGACGTAATAAATCAAAATGACAACTGTAAACCTCAATCATCAGTCTCATCAGCTTGGATGAACCCTGCAAATCTGCTCTTTTGAATGAAACTTCTAGATAAACCTAAGAGACTACACTTTTTGTTCTTTTCAAAGAGACACAGACTTATGTTCTCTATTCAGTCTGTACCCTCGAGAGTGGTGCAATGGCCAGAGTTAATGAGGAAATGAATTTTTAACGTCATCTCGTTAATGAAGTTTTAAAGAGATTTTATACATCCGTCTTGCGCGGCTTTCGGCTCTTACAGCGAGTCAAGCTATAGTCGTAGCAGAGATCTATTCTTTATAATACTCATGAGGATAATTGGACATTTTCAAATGACTCTCATCGGTTCCACACACACCATTTGAATGCTTGTCCTTACGCTTTCACAAGCGAATATCGATTTCTTTGTCAGAGCAGTAACTGAGTCAGTATCTCTGAATGGAATCGAATCCTTTATCCACTATTTGTGTGTATGTTCCATCAGTGAAACACGAGACCAGTAGATCAACAAAGAAAGCATACTTTTCAATCTGGAAATGTTTGGTGAATTAGGAGGATCTGGAAATGCTGGGAGTCAATCCTCTTTTCCCAGCACTCTCTGTGTTACACCTCAGACCTCTGTCACTATCAGATGCACTTAGCGGCCTCCTTGTTGCCTAGGAACTGAAAGCATCAGCAACGACCTCAGAAGTTTAACTGCATCAATTCACCATTTATACAGCTGCAGCTTGCAGCGATTGTGCGAGGAGGCTTTCTCCACACCACACCACAACAGTTGCCATTACTCTATATTCGTTACTCTTCCACGTCTGCACTTTGTGGTCATGCTGCATTATGGTACTGAACATCATTCTATTTCAGTAAAGTTTTGCTTCCCTAAATATGTACTTTGTACATATAGTGTTTTTTAAAATTTATTTTATTTGAAACTGATTTTGTCCCAGGTATGGTGGGTTAGTGGATAGACTGTTTGCCTTGCAGCTCCAGGGTTGGGGGTTCGAATTGCACCTCCTGTGTGCTCGGAGTTTGCATGTTCTCCCCGTGCATCTGGGATTTCCTCCAGGTACATTAGTCTCCTCTCCCAGTCCGAGGATATGCGTTGTAGTGTGATTGCTTTCCAAATTGTCCGTAGTGTGTATGTGTGTGTGACTGTGCCCTGCGATGGGTTGGCACCCCCATCCAGGGTGTCTCATTATTGTGTGCAGAGCTCTATGGGATAAGCTACAGGGAAACACCCTGGATGGGCACCATGCATGCACACACACATTGAGCTGTGAGTTGGCAAATATACCCACTGTGCCACCGTGCCAACCTATTTTGTTTTCAGCCAATCTTAATATGAAAGTTTTTCATTAAGAACATACACAGTGTTGTCATTTGGAAAGCATAAAGTAAAAAATGAGATAATCTGTATTACTCAAATGTTAATTTCTTTTATTGGTTTACATCTGGATTTTATGCACAATGCATGTGAAGTACTATGCGTTCTGTGTAAAACTGAATTCTAGGGTAATATTCAGACTATTAACTAAGGTTTAATGCTGTAGTGTTTACTACACAATACACCACTAATGTAAAATGAATGCAAAATACTTTTTATAGCACAAATATATATATTTTTTAAATGGAGACTAAATCACTTCCAAATATGAGAGGGAAGAAATTGGCATTCCTATTATATTGGGTACTCCTCTTTTTTGTGACTGCTCTTCTTTTTTAATCCCCCAAATCCCAGGTTTTTTTATGTGACAGTCATTTTCTGCTTGTCATAAGTCTATTATAGCCTTTTAAACTCAGTCAGGGACCAAGGTTTTACACTTTACCACGGCTTCAGTCCCCCAGCAGACAAGTGAAACATCTGGAATTCTACGATATGTCCATAAAACATGTACATATCGACTGACAGGCCCCCTTTATCCTCCGGCTGTAATAATCCATGAAAAATGACTTCATTAAAGCCATTGTTCCTGCTGTCAGCCAAGCTGGAGAATGGGATTTAATGCCATATTGTTCAGCCCGGTTCAATTCTGCATTCTGTGGTCCCATCTAAATCTGCCGAACCATGGAGCCAGAAAAATGTAATATACAGTGCATCCGGAAAGTATTCACAGCGCTTCACTTTTGTTATGTTACAGTCTTATTCCAAAATGGATTCAATTCATTATTTTCCTCAAAATTCTACAAACAATACCCCATAATGACAACATGAAAGAAGTTTGTTTGAAATCTTTGCAAATTTATTAAAAATAAAAAACAAAAAAAGCACATGTACATAAGTATTCATAGCCTTTGCTATGTTGAAGCATCTTTGGCACCAATTACAGCCTCAAGTCTTTTTGAGTATGATGCTACAAGCTTGGCACACCTATTTTTGGGTTTCTCCCATTCTTCTTTGCAGGACCTCTCAAGCTGCATCAGGTTGGATGAGGAGCGTTGGTACACAGCCATTTTCAGATCTCTCCAGAGACGTTCAATCGGGTTCAAGTCTGGGCTCTGGCGGGGCCACTCAAGGACATTCACAGTGTTGTCCTGTAGCCACTCCTTTGTTATCTTGGCTGTGTGCTTAGGGTCGTTGTCCTGTTGGAAGATGAATCTTCATCCCAGTCTGAGGTCCAGAGCGCTCTGGAGCAGGCTTTCATCAAGCAACATTGCTGCATTCATCTTTCCCTCGATCCTGAATAGTCTCCCAGCTCCTGCCGCTGAAAAACATCCCCACAGCATGATGCTGCCACCACCATGCTTCACTGTAGGGATGGACCTTCAATGCTGCAGAAATGTTTCTGTACCCTTCCCCAGATCTGTGCCTCGATACAATCCTGTCTCGGAGGTCTACAGACAATTCCTTGGACTTCATGGCTTGGTTTGTGCTCTGACATGCATTGTTAACTGTGGGACCTTATATAGACAGGTGTGTGCCTTTCCAAATCATGTCCAATCAACTGAATTTACCACAGGTGAACTCCAGTCAAGTTGTAGAAACATCTCAAGGATGATCAGTGGAAACAGGATGTACCTGAGCTCAATTTTGAGTGTCATGGCAAAGGCTATGAATACTTATGTAAATGTGCTTTTTTTGTTTTTTATTTTTAATAAATTTGCAAAGATTTCAAACAAACTTCTTTCATGTTGTCATTATGGGGTAGTGTTTGTAGAAGTTTGAGGAAAATAATGAATTTAATCCATTTTGGAATAAGACTGTAACATAACAAAATGTGGGGAAAGTGAAGCGTTGTGAATACTTTCCTGATGCACTGTAACTGGGCCAAATACATGTTTAAAATATTTGAATGAATGAACTAGCATGCAGTCTTGACAAGATGACTGCACAATGCAGTGGTGCAAACACAAGGCACAACTTCCTGTGATAAGAGTTTCCCTACAATCAGTGGAGTAAAAGGAATCGGTGGCATTCTCCTGTATTACTTTTACTAGCTGTGGTCCTATTTCAACTTTGCTAGCCACCAGGGGTGGTGAGAATGATCTGGATACCTTCTTGTGCCCCTGTGTACGCATATCTAGACCTTAGTCACAAAATGACATGTGATGCGTGTGATGCAGTATTTGCACTAAATACAGCTGACATACAGCTAGATTCCCCTTTCCTCTTCTTGCCTTGTTCACATATCTGATCATGTACAACTTATGGAACTCTCTGCTTAACAGCTTGTAACCACAATCAGAGCTTTGTCCTCCAAAGCTGCCGATATACTCCTATAAGGTCTTCTGCCTAGGGTTGGCCTTTCCTTGATAGGCTTTTTAGCTGTCACTCACTGCATTGTTCACTGGTTAGCTCTATGCTAAACAGTTGCTCTCTCCCTCCTAGGTTGGGGTTCTCCTTCAGCACTACCTTCTTCGATTGTTCACATCTACTGCCTGTGATTTCCCAACCACTAGCATGGTTGAGTATGTTTCCCTTGCCGTAATGTGCGCTGATCACTATATTAAGTGGATGGCTAACACACAACTTCATTATTGGCATGAAGCTAGACTCATTAAGAATGCTAGCCATCCAGTCATCCCAATGTGTGGCAGACATTATTGTGTTTGCCTATTATATTCAGCCAGGTCATGTATGCTATGTGCTGCACTGGGTCTTGTTGAGGGTGCTAGGATTGTTGACAGCAGCTGCAGCAGTAGTTCCCTTGAACTTGCTTATGAGACTTTCAAAAGTGGTTTATCAGCCTATGGCTGGACTCCAAACATCATATACAAAGATGTGTCCTCATTTTAGTAAGAGGAGCGCAGGATCTAGCTTGCTGGAGATGCAAGCCTTTTCTAACAAAAGGGGTCTGCTTAGCACTGGTGCCCCATCGGTGAGAGTGTTTATATAACCACAAACACATCCCTTACTATCTGGGAAGCAGTGTGGTGTCAGAAATGATGTCCCACATCTGAGAAAGGTTTGGCGAGGGACAGGTGGACCTTTTCACCAATACCAAGTCAACTCATTGCTGATTGCTTTTCTCCCTGCTGAAGGTAGACCGAACATTGGGATTTGGATGCATTAGCTCAGAAATGGCCTCACCCTCTTTTACTAGCTCTTGCATCATTCACTGTACACCTTTCTGCCTCTACTCCTGATTCTGCCCACATTACACAGAATTCATCAACTTGGCCAGAGATTCCTACTCAGAGCCTCAAGATGGCCACGGAGGCCTTTGTTTCCACTGCTATTTTCGCTAGTGCTTAGAATACCTTGGCAGCTTCCTCTCTGAGCAGGTCTGCTATGCCAAAAGAATGGAGAGATTTGGCATCTCCAGCCAGGTCATATGTGCCTGCTGGTTTGGACCTTAGGAATGAAGTGCAGACTGAGGACTATACCCCAGCAATCCAGGAAACACTCTAGAATGCAAGAGCCCTTATACACAAAGCTTATAGTTGGTAGCTGTTCTGGGAATGATGTGCACCTTGTTGATGGGATCTGGTACACTGCCCAATTCCCAAAATTGACATTGACATTGACATAAATGAATTGTTAGACAGGTGCAAATCCTCATCTCCATCACAGCACCACGGATGGCATCTCTCAGGGAGCTCATAAACTTAAAGGAAAGAGGCGAGGTGCCTCAAAAGCCTGGTGTGACCCCCTTGTTTGAGTCCCTTAAGGCTCCTCTTTATGAGCCTATACAAGAATCCGAAATGAAATCTCTAAAAACTTTGGCAGTAAGCTTGCCTTGCATGCATTGGTGGCAAGATGACCCTGGGGTGACCAAACCTGTAGGCCATATCTCCCAATCATGTAAACCAGTCGATTGACCCTGCAGTATTCCAAAGGGGCCAGACCTGTAGACCGGTCCTTGTTGTGCCCATCTAACTACTGCAAAGTTGGTTGTATAACTTCAGGGAGTGACAAAAGACCACAATCAGGTGATTGTGAATGTCGATTGTAAAGACTGTATAAAACTGTGAAAAAGAAAACAATTCTACAGAGTTGTATGTGCTCCAAGTCTGAAAGTCTATATTTTAATAAAAAGAAAGTACAGTAAAGATCATGCAATTTATTTTTTTTAAATACATTTTTCTAACATTGTCTGGACTCAGTTTCACCACAAACTAATCCAAAATTAGTTTTTTTTTTGTTGTTTTTTTTAAAATCTGATGTAACTGCTGAACCAGTTACAGCTAGAATCGAGACTAAGTTATACTGTATTTCCTGCTTGTCGCCCCCAGACACAGCTCCCACTCCAGTCACGCTCACTTGCACAGTCCAGGCAGACACCCACATCCCACCCTATCACAATGCTGTAATTACTCTTGCTTTTGGTTCTCTTCTAAAAGCTTAAAACTTCCAGGAAGAAACTGTGATTAATCAGGGTGCCTGGCAGTCTACTGAGAGTAGAAAAAGACCAGAAAGATCCATCTACATTTATCACAGCTTCCTACATTCCCAGGGGGACTTATCAATTAAACACTGTCTAATTATAATCACATGCTCTAACACTATATGACCTAATTAGCAGCTGTTCATGTCTTTTGGCACAGATGTGAGGTGGACATTGAGCTGGACATCACCTCCACATTTGCCATAATGATGTGTCTTTTCATGTTATTTGCAGGTGAAGCAGACTATGGAGGAGGCAGTCACCAAGAAATTTGTCCATGAAGACAGCAGCCATGTCATCGCTTTGTGTAGTGAGTATACAGCGAGATCTTCCATATCTCCTTCATGTACTTCTCAGATCGATATTAACATACTTGTAAAGATCCATGGAGGCTGATACTGACGTGCATCGCCATGAAAGATGTCTTTTGATGTCATCCGGATTAGCTGTGCACAGGTTTATGAACAAGGGTTTAAAAGGTGTCATTAGGGGACTGCAATCTTCTGAGAGAAGTCAGCTGACTCTAAGTGACTTAGTGGTTCTGGAGCTTTGGAAAAGAGCCAGAAACATCCGCTGTTGATAACTGGGAACAAAAATGTATGACTCACCTCTCTCCTTCAATGACGTAGAGGCAGGTGGATGCAAGCAGTACTATGATATATCAGTCGTCACTAAATATGGCACTGATCCCCTGTTAAGCAAGTCTGAACAGAATGTGCCAAGATATGTTTAGAAGTAGCATGACTGCTACAATGTGAATAGACTATACTACTCCTTCAGTAGAAGATGAGAATCTTTGGCTGTCTCTAGTTATTATTATTATAATTTTTTTTAGTAGTAGTAGTAATAATATTAGTAGTAGGTGTTGTTGTTAATAGTATCATCATCATTATCATCATCACTTCTGTACAGTAATGTGATAGAAATTCTTCTTTGCTGTACCCTTTTTTTTAAACTTAAGCATATTTCTGTACTATAGTGTACCTTCATTGTTTACTGACATATTAAGCATTTCATGCCACCTAATCTATTTTCGAAAAACAAATTCACTGTTATTTTTGTCCAGTCCCCAATATGGTTCATTTCAAATAGCCAACATTGAGATCTGACTGAAAACTGGAAAATATTTGCAAAAAATATTTATACTTTTCTTGCTTTTATATCATCAAACTGTCTCCTAGTATTAGCGCAAATACCAAGAATGTTGAGCCTCTAACACGTAATCTTTAGCTAGCCTGCTAATGAGACAGTTGGCCAGACAAAGTCTGATAAAGTATGCTAGCCCCTAAGCTAACTAGTAAACTAAAACATAGCAAAGGCATGTGCAAAAAGGCATCAGCAAAGTGCTGAACACAATTAGAACTGACTTGAAATTGAATCGTTTTTCATGTTTTTTGTTGTTGTTTTTTTTGTACTCTGGTTGTTGGCACATTTCATGCTCTTTTATGCTAAATCTTGATGTTAGCAGGTGCCAGCTATCTTTTTAGTGTTAGCTAAGACTGCAGTGTAATAATCAAGCCTGATACAATCTTCAGTCTGGCCTGAACAGTAGAAATCAACAAACTCTTTAATCACTTTCTTTAAGACTGTTCTAAATGAACTGTCAGGACTGAGTGGTACTTTGATGCAGTTTTTTTCTCCAATACTTGCACACCACCTGCTTCACTACGCCTTCAATGCACTTGTTGTTGTTTTTTTTTTGTTGTTGTTGTTGCTTTTTGTTCAGAAGGCTTACACTTTTTTTCCCCACTGGTGCTAGACTTCTCTCTTTATTAACTCTGGATTACAGAGAGTCTGAGGTTGACATGCAAATGAAGCACTAGCTATTTAGTGTATCCTTTCTTTTAACCAGCTACACAATTCCTACATTTTAGCACTTATATTTACTTATATTTTCTGTCTCTACCATTGATGATTAGTGTGAAGAATTTCAACTTTTATTTACAGAAATATCATTTCATTGAGCAATGACAACATATTTGTAATTGAATAGAACTGGAATTGTAAATGAATTGAAATTCATTGAGTTACATTTGGAAGAATCAGATATCTCTTCTTTCTTACTTGTTTTAAGCTCACTCTATAATAATAATAATAATAATAATAATAATTCTCCTCAACCACCACTAGTGTGTAGCATCAACAGGGATGATGTGACGGCAGCCATAGTGCGCCAGAACGCCCACAACACACCAGCTATTAGTGGAGAGGAGAGGAGAGTGATGTAGCCAAGTCAGAGATAGGGATTATTAGGGAGACATGATAGAGAAGGGCCAAACGGGAAATTTTGTAAGGACACCAGGGTTATACCCCTACTCTTTTACGATAAGTGTCCTGGGATTTTTAATGACCACAGAGTGAGGACCTTGGTTTAACGTCTCAGCCGAAAGACTGTGGTGTTTTTACAGTATAGCATCCCCGTCACTATACTGGGGCATTAGGACCCACACAGACCAGAGGGTGAGCACCCCCTCACTAATACCACTTCCAGCAGCAACCTTAGTTTTCCCCAGGAGGTCTCCCATCCAGGTACTGACCAGCCTCAACCCTGCTTAGATTCAGTGGGAAACCAGGCGAGAGCTGCAGGGTGATATGGCTCTGGCATATAAATCTATCTATCATCTTTTCTACTTACACATTAATGTAGTAGGAATAAAATAGGCATGCCAGATAAAATTTACATTAAAAACAATGTAAGGTAAGACTTTTGCACAGTATTGTACATCATGTCCATCTAGGGCAGAAGATGGAGCCATATACGCAGTTGAAAGCTGTTTGCGCTTCATGTCCCTTGTTTTTTTGGATGTGTGAGAGAGTCGTGACAGTGAGGGTGTGCTGGGTGAGGAGCTTGCACTCAGGCAGTGGTGGGGGGGAGAACTCTGGGAGTGCTGCCAGCTACAGTCAGCACGACTGAAACAGACAGCAGCTCTCTTTTAGTATACATCAGAGCCAAACAACAAGGATTCCCCCGCACAGCCTACCTCCTCCACAAAGGAATCACGCTGATGACCCAACCCACACAGCCACACTTCCCCAACAGAGTATATTTGGAAATGCTGTGATCTTTTGGAGGAAATCTGATGAAAGGCAAACTTGAAGTAACAGCACAGAATATTGCCAGTCAGGATGGAAGAGGAAGTTGTGTAAAAGTTGAATCTGAACTTGACTGAGAAGTATGCCTGGTGGATAGGTAGAAATGTGCAAATTTGTTTTTCTGCTTGAGTTTGGCAGCTCAAGACTCACACAATGTCCAGATGGCTTCTGTGTGAAGAGGCAGAAAGCATGTCACCTGTTTCCCACCGTCATTCGAGTGCTGTGTGTGGTTAGAGGAGGTGCTATGGCTTCATGTCCCTCTAACATGCTCCCCTCTAGAGAGTACACACTGTACTGTTACGTCTATGACACTGACCCATTAGCAACTTAACAGGTACCTGGTAATAGCCTCAAGTGCCTGATACCCTCACAGTGTCTGCTTGTTTGAGGACCTCACGTTTAGTATTGAGACCATGATTGTTTTGCATGTGAAAAGTAGAATCATTAAAAAAGAAAAATGTTTTTTACATGAATTTCATAATTTTTTTTATATGGTATATCTTTTATTTTAATGACAGCATGTACTCAAACTGGCATGGACTCTGTAAGTTTGTGAAAAACCTGGCAATCCAAGTTAGATCAACTCCATCTGAGTTTTGTCGGGGTGCAAGCTTTAATGAAAGAAATAAAACTCAAGAAAAACTCGTACAAATATTACTTAAATATTACAAATTTGCTTAAATGTCAATAGTACTCTAAAAAGCAGTGCAGTAATAGTTCAGTATTCAAGACATTGAACATTTTCTCCTTTCTTCATTTAAATTGTTTTCTGAATTCGAAAGCATTCTACTTTCATTTTAAATAGATAAAGATCATCGCAGGGGGACATGGTGGCTTAGTGGTTCGCACTGTTGCCTCACGCCTCTGGGGTTGGGGGTTCAAATCCTGCCTCCGCCCTGTGTGTGGAGCTTGCATGTTCTCACATGCTCCGGGGGTTTTCTCCCCCAGTCCAAACACATGCGTTGTAGGCTGATTTCCAAATTGTCTGTAGTGTGTGAATGGGTGTATGGATATGTGTGTGATTGTACCCTGCAGAGGGTCGGCACCCCATCCAGGGTGTCCTCCGCTTTGTGCCTTGAGTTCTCTGGGGTAGGCTCCAGGCTCCCCTGCGATCCTGTGTAGGATAAGAGGTACTAGAAAATGGATGTATGAATGGAAGATCAATGTGCTTTCAGACTTGTGAATCCCATTGTACAGTATATGCACCTTATATGTAAATGTGAAAATGTAATGACTTTCAAGCATTACAGTCTCCTGATTATCTAAACCTGTGGGCTTCAGGCAAAGAACCGAAGAAGCCTTATCATGCCTTATCCCCCGACACCCCCCCCCATGAAACCTTTTGCATTTGCATGGACACTTCATTGCCCACAAGCAGATTATTATGAGAATGTATGCAGTTTCTCAGAAATCAACAAATAACTCTTTCTAGCTGCAGTGTGTGAGCAAGTTCAAAGTTCAACACAAATGGGTAGGAGTGGAAGGAACAATTTAAATATTTACCACAGCTTTAAAACGTGCCTGAGCTGCACAGGGACTCCAGTGCTGTGTGCCCTTTAATTTGGAGAGTATTAATGAGTAATGTGGAAATAATTAGCTAAATCCCAGGTGACATTACTTATTTGGTTGTGGAAAACAATCCATGAATTAACATTTCCTAGGCAAAATCTTCTAATGGTTGTCAGCATAACTTTTTGGATTTTTTGCATTTTGAATGTTTGATTTTGAATACTTTTATGACTACCGACTTTTTGGTGCATAGCGGCGGTTCGAGAACGTCTTGATATAATATACTATGTGCAAATTTAGTGTTAGAGCTATAAGAGCTACAGCATTAGAGCTATTGTATAAAATATTGAAACGATCAGTAAACAACATTGGGTCATATCATGTGACATCCTGCAGATAGGCGAGAAAAGAAATTCTGGGTTATATGAAATAGCTACCCTTCTAGAGACGATTTCTTACAGTGCTATAGACAAGTAACTAATGGTGCTTTTATGCTCTTGTGTGCTACATTTGCAGTAAGAATCACTCATGGTTTGAAAAGAGCTTTCCAGATTGCACATTGAACATCTGCAACACTGTGGTAATTAGGTAGTAATGACTGAATGAATAGAGATATGAGTCACTTGTGTTTATCTAGTATTGTCACTGCAGATTCACACAAGGCAACAAAGATTGAACATGCAATTGAAAGTGCAGATACTTCTTATGGAGAAAATAAAATATCATTGCATAACCCAGCACACATGGTTTGTCGACGACAAAACTGCTCCTGCTTCATTCACCAATCAGCAAGTAGATGCCATTAAGTTTACTGACCTCCACACAACGTCCACAATGTTGCAGGGTACTATAAAGAAGATGACTTGCACTTTTTAGGATGAATTGAGGTGAAAATCTGCATATCCGAATATCCCTACTACCTACTATGCAGTAGACGAAAAGCGGTACGCCAAAGGAGTAGTAGGTCTGAATTCTCAGTATTCATAAATCAGTAGGTGAGAAATACTCGGATGACCTACTGCTTCCACCGAGATTCTGCAGTATGGAACCAACGGACACAGCGCTATGGGTAGAGCTGTCGGAATTTTAAAAAATGTCGGAAGACTCTTTTTAAGCGTAAGTGCTGTAGGTACTAAATGTTGTTCCTTGTGGTTAAACCGTACTTGTTTAACAACACCTGAGTAAATTGGTTGAAAGGTTTAAACAAGAAAATACAGTTACGTTTTTGCTGCTATTATGACGTTGTAGGTCACATGACAATGCCAACCTGGCGGATACAGTATGTCCGGATTATATCCATACTACACACCTACACTGATCAGTACATACTGTACCAACAGTCAAGCATTAACTGAATGGAATGCAGAAGTACGTGGATTCCGGACGCACGGAAAGTCGTGCTCCCTATCTGATTCAGTCTCGAGGTCTAGAATGGTTTTTTAAATGGTTTAAAAAACTTGTTTGTGGATTATCACCTTGAAGAAGAATGCAAACCAAGCACTCTTGCAGACGATACTGAGGAACATTGGGAAAGAAAAAAAACAACACTATTCGTTTAAAAGGAAAGTTCCTTTAGTGACGTGTAATAGCTATCTGTAATACAAGTGTGAGATGAAAAAATGTGCAATTAGTGGAACTTGAAGCACAACAGCACTTCATTTTCATCTGGAAGGTCCCAAAACACAACCAAAACGAAGCCCATGTCAGAAATGGGATCATTTCATAATGGCATCATTGCAAAGCCAAATTTCTATTGGACATTTCTATTCAAAGCCAAATCCTATTGGAGATGATCCATTCATATTTATACAATACCCATGCTGATAACAAACCCTCACCTTTTAATAGCAAGTCTAATTCCATGAATTAATTGGATAACAAAGAAAAGCAAATCTAATTTGAGCGCCTCTCCCATCTGTTGAAAGGTAGCCTTGCGGCTCAGTGAGACAAGCTGTGGGTTGATGAAATGTCTAATTATTTGCACCAAACCTCACTTTGGCAGGCATCATTACATTTGAAATTGAATCTAGTTGTGGCGCTAATTTAGAATGACAAGCTCAGGAAGTCACTATAGAGGCTCAGGTATTCCACCGTTTCCTGAATCTCCATGACAACACAGTGTGTCTCTCAGCACACATTTGACTATGTCAAAAGCTATTATTTTCCAATACATTCTCACACACACACACATACGGACACATATGGTGGTCTTGATTAGGGTTATTTCAGGATTTCCCGAGGCTTTGTGGCTGGCACGTTGTGAGTTTTGTGATGACTTATCCTGAACTGTCCATCGCAGTGGTTGGTGTTTCAGAGCATCCCTTTGTGAGTTTTGGCATGTCTGACAGGCTGACTGTGAACTCTCCCAGATTTGGACAGAGCGGATTCGAGAGGAGCTCTTTGAGACATCACACTGTGGCATGCCGGCTCTCCTGCAGCGCGACTCGACCACACACAGTCCATAAAGCTGAGTCAGATACGGTCGTGGGGACCATGAGGAACACCCGCAGGCTCCCTGTTCCCTCTGATTTTATCTACAGGGGATACACTCCGGGGGTCTCTGTAACATAGCGGCAGCAGTATGAACGCAGCTGAGCAAGACAAAAGCTCTCTCGTTATTCAAAAGCCTAAGAGCTATCGTTTACTTTTATGCGGGAATTTATCAGCGATTAATTGGAAAGTGGTTAAATGTGAACAAGAGCTGAAAGCACAGGAAGATTGATGTCGTAATTGATCAAGACCTTGTACGTTAATTCCCGGGAGAGAACGACCTCTTGTGGACTTCACAGCTGATTTTAAATATCAGTGCATTGAAGTGACAACAGGTGAGTGAATGAAGAAGAAGAAAAGGAGTGTGTGTCTGGAATTTGCAGAGATTCAGAAACAAAAAAAAGCCGTTGGCCATTCGTGCTGAGGCTGATTTCTTCCTAAAACGAATGGAGCAGCTGGGACGCATCATTTATAAGATTGTGGCTTAAGCAGAAAGACGATGCAGATGATAAACATATCTCAAGTAACTGAAATGTAAATTGCACCCAAGTCCCAGGTTCTACAGGGCACCATGCTAGTTCAATACCACTGAGCTAAGAAAACCTGTTAGAATTACAAGAAAGCTCCTGAGTTGTGCAACAGAAACGCGTTCACCCTTTCGTCCAGAGATCACGAGCTCAAATTCAATTCAGTTCTATTTGTATAGCGCTTTTAACAATGGGCATTGTCTCAAAGCAGCTTCACAGAAACACAGGATACAGATTTTAAGTGTGTGAATTTATCCCTATTGAGCAAGATGGTGGTGAGGAAAAACTCCATAAGCTGATATGAGGTTGAAACCTTGAGAGGAACCAGACTTGAAAGGAATCAGATCCTTACAATACCTCAGCCATCTGTGGCCAGAAGTCAAGAGAGCACGATTGACCATGCTCTCTGGGTGGGAGCGATGGCATATTCTATTTCCCTGCTCAATCAGATCACCACTAGACAATTACAGATGTTTATGAGCTCATGCATGCAAAAGAGGGCAGATAGTACTTTCCTCCGAGTGTGTTAACCTGTACCCTGTCCTGATGGGGGAGAGTTAGCTAGTGAGTGGGTGAGAATTGGTGAGATCGAATTGGGGCTATTTTTAAAAATAAATTAAGGAGGTGCTAATTCAGTTAGTGTTAAGTAAATGGTCTGCACTTATATAGTGCTTTTATCCAAAGTGCTTTACACTACATCTCATTCACACACCAATGGTAGCAGAGCTGCCATGCAAGGAGCTACTTGGGGTTCATTGTCTTGCCCAAGGACACTTCGGCATGTGGAGTCACATGAGCCGGGAATCGAACCACCAATCCTATGACTAGTGGACAACCTGCGCTACCACCTGAGCCACAGGTCTTTATTCTTCGTTGGTAGACAGTCAGCGACTCAGTGGAATTTTATCGAGGAAGTTTGTTCAGTCACAGAGTCGTGATTATTGCAGCTGTTGGAGTGATTTGTGTTGTATTGGCTGGAGGATGAGCAGGTAGATCATGTGGTAGTGGTAGCTCAGTGGACAAGACATTGGGCTTCTGATTGGAAGGTTGAGAGTCCAAATCCCAGTTCTGCCAAACTGCCACTTGGTGGGCCTTTGAGCAAGGCCCTTAACCCTCAACTGCTCAGTTGTATACAAAATGAGATAAATGTAAGTAACTCTGCCAAATGTACCTATAAAAAGCTCAACAAGCCTCTAATGAAAATGTTGGAAATTTTTAGAAACTGTTATTTTGTGCACACAAAACACAGGAACCCTATTCATTCAGATGCTCCTAGCAGGAGACGACTCCAGGTGCCCATCAGAAGTTGTGTATTCTCTGTAATCCCTTTTCCACGGATGCTATTTCACAGACTTGTGCTTAATTCGAGAAGAGAATTGAGCACAGGGTGGAATGGAATGCTCATCGTTTTTTTATTGTGAAGATGAATGGCTGTACCTTTGCTCTGCACCTGTTAAATGTTAGCTTGTGTGGGTAAGACAGCAATAAGAATACAGAGATTTATCTGTTTAATATTTTAATATTCCCTTTCTCCCTTATTATATTTATTTCAAGAACAACGTTTAGTCGTGTTTATGTGACCCTTTAGTCAAATAGAAAAGATGGTATTACAGTGTTATGTTTTGTTTTGCGGGTTTTTAACCCTGTGGTGTGTTTGTTTTATTACACTGTGTATATAATTGTGGTTCTATTGACACTTGCAAATGTTTTGCAGGCCCAAAGCCATTTGCACTGATGAGCTTGAGCTTGCTTTGTACCCACTGGGGTGTTCCATAATGATGATATATAAGGATGGTTTCTCACCTATTAGTCAGTTTTTTGGAGTCCGAACAGAGCAAAATCGGTTTCGATCAATATCATATTCGACATGATTAAATGAATGAAAAAAGAGAAACCAACAACAACAAAAATCATTGGCCATTTTGAATGTAAGTTTGAAAACACGCTTGTAAAACGCTTTCATTCATTGGCAAGAAATATGGAGATTGAAAATAGTAAATAAAGCTTTGTCAAGTGTGCATAGAAATCACAAAAATCACCTGAACACAGATAATATAGAGCTGGTGCTAAATAAATCAATAGATAATTGTATAAATAACTTGTTTAAAACTTAAAAAAAAAAAATCATGCAAATATATCCAGAACATTTCCACAGTACTACAGCTCTGTCATTTGGCTCAGTTTGCACCTCGCAGCTCAGTTTAGCAGCTCACATCTACAGGATGTTGTGCCTGCAGCTGGAAATCCTCAGCATGTTTGATTTACTTCCTGCAGTTAGGTTGATTCTTAGTTGGATTACTCTTTCACTGCAATCGAACTGCACCAGTGTTCACTCAAAACTGGACTGAGACTGCCTCTCTCAGATCCTCTCGGACCGCTTGTTTTGGACTTGCAGTGTCCTCGGCTGGCCATATGACCACACAGAGGTGGGAAATGTGTCAGGATTGGATTCAAACATACTAAATACTGCATGTGTAGAATCTAGTTCTGAGTCTGGGAGCAGCCCAGAGCACCTCTTTAAAAAACAACAACATTGGTCTGGGGCTTGCTTTGACAAACTCTAGTGCTGTCTACATTGTGTGTGTAAGCAATTCGCTCTCCAAGTAATGTGATTGGTTCAACTAGTCCTGTTTATAGTTGCGTGATGGCTGGGAAAGGGGTATTACAGTCAGCAGCGAAGACGGAACGCCTCGTTGATATACGGAGCAACGCATTCAAACTCATAAAATTTCTGAATTGTTTTTATATATGTGAGGAGTTTCTACTAAAAGGCTACACTCGAACAGTTGATCAGTGTTCATGATCAGTCAAAATAAAAAATAAACTTCCGGCAGCAGTATTTGAAAGTATATGATTTATCATTGAGAAAGGCAGGAAGAAATTATGTATCACTATTATTGATCAGTATAGGACTAACAATAAAACCACACATTCATGGTACTAGCTAATGTCATGGGACTGATTTGTATTGTATTATTTTGTATGGGGTTTTTTTGTGTGTGTGTTTGTATTCATATATTGTGTTTTCCTTTGGATTGTGTGTTATGTTATGATTTTCTATTATCTTTGGTAATTTGATGTGCATTTAGATCAGGGGTGTCTGATCTTCTCTGGAATGGGCCAGTGTGGATGCAGGTTTTCATTCCAACCAAGCAGAAACCGCACCTGAGTCTATTGAAAGCCAAGCTCATATGATTAAACAGGTGGAATCAGGTGTGGCTCCTACTTGGTTGGGAATGAAAACCTGCATCCACACCGGCCCTTTGCGGATAAGATTGGACACCCCTAATTTACTTTAAGGTTACTGTAATTAGCTCACCTTTGTGGTGCGAGTGATTGCACTTAACATTGTGAAAAATGGATGTCTTCTCGTACAAGATAGACTCGACGATAAACCTGCATGCACAAAAGTGACATCATCAAGCCATGGTTTGTAAAAGAAACCTGAGCTTATGGATCCCTCCTCCAAACATTCCCAGAATCTGTCCTGTTCTGTGTGCACACTCGAGTATTTGGTATTAAGTAAGTGTAAAAACACCGTAAAAGAAAGTTGATTTGGGAAACTTTCTCTCGGCATTTGGCCTGGTTAGATAAAAAGTCTAACTTATAGTCTTCAGTACTCTTCTCTCTTTTGCACAAGAAATTACAGCTCAGACAGACAGTCAGAAAAAAAATCAATATTTAATCACCTTGTGAGATTGCCTGGCCAATGAGGACTAGGAAAATGAGCAGAGAGCTGGGGGGGAAAAAAAAGGCAGCGAGCTGTGTTGGCCCCTTGATTTCTGCTATCTGGACTGACATTTGTCTTTTATGGCAGCTTGTCACCTTTGGTGCCTCTTTATTCATAAGCCTGATTGGAAATCAGGATGCTGATAGCAAGTTGATTCATTTTCATAAACAAGTGCGTGTGTGTGTGTTCATTTATCCATCCATCCATTTTCTGTACCGTTTATTCTACACAGGATCGTTCGGGAGCCAGGAGCTTATCCCAGGGGACTCGGGGCACAAGGTGGGAGACGGGGTGCCAACCCATCACAGGGCACAATCTCACACACACACACACACACACACACGTGCCCATTCACACACTACAAACAATTTAGAGATGTCAGTCAGCCTACATGGCATGTCTTTAGCTGGGATCTGAGCACCCAGAGGAAACCCCCGAAGCACAGGGAGAACATGCAAGCTCTAAAAAAATAAAACCCCCAACCACGCTGGTGCAAGACAAACATGCTATGCCCATCCCCAATAATCCATACATAATGTAAGCTTTAAGTAACCCACCATTTCATTTAATTTTTAGTGAGCTTGATGAGAGGAATGGCATGCTTTAACACACACAGCCTCCTATCTTCTCTCCCAGTGACGACATCATGCTTCTATTATTAAAGGTGTTGCTCTGTTGGATAAATTTCACACAGCAGAAATAGCAGGGGTGCAGTATAACTCTTGCTTGACAAATTTCCACAACCCTTCATTTTAGCTGTCAGATATTATTTGGAGTGTTGGGAAAAGTGCTTGTGGACTGGAGTTTATTTGACATTAAACCGCTTACTCCTTCCACAGCAAAGGGATCATGATTCTATCGAGTCTCTCTTTATGCCCTGTCACACTGCAACTCTTCTTAAATAAAAGCTCTCCGGTGAGTCTCGACTTTATTATCTTCATGGTAAGCGTGGTGATCTGGCCAAAGCATGTTTGCAAAAAGGAGGACAAATGAAATCTTTACACGAACCAGTCCTAAACGTACTTTCTGCTCCCAAACCACTGCAGGGTGGGGTATGAGATGGATGAGTCATTAAGCTACTCTCCTACTCTCCTCTCCTTTGCCCCTGGTCTCCTTTCCTACGTCTTTGCAGACTTGTGACCAGCAGCTTTACATTTTTTCCCTCCCGAAGCAGAGGAAGCCGACACCGTACACATACTGACTCAGTGCCGTTTACCTGAGCAGCGCCTACAGGGGGCCTGTACAACAACACAGAAATCCCTCAACACAGTCAACCTGTGAATGTTTGTTTATGACCTCTCAATGTTCAGATCTAATTACATTGAAATTCATGAGTGTCTGACTCATCCACGCTGTCCTGCTAATTAAACCACAGCAGCCCCAGTGGCTGTAGTCACTCTGCCGTGTACCAGTGCTCACAGTGTGCTTAATTGTAGATCGTCCACTCACACTCATTACTCAGCAATATTCTCATGGGCTCTGTACAAACATCATTGCGATTTTTTTTTTTACAATCCTATTTGTAGTGTCCAGATTGCAAATGACATGTAATCAAGTCTGATTAGTTTGTTCAGACTTTGTGGATTTGTGGTTAGACGTTTTAAGGAGAAATCCATTCTGAACAACTTACATATCAATATTTCTAACTACTTTGTGGTCTTCCACAGTGCAAGATTTCTTTTATTGACGTTCTGGCGCCAGTGGGAGATTGTTTCAAGTGCCCTTGTTTCGAGATTGATGCAGCAGCGCTTTAGTCCTTTAGCACTCTCACTTCCTGCACTCTGCCAATGCATCCATGAACTTATTATCTTGTAGACCTCTGCTGTAACACTGTGCAACTGCATCGTATAACTGCATTGCATATACTTGCTTTGAGTCCAACGTTTGCAACCGCTACTCCTTTTAAACGATATTTATTCATTAATATGATGTTGAATGTCGCCGGAAAACGGTGAGTAAGAGAAGAAGCTGTTACTCTTTTTGTTTTTAGGAGCGAACTGTTAAATCAGACGGTTATCATTTATCAGTTAAAAAAGTATTCTCCTATTAATCGCTATTTTCTAACTGAGCTAACAGTGTCTCTGTGTGACATCAGTCAGTGCGTTTACATGGACAACAATATTCCAATATTAACCCGATTAAGACGATACACTGATTAAGAAACTAGCATGTAAACAACGATAATTGATGACCTTAATCCGGTTAAAGTCATACTCGAAGTAAATATAAATCGAATTAAGACATGTGGAGTACTCCTGTTTTAGTCTCATTATCGATGTGTATTACAGACATGTAAACACCTTAATCACACTATTAACATCGTGTGGGAATACTAAAATAGGAATACTCCACATGTCTTAATTCAATTTGCGTTTACTTCGAGTATGACTAATCGGATTAAGGTAATCAATCATCGCTGTTTACATGCTAGTTTCTTAATCAGAGTATCGTCTTAATCTGGTTAATATCGGAATATTGTTGTCCATGTAAACGCACTGAGTGTGGCAGACAAGTGCTAATGTCTCACAGAACTAACGAATATATAGCAGCAACCAACAAATTGACACTAGAATCATTACGCAAGTCACAAATATTTCAATATGAATATATTTAAAGTGTTTCCGAGTGGACTTTTCCTTTTAAGTACTAACATGGGTGGGCCTTGGTTCTGAATGTATCCAAAGTATGCAAAACTGAAAAGTTTTTAAATGAAAAACAAGATCCAAAAGACTTTGTAGACACACAAACTCTCCTAACTTGCCTTCGTGCTTGTTTTTGTCCATGTTCGCCGTTCTTGCTTTTGACGTCAAGAAGTGCTGCACGCGGAATAACAAAAAAACTCCCACCTGAAATCTGATTAGGCTGGGCAGACTGAGCCACATGTTCAGAAATCCAATGTTAATTAGATTTGACCCTTGCATACAAATGTGGCTAGAATCAGATTGCAAATGTCTTGGTTTCATGTGTTATTTTTTTCTTGTTTCAGACTGACAAGCGAGACAAGCGAGTTTAAATTGGATGTGGAGTTTTCAGTCTAACTAATAAACAAAAAAACTAACTAACTAATTAACTAATGTTCCGTAGGTATAGTTTTCAAAATCCAGGTTTTGACCCCTTTCAAAGTCATGAGTAATAATTCATACATTAGAAACAGAATTATGACATGTATTGACTGGAAAATCCTTAAAGAACAGACCACATGACTGATGAATTTGTGGGCTACGTCCGTTTCCACAAATTTACTGTCAGGCCCTTGAGCAAGGCCCTTAACCCTCTCTGACCCAGGGGTGCTGTATCATGGCTGACCCTGCGCTCTGACCCCAACATCCTAAGATGCTGGGATATGCAAAGAAAAAAGAAAAAAATTTCACTGTGCTGTAATGTATATGTGACCAATAAAGACTCATTATCATTATCATTACTAAGTCAGCATTTTGCGCCAAAGGACGAGCTCTGAGAAGACGCACATGGCTTATTGCAACTGTAGTGAAGATGTAGAAGCAAAGAAATCTTTCAAATATATTCAAAACTATAAAGAAGACTATAAAGAAATAAAGGAGATGTAAACTATTTGATGGGAGTGTAATCCATTCTGTTAACCCTGTAGTTACAAGCAAATAAATAGTGAAATGGAATGATTTGATCAGCTAACATTAGCTGGCTTTTACATCACCACTGGCTTCTGAACGCAATCAACATTGCATAAAATGTGTGGGTGTTGTCTAAGCTTATATCACCAACCATCCTTTAGTACAATTGGCTTCTTTTATTACAGTTGGAGCTGAGCATTAGTCAGGCACCTGCCACAATTCATGGGCCCTCACTCTCTGCTTGATTGTTCTTAACATTTCTCCACCTCTTTTACCCCAACCTTCCACCTCGTGCGCTCTCTCTTTTCTACTCTCCCGTTTCTCCTCTCTTTCCCTCCCACACAGCATACAGCTGCCTGGTGCTTCTATTATGCAGTTCATTACTGTCAATTACAGTGACTCACATCTCCAGCTTGGCAGCGCATTCACAGGTGGCTCCTCCCAATAAAGGCACACAGATGCCACACAGAAACACACTCGCTCGACTCCCGTCTCTGTCACGCGTGATTACAAGTACTGATTATAGCCATGGATCACTAGATCATCTATTTCTTTTAGTAAATGGTTATTTCAGTTCAGTCTATAAATCATAACTTTATTCATTTAAATTAAAAGTGTATCTAAAGTATAAACCATATTAAAATAAATTAAACACCAGAATGAAATGGACTGCTTGTAGATTGTGGGCATCTACAAGCCAAAGATGGTCTTATACACTCAATAATACTGGGTAGACCCCAGCCTTTTTCGTTCACTTAACAGCCTCAATTCTTCATGGCATGGATTCCACAAGGTGTTGGAATTTGTTTTTATTTTTTTTTTTTTTTTTTTTTTTTTTTTTTTTTTACATTCTGCTCCATATTGACAGGATTGCATCAGATTTGTGAGCTGCACATCCATGCCCCCACTCTCCCGTTCAAACCAGGTGACTGGAGAAGCCACTGAACTGAAGTACATTGAACTCATTGTCATGTTTGTGGAACCAGTTTGAGACTTGTGCTTTGTGATGTGGTCAACAACGATACTCAGATAGTCTGTGGAGTTCAAACGATGCTCGATTGGTATTAAGGGGCTCAATGTAGACCAAGAAAACATTCCCCACCATCACCTCCACCAGCATGAACTGTAGACACAAGGCAGTTTGGGTCTATGGATTCATGCTGTTGAGGTCAGTCTATGCAAACTCTTACTTATATATAAGAGACTTATATATGAGATCAAGCAGTTTCTGAAATACTTAAACCAACTCATCTGGCACCAACATCTATACCACACGTAAAGTCATTGAGATCAAATTTTTTTCCTGCATTCATATGCTTGATGTGAACATCAGCTAAATGAACTATCATGTGCTTTAGTTGTGAATGTGGGTGTTGGATAATTGCGTGAATATGCAGGCATACATATGTTCCTAATAACTATATACACTATATAACACCTGACCTTCACGCTCATATGTTGGCCTTCCCACGGTTATATAAAATGACTTTGTAGGCTGTTGTATTAAGATTTCCATTCAGTGGAACTAAGGGGCCCAAACATCTTCCAGGATAACAGTGCCCCTCTCATTTAAAAAAAAAATTACATAGAGTCTATTAGCCAGGCAACTTCAGATGTAGGACCGGATGATTTCCAGGGTGTGTTTTGTTTATTAGCTTAAAGATATGAAAAGTGTGCAGCGTTCAGTTTTTCAATTTGGTTTCAATTTGAAACGCTTAAGATGGCTATATGAGGACAGAGCTACAAGTTAATATCTATCCATCCATCCATTTATCTTCTGTATCATTTATCCTACACAAATTCATGGAGGAGCCTGGAGCCTATCACAGGGAACTCTGGCCACAAGGTGGGAGATACCCTGGATGGGGTGCCAACCCATTACAGGGCACAATCGCACACACATTTACACACCCATTCACACACTACAGACATTTTAGAGAGGCTAATCAGCCTATGCCGCATGTCTTTGGGGAAAAAAAATCAGTGTACCCGGAGGAAACTCCAAAGCTCTGGGAGATTTGTGCGAGCAAACGTGCTAACCACTAAGGCACCGTCCCCCCACAAGTTAACATCTAATGCCTTTACATTGTTGCTGCAGAAACTGTTCCAAAAAAAGTTAATATTCAAAACATATGAATTCAGTTAGCTGGGGACATTACAAAGGAGAGCAAGACTCCTCACAGTCAGGATCGAACCAGGGACCCTGGAGCTGTAATTTGACAGCACTTTTTGTACTGATTCAACTTGTTTAAATTGAGCAAAACTTCTCTATAGCAAAATAAATATGTGACATATGTATATCCATCTAAGCCATGCTTGAAAAGCACAGTGACTGTGTGTAATCTGTCTCAGTTCACTCCTTCCTGTCAGCCATTGCTATCTGTGCGTCTGCCTTAATTAGATCTACTAATGATTTCAGAGGAGATTGAACTACGGGGACGTCAGGTCCAGACAACTTCTTTCCTCCTCCCTTGTTCAGCCTGGCTGTTCTCGCCATTTGAAGAGAATCAGAGAGCTTTCAGCTATTAGTGTGCCATTAGGACCCGCTCTGTCATTTCCTAAGCGGAGCTGCAAAACTTCAGCTCTGTGATTTGTCAGGCCTAATTTGGTCGATCAGCCTCAGCTCATTAAAACCCATGCGAAGTGCGAGATGCATTTAGCAATACTAATTCCCTTGGATTGAGTGGGGAGGGTATTCAGTTGAATCTCCATAAAACCACTATTGCAAGGGGAAATTGGTCTTCTGGCACATTTTAAAACGTTTTTGTTTTTTTCTTCAATTATTTCATTTCATCCTCTACAGTATACTAATATCTTGGACCAATATCAAGAGAGCATGTTTTTGCACATTGTGCATGTCTGTTTGAACATGGGTGTACAAATGCAAACCACCAAGCACATGAACACAGAAATGAAAGTGTTTCAATTTACACCTTGCCCATCTCACCCCATGACCTGTTAGGTATGCCTCCTCCCTGACTCATTGTTAGCTACAGTGCTTGTTGTTTTTAACATGATTTTTAACACAGCACTTAGCACTTAGATGATTCATCTGATGCGCACACACAATGGTTAGGTCTGACAGCTTGTTTATTAAAGAAGCGGTGGGGAGATAGTGGTTTCTGCCGAGGGACAAGCCTACTGAACTGCATATTCTGATGGAGAGAAGAAATACAATATTTTCTGGATGGCTCAAATGTCATGAGAAACAAGCGTGTTGCAGAGAGCATTTGGCTGCACATAGGCCTATGTCTGGTGTAAAGCCGCTCTACTGGTCTCCAAATTCAGACAAGAATTCAGCAGGCACATGACCATCCAAGATCTCATGGACCTCTAAAGACCTATAAGATCCAACAACTGCACATTCAGTGACTCGTCATCGCTTTGCACCAGGAGTCAAGCAGTGGAGGCTGAAATCGGCAAATATAGCTCTGGTTAATATTTACTAGGGATGCATCTGTACTGGTCTCATACCTACTGTGGAGGGTTTTTTTTTTTTTTTTTTTAAAAAGCCACAATACCAACATATGATACTGTCATGCAAGCCTAGTGTACATTGTCTTACTATTTTACATATGGCAGGAAATGACAGTGATCTGGATGTATTTCATGATTAATCATGGAAATCAGAGCAAAGCAGACTGTTCTACATGGGGAAAAAAAGAGGAGCTACTACAGAATCTTCCTACAATACAAGTAACCGGTTTAAACATCTAATGGCATTTAAATGGTATCTTAAATAGAGAGCGTGGCCAATAAAAAGAGCACATGGAGTTAATTGCTAGCAGCACATGATAGCAACCAACATAAACTGAGACAAATAAAATGTTCCATGATGCCCCTGATTGCTTAATTCTAAGCAGGTTTGAGGGGGAAAAAATTATATTTACTTGGAAGTCAAAGTTGAAATTCAGCCCAACGATGAAAGTTGATTTTGTATGCATGTGAATTGAAAGTTGAAGGTTGAAATGCATGTGATTTTTTTTTTTCTCCAGTTTTTTCCTTTTCCCACTGTGATATAGCAGAGTTACCACATTAATCTTGTTTCGGCAGATCGAATCATTACTTTTTCAGTATGCTTTTTGTTTCCTGTTTATGTTTGGGCACATTTCTATGCACACATCCATGATAATATGGGACAGAGTGACTCGAAGAAGCAACTTTAGTGTTGCATGGCCAGCAATAGAAGAGCCGTTAGCGTCATAAAACTGATTATGCAGTCGGCCAGCGCCTTGGTTGCTCCAAGATATCAACAGCATCCATCATGTTCGAAGACAGCGGCCTGACTTTTTCCCACCGTCACAACAGATGCAAATTTCATGTGTGGCCTTTGAGACACATTAAACATAATTTATTCTACCGTCAGTGCTATTTATTGGGAATCTAACAAGATTACCTGTTGTCCTATTATGAAGTGTGGCTACTCTGGATTGACACAATGGTATTAAAATCTTTCTTTTGGTTAGACGGGACTGTATGAGGCTGACCTGGGTTTGTGGACCCTGCAGGGCCAAGCAGAAGCTGTAGTGCTAACATGTTGTTTGTCCTGTTCCTGCTACTAAAATATTTACCACAGCTTCAGCATCAGCCTGTAAATCGTGTTGCCAGTGGTAATTGTGTTTTGCACCCCGCACCATTTTTATCTGTCTGGGGCAGCTGTCTGAAAAAGCCACCTTCTCAAAGAAAACAAAGCTTTCGCAAAAAATACATTTCTAGTCATGTTCATTGAAAGCAGAGGCCCATTGGGATTACCTGGGGTGAATTGTACAGTAGATTGTCACAAGTGTGGTCACCGCTCTGTTTAATATGTACTCCTCTTCCCTACCTCCGTCCCATCCATCCTTTCTTCTCTTCCACTCTCAGGTGCAATTGAGGCTTGCCTGGGCCACATGCTGAAGCGCAGAGCTGCAGGCTTCCTCCGCAGTGATAAGATTGCTGCCCTCTTCACCAAGATCGGAAAGGTGTACACCGCCGCTGAAGAGGTGTGCCGCAAGGTCCAGGAGCAGCTGCAGCAGCAGGCTGACATCACCAGGTCTGAACTTTCACATTTGAATCCCTCTTCAGGGTACTTTAAATCTGCACTCGACTTGCCATGGACGTGGGAAGTTGGAACTCTAAATGATGTCATTTTCGACCTTCTTTGTGTTGAAGCTACAAAGTGGGGAAAGTCAAACATGGACACCTCCATGTTCGTCTTTTGTTAGTAACAGTCTATCAAAAGATAACTGTGATGAGTGATGTACTGTATAAAGTCATTGTTATAGATGTCATGTATGATTGAGCTAAAGCAAATGCTAGTATATAGCGCATAACTCATTTAAAGCTAAGATGTGCTCCTTTGTTTACTGTTCATGTTGTGAACAGTCAGTTGATTTGATGTCACTTGCTGATGTCATGGTTGAGGAAACTGTCCCAAGTTCCCGAGTAGGAATTCCGAGTTGAGTTGAGGGGGTGTTTACTTTGTTGTTTTTTTTCCTAGAAGGTCGGAAATTACAAGTTATGACCTTTAATCGAGTGCATGACAAGAATATCTATCAGGCTTGGCACACTACAGTCATTCCACTTAGCCGAACTTGTTACGCCCAGCTGTTGAGACATATTAATCAATGTTTATGGCTGAAAATCTATGCATGAAATTGGAAAGACCACAGAGCTGTTTGGTGGGTCCCTGAACAGCCTTTGCAGCTTTCTGCTGTAAGTGAGAGATGGTTTGTCTGGATGAAACCGACTTCACTCTGCTTCTTATTTGTCCATTAATTCTCCATTAGCAGACCCACATGGCATGTGTAGCACAAATGGCTTCTGCATAAAGGGGAGAAATCTCTAGGTGACTGTAAAGGAGTGGCACACACAGCCTTTGTCTCCTGTGCGTATCTATAACCGTGCAAAACACAGAGTTTCATCTTGCACTCAGCGACGCTTCGACACTCTGCCTTAATGTAGTGCATCTCTTATTCGTTTCCACTCCACTGAGGCCCCATTTGCTCAATTACTCCAATTGCCATGGCAACATTACAGCATCATGATCGCTAGAACAAAGGACAAACTTGCTCATTTTAGGATATCTGTGAGATAATGATTAAGGCTTTGGTTGATAGCAGAATGAAAGGTTATTACGAAGTACACCGTGGACTCAAATGGATTTGTGATGGCGAGATGGTTGTTGCACTCGTGGCATGCTTGGGCGTCATTGTTTTTTGAATTCGCTTGTCATCTTTCTTTTACAGTGGCACTTGGAGCTCTGAAATCTAATTAGGCGGCATCAGCCGATAGGAGCCGCTCAGTGGAGCCCCATCCCGCTGCGCAGACCAGATCTAATTTGGTTGATCCATTCTGGGTTTAAATTATGTTAGCTGGATGTTGCTGGGAGATAAAAGAGAGGTGGACCTTTGGCTCATCAGCAACAGTGGGAATATGTCCCACCCTCTCCTAGAAAGGGCTTCTCTAATCACAAAGATAACAAGTTAAGGGTGATATAGGGTGCTTGTCGATTTGTACTATGTGCCATCATAAAAATTTGGACTTGTATGTAATTCAGTTGCTGGTTGTAAATGTATTTTATCTGTACATTTCAAATAATGGTATATGTAGTGTGTTGGCTCTTCAGTACCCTCCCATCCTGTAGGAGAATCTGACTTGAACTGTACTAATCAGTTTAGACTAAATAGGTCCTGTCTTGTGGTCCTCATACTGTATCTTATGATATGGGTTAGGATCAATCACAGCAGATGGGTTTGTTGAAGAGAGCAACATGCACAAGCACTCCTAAAGAGAACAATATTTAGACGTGCCCTATAGTGTCCTTTTTTCATTCATTTAATCTGTCATTGAGCAGCACTAAGGTGGCAACTTGTTTGGAATAAAAACCCGATTAAGCTTAATACAATTTCCTTTCATTCCATGTGCTTTTTTTGTTTTTTATTTTTAATAAATTCGCAAAGATTTCAAACAAACTTCTTTCATGTTGTCATTATGGGGTATTGTTTGTAGAATTTAGAGGAAAATAATGAATTGAATCCATTTTGGAATAAGGCTGTACCATAACAAAATGTGGAAAAAGTGAAGCTCTGTGAATACTTTCCGGATGCACCGTATACATCTGCACTTTGTTGGGGTCATCAACATCTCGACATAGAGAAGGACCGCATTTGAGATCAATCTTTATTCGGTTCATTAATCGTGGTGGCCTGTTGCTGCCAAGGTTTTCATACCATCGATATTAATAGTTCTCTGTAATGGCGTCAGTTCTTCTAGGCAGGTGAGGCATTATTGCTCTCAGTGCAGAATCTGACTGTAAATCACAATAGTATATGCATATCTTGAGCAGCCATCTCCTGGCTCTGGGATTTATTTGCTTAAAATGGCCTGCTTGCTCGCACCCAGCTTGACTGGCAGGGCACAATGGGATCGATTCTAATGATGGTTTGTGGGGGATGAGGGAGAGGCAGTGGTGCAAGAAGTAGGATCGTTCTTCTTTGGGCTTGCCTTAGCCAGACAGATCAATGGGTTATTGGCTCAGGTTACTGTTGAGCTTAATCATGTTGCTACCAAAAATGCCCATTGGATGTCTGTCCTCATAATTTCCTACTTGGTGTAGTTGCTAGAAACCCCCTGACGACTTCTACCATGATTACACTAACAGTGCCATCAAGACATTCTTGGTTTTCAGTGTATCAGTAAAGGTCATGCTGTCTCTATGTCCTGATGTCTTCATTCCGAAAGTTCTTGTAGACTTATAAATCAGACTCAGCACTGTGGTGTCCTTTCTGAAGCATTATTTCTATAATTGTGGTTTGCTTAAAAATTGGAAGTTAAGCGTTATAGGTACCGGAAGATTTACAGTAAATGGTTTTGAAGCATGTTATCTAGCTGTCCAAGTCCTGATCTGATATTACTCACTCTCAGTGAGTGTATCCAAGAAAGCAGTGCTCTGAGATGAGCCTCACAAGATGACACATTCCATTGATATGTATTTTATCACCACTGGGTAAATGGCTTTGCAGGTATAAGTGGCTGTGAATAAGTGTGTCGTGACTGCTGCTAGCCCATCTTGTCGGCAGTAGACAAGCTGAACACTGTTGCTCCCCTGTGGATAGACTGTGTGAAAAAGTACAAAAGATTGCGTCTAAAGATAAATAACCCACCTTCAGGCTCTGTGATACTGGAGATAATGTCAATCTGGGTCCTGTGTGGCTTTACTTCTGTAAGTTTGGGCATGTACACAAATGCAGAAAATCGGATTCGTTAAGGTGTATCTCTATATCTTTATATATTATATACCTTTAACTGGCTGAAGTGTATGCTATGTGACTAAAGTCTTTAAACAGTGCCATATTGATTGACTAGGAGTTCTTTTTTCTGTCCATCTCTAACTCTCAGAAGGACCCAGAGCACAAGTGGACAGGAGCCTCTCCGCAGACAGGGTTCCTCTGCAGGCCGACTTCCTCAGCCTCTCTCAGCTCAGGCCATCAAGCACATCTGGGTCCGCACTGCCCTTTTTGATAAGGTCCTGGACAAAATAGTACAGTATATCGTGGATAACTCAAGGTAGGATGGAGCTTGTTTGTGCATGCTCCTTTAATGCTCATTTGAATAAACTCATTCTGAATAAAGTCATGGAAGGAGTCAGCTTGTCCTTTCTGTGTGTTTGCAGTAAGTATTATGAAAAAGAAGCCCTGATGCATGACTCTGTATTCGGCCCTATCTTGGCAGCGCTTTTGGGTGAGCCTGTTTAAGTTCTCAATGCCACACTGTGTGTCCATAAAGTACTGAATTCATTTTATCGTTGTGTAGTAGATTGGTGTATATAAGTAACTTTTTTGGTTTTGTGTTTGTTCAAACTTGACTCATATTTCTCCACCTTGATTTATCTGGATTTTATCATAGTCGGGCCTTGCGCTCTGGAGTACACAAAGCTGAAGACATCAGACCACTTCTGGACGGATCCTTCAGCCAACGAGCTGGTCCAGAGGCACAAGATCCATGGAGCACATCGAGTCCAGGAGGCATCGCCCAGCCGCAGGCCTGCTCTCGGGGTGAGAGCGAGCAGCATGAGGGGTGTGCATGGATGGAAGGGTAGAGAGCAAACAGTCTTAACATAGCATAAATAATATCTATTTGATGCGAACTAAAGTATTTATTGTACAGTATGCTACAAACAAGATGCCAAAATAGATACTAGGTAATAGTACCATCAGTACGGTCACTAATATTCAGTGAAGTTCTCATGTCGATGCAATATCTCGACAGTGAACTCAGGTTTATGTGGCTGCTCCATGCTTTGAAACCTGGGGGGGGGGGCATTATTGAACTAATTATGATAAAAAGGCATCTCTTCTCGCTTGTCAGTTACATGGATTGTCAATTCTTGCATTAGCATTCAGGCATTTACGGGGCTGTCGCTTTGGAGGGAACACTGAACTTATTAACAACTTATTAGCTCTCCTGCCCTGTGACATCCTGTTTACGAGTACATATTGACTGAGAACTGAGTGAAAGGAGACATGATATATTGAATCAGTCATTTGTCTTGATGCATCGAACGGACGATGCATCGAACAGACGATGCATCGAATGAATCCCTCTCGGGCTGGAATGCTTTTGAAATGCAGTTTATGTACGAGTATTTTTGTGATCCATTGCCAATTTTATCCCTTCTCTTTGCCTGGTCTCAGATCCGTAAGAGACAGTCCAGCGGGAGCATGTCTGAGGATAAGTTTGCAGCCTCTGCGAGGGAATATGTGGAGTCGCTTCATCAGAACTCGCGTGTACATCTGCTTTATGGAAAGAACAACGTGCTCGTTCAGCCGGTGAGGAACTCCACACGCTGACATATTTGTGTTTATGTAACAAAAAGGAACGATTCATCGTGTCATTCAGTACTTTAGACTAGTTAATCCAGGTGCAGAAACACTGCAGGATGGCCATTTTGCAGGAGGGCGGTGCTTATCACTCGGATTCAGCCTATACTCATTCAAAATTGCACACGGTGTTGAGTCAGTCAATGACTGGGGTTTCCTTCCAGGATGAACTGAAAAGCGTTGAATTGTTGTAAGCCTGCAGGTACGCTGCAGTATACGTGAAACGAAGTGAAACAAAGGAGCTGTATCAACACTTATGCGAAGCGCCCATGAGAGACATAACGTTCTTGAGAAAGCAGCTTTTCCATTTTAAAGCTGGTAGATCAGGATTTGCGCTAATCCGTATAAAGGCCTTAGGACTAAACAATGTAAATAATAAGCCAAGAATCAATATTATTGCAGTAAAAGGCAAAGGTGTACGTGAGACAGGTTTTTAAATCCCACTCCTGCCTAATTCTAAATTCTGACCAAACCTTTCTGCTCCCACAGTACGTTTTTTAGTTTCCAAAATATAAATAAATTTGCAACCCTGAGCAGACCGCTTTTTGTATTCCATGGTGGAGGTATGCAGTAAAAGAATTGATCGCAGATCAATAAGACCTCTGATCTATCGTATATGGGGGCTTAGAGGTCCTCAGTATGTTACAGTGTGAGTAGGTTGCAATCTCTACATGTTCTTTCTCTATTTGTATAACTGTAATTTGTTCTAAACAGAGTATTTCCCCATTCATGCAGGATAAAGAGTTCTATATTACTTTAGCTGGTCCAAATGGAACATCTGATATATAAGAACCCAAAGTAACACAAGTCTGTTTTTTTTTATTTTAGAAGAAGGACATGGAGGTGTTGAGGGGCTACCTGTCTTTACATCAGACTGCTGACACGCTCACACTGAAATGGACACCCAACCAGTTAATCAACGGCACTCTGGGAAATTGCGACCTGGAGAAGAGGTAGCTCAGCGCACACACACACACACACACACACACACACACACACACACACACACACACACACACACACACACACACACCAGCTTCCACACTCACATTGATTCCGCAGTATAACATTGTAGCCACATAAATCGACTCTGACACACATACTGATCCTCTGTTCACAGTATTTATTGGGACTACGCATTGACCGTACCCTTAAGACAGATTGTCTGCATCCACTGTCACCAACGGCGTAAGTCTTTCTCTTTTCATTCTTTAATGCTGGCGTCACTCAGTCAAGCTTAACTTTGGATTAACTTTGCTCATTTATGCTCTTGTGGCTGAATGGACACAAATCCCCATAGCCACATCTTCCCAGAAGAATGGAGGTTATTATAACAGTGAAAGGGACTAAATTTATAATGGGATGCACATATGGAGCTGATTGGTCAGATGTCCACAAACTTTTGGCCATATCATATACATGGTTTTGACAGTTCTGGCAGCCCATGGACATATGCATTAAATAAATAGTGTCATTTACCAGCTTTCCGACTGGTCATTTAGATACCGGAGGAAAACACCCACATTCCATATATGGAACTGCTAGTTAAATATGTAACCGTTGTACCATGAGCCCCAAGTAACTATCAGGGGCAATGAATAGCATGTAGTTCACCAACAATGTCCCAGAGTGATGTATGACACAATGTTTGCAATGAATTTTGTCATCCATCTTTTCTTGCTATGTCAGTGCTGGTTGTGAATGACAAGGAGCCCTGAGAGGCAAAAGAATTAAAATGTCATGAGAAAACTGACCCACCTTAGTACTCACTGGAAAGGTTCTTGGAGAAAACAATAAAGAAATGTGTCATTTAGTTGTCATTTTCCTAAGAGAGTATCGAAATCCCTGATAAACCATTTTTGCATTTCTTGTACTTTCTCGTTACTTATATAACTTATTTTGTGTATCCTAGCCTTTATGTATGCACTGTGCTTTAACTGCTGTGAATTTCCCTTAAATCAGTAAACGTTCTATGCATTTATATGACACGTGGTGTCTTCTCTCAGCGGATTGCGGTGGGACTTTGGTGTTGGTGAGTCAGGATGGGATCCAGCGGCCGCCTCTTCACTTTCCCCCTGGAGGTCACCTGCTAGCCTTCTTGTCTTGCCTGGAGACAGGCCTACTACCCCGGGGGCAACTGGAGCCCCCACTCTGGTCTCAGAAAGGCAAGGTGAGTGTCTTCATTACTGTACATTCTGCCTCATTATTTACAATGGGATGCAGTAAGTGAAGGTTAAGAGACAGTCCTACAGATAAAAAAAAAGCAGTAGCTTTCCTAATGGTGCACACGACAGCGTTCAGATTTTGCATCTAAAATCAATATAGCAAAAAGAAGAAAAGTCATGTTTAGGGCCTCTCTATGCAGCTTGGCCCATCAAGCCCTATTTGAGTAGATAAAGTTCTTTCTTGCGTTAGCCGCCCACCATGCGTTGAAGTCCACCATGAAAGTGCGTGTTCTATTCTGCATAGCATCTTAAATGAATGACGTATTTTAAGAATTTCGAGAAGAACTACATGCTTCTTCAATTTTGACGTGTGTGCTTGGCTGTGTATCTGGTAGGGTAAAGTCTTCCCCAAGCTGCGTAAAAGAAACAGCACAGCTCGGTTGGTAGATCAGGACAGTGATGACGAGCCAGTCGCTGCAGACTACGTGTTCCGCATCGTTTACCCCGGACACCGTCAAGACTCCAGTGAGTTAGCTCTGATATTGCTTTCTTTCTCCTCTCAGCCATTTATCTGTTCATCCACCCATTCATCCATCCATGCCTGGGAAGCCACTGCCACAGATTTTGGGGCGCTATTGTTGATTTTTTACGTTCTTGCTGTATTTCCTAGATATGCCAGCTGCTGTGGTGGCTGCTGAAACAGATCTGAGTTCAGATATTCCCATCAGGTGTCAGAAATAATCATGCTAGGGTGGACAGTATGCGTGTGTTTAGTAATGTAGTAAGAAAGTTATTAAGAATCAGTAAATATAGCATAAGACTTCACTTGGATCTGATTTATAAGACTGCGGGTCTGATGTACTCAGCTTTTAGTCCATTTAGTTCACACAATTCACTCGCTATGACAAGAGTGTCTTTGTTGAATAAGAACTTCATTTATTGATAAATTTCTCACTGGACGTTCATTTCCTTGTTATTCCTGAGCTTTTTGACGTCTCTCTCTCTCTCTCTGATTACCCATTACCACGATTTCACAGTGGCGTTTATACATTAATATGTACCTGAAGCGAAGAGCATTTAGTAGACTATCTCAGGTGCAGTTACTTAGAATGATGAGCTGCAGAATTAGGACATGATATGTTAAGATTTGAGTGAATATTTTGGTCACAATCACGTTGTGTGCTCTTGCGTGCATCAGGCCCTCAGACTTTGATTCGACGTGAAGGTTCGTACTCGATTTTGTATGCATTGATATATAAAATAGGGTATGTAATTTGACTAAATTAATTAAGCCTATACAGTACAAACCAAACTACTGACTCATTTATAACAAATGAATGCTGATTAATCCCCCTGATTAGCTACATCATTGAATCATCAGCAATGTTAACAGCACCCTTCTTTAGGACCTGAACTAGACTTGACATGAGTACTCATGTCCAAAATTATAGTGCACAATATCCAGTGTAATCCTGCAAGGAAATGCAATTGGTTATCCAAATGATCCAAAATTGAGTTATCCAGGTACTGAACACCCATAATGCACTTTGATGTTTATAGGGAATAGTGAGGGCACCATTTTAGAGACAAGGTTAGATTTGAATAGTAGAGCTGATGGCTTGATACGCAACTTGGACTTGAAGGTAAGTGATGAGTAAAACTGGGGTGTGTGTGTGTGGTTTGTGTGTGTGCACACATGTGGTGTGGTTTCGGTGTGGAGGGTGCTAAACTGTGTTTTCTTATTGCCCGAGCAGTCACTATAAACTACCACCACACCACGGGCAGTCGTGCGCCCTCTCTGGACGACGATGAGGAGGAGGAAGATAGACTTCACGCAATGATCTCAATGATCTGCTCGCGGAACCTCACAGACCCTAATGTCATGAAAGGTTTTTATCACGAGTGCCACCCCTCTACCCCACCCCACTCACTCTCTCCTACTCTCTCCATCACTCGCTTTTGGCATGCCTTCTTACCTTGCTTCTGGATTCTTGCCTGATCCCTCCCCCTCTTCCCTCCCCCTCCCCCCACCAATGTCCTAGTCCAACAGTGCAGGTATTAAAATGTCAGTCAGGCCAGTTGGATTTGCGCTAGTCTCTCCGGCTTCATCACGTGGACATGTGTATGATTGACCAAGCCTGTGTGCATGGTAACCATGGGGACATCAACACGGTAATAAAAGCTAGGTGGAATGACACGGCCTGGGTTTCTCTGACGCTGTCCACAACAGAGCAGAGAGAGGCGATGTTACAAATATGGTTGCTTTCTGCTCACAGCTTAATGTAGTCATCATCCCTTTTTTTGAATGATTCACACTTTGTCATATATTAGCCCCAATGCAATGTTGTCATGTGGTAAAACTAACAGAGTTAATGTTCTTGGTCTTGGTGGCGAGCATAGGCAGTGCGTGCGTGTGTGTGTGTGCGTGCGTCTGTGTGTGTGTGAGTGAGTGAGTGAGTGTATGAGTGTATGAGCGTGTGGGAGGGAGAGGAAATCAGTGCCATGTTTTCCCCCCTCCGATACCCCCACCCCCTCGCTGTCGTCACTTTTTCCCTTGCACTCCGCTGTTGCTGGGGGTTACCTGCACTAAACTGTCTCACTGGCATTAGAATTGTCGTCACATGGCCACAGGGACACATGCTACACTTTAGAGCTGCACAATGTAGACAAAATGAGCATATTGATGATTATCTTGTTATATTATAGTATCTATTATATTGATCGTTATATGCTTTACAGTATAGTTCAACTAAACTGGTGAATGAAACCTATGATGTACAGGATAAAAGACCATTTGTTTGACATTTGAAATAGTGTTTAAAAAACACTATGGAACTTTAAAGAAATATTGTAATTCTGTAAAGCTGCTCATTTACATAATGCAGGCTGCCAGGCCAATATTGTAATACCAAGTAACAAATGGTACATTGTGTAGCCCTACTACACTCCATCTCTGCTTTTTGCATCACACCCACACACAACGGGTATATGGAAGCGCTATGCTGCCTTGCAAGAAATAAAATCCCCGTCAGAATCTCATTATTAAAAGAAAAGCATCTCAATACTACAAGAAAACATCATGTTATATCAAGAAAAGCGTCTTGTTATTACGAGATAAAAGTTACGAAAACAATATAATTGATCTCATTTTTGCAATATAGACTTACCAATCAATACTTCCTGCTTGGTTTAAATTACAAGATTTGAATATCACTGAGCAGCGTAGAAGGTGTCTTCAGCAGTATACGCACATTACAAACGATTCAGAAATTCTAGTATTTATTGTTCGATGGACAATTTGGTCTGACCTCTTCTTGTTGTTTATGATTGCTGGTGCCATATACAGTCAGATCCATATATATTTGGACATTGGCAAAGTTATTGCTATTTTAACTGTCTACCACAGTAGATTGGAGTTGAAATTAAATAATGAACATGAGCTCAAACTGCATTCAATTTAAGAGAGTGGGCTCAGGAACACCAAAAGGCCCAGAAGACCACTGAAAACAACTGTGCTGGATGAATGAATGAGTCTTTATTGATCACATATACACAGCATGGTGAAATTATTTTCTTTGAATGTTAGGAAGTTGGGGTCAGAGCACAGGGTCAGCCATGATACAGCACCCCTGGAGCAGAGAGGGTTAAGGGCCTGGCTCAAGGGCCCAACAGTGGCAGCTAGGCAGTACTGGGGCTGGAACCACCGACCTTCTGATCAGTAACCCAGAGCCTTAACCACTAAAACACCATTAAACAAGAGAATTCTTTCCCCGGTGAAGAAAAACACCTTCACGAGATTGGCCAGTTAGCCAGGTCAAGAACACCCTCCAGGAGGTACTGCAGGTATAACTGTGTCAAAGTCAATGGTCAAGAGAAAATTTCATCAGAATAAATACAAAGGGTTTACCATGAGATGTAAACCACTGGTAAGCATTGGTTCCCTTGTATTTACTGACGATGTGACTGCTGACAAAAGCAGGAGAATGAATTCTAAAGTGCATAGGGCTATATTATCTGCTTATATTCAGCTAATTGCTTCAAACCCCATTGGACATCGCTTCACAGTGCAGATGGACAACGACACAAAGCATGCTTCAAAAACAACCCAAAAGCTTTTAAGGCGAAGAAGGGGCATTATCTGCAAAAGACAATCACCTGACCTGAATCCTACTGAGCGTGCATTTCACTTGCTGAAGGCAAAACACTCCAAGAACTGAAGCAGGAACTGTAGACCACGTGTTCACCTGATTTGGCTGTAAATATCTGCATCCAATTAAAGTTGAGCTCATGTTCATTTTATTTATTTCAACTCCAATATACTGGGGTGGACAGCTAAAATAACAACTTTGTCGGTGTCCAAATATTTTTGGACCTGACTGTAACAATGTACAGCCTGTGTTGGAAGCAATTCTTGCATCTCAGCTCAATTCCACAAGGATCCAGTGTTTTTAATAAAAGCCCATCTGTGTTTTGCGAAACAACATACCCAGCTTAAAGACTTCGAATATGTTGTAATTTGTAACCATGAAGCTTTCCATGTTGTTAAAGTTGATCAGAATCAAAGGTCTGAACAAATTTTGCATCTGTATAAACTCTTGGACTGGGGTCACGGTGGCTTAGTTGTTAGCACGTTTTCCTCACACCTCCGGGATTGGGGGTTCATATCCTACATCTGCCAGTTTGCATGTTCTCCCAGTGCTTTGAGGGTTTCCTCCAACCGTCCAAAGACATGTGTTGTAGGCTGATTGGCATTTCCAAATTTTTCATAGTGTGTGAATGAATGTGTGTGCATCCAGGTTTTCCCGTGACCCTGTGTAGGATAAGTGGTAGGGAAGATGGATGGATAAACACTGGGGTTTGTGAATTCTTTGTAAAGTGCATATATTAATGACACTCTCTGTGTGGGTTAAGCCAAGCATGATGAAAATTGAGCTAATTCTCTCAACTGCACCATCAATTCAACCTGCACCACCAATTTGTAACCATGTAGGTTATATTGTAAAAACAAGTTCAGTTATGCGGTTTTTATATACTGTATTTATCTCATAATAACAAGATGCTGTTCTCATAATAGTGACATATGTTCTTGTAATAATTAAATGTTTCCTTGTAGTAACAAGATAATGAGATGCTGATGGGGATTTTTTTCGTACATGGAAGAGATGCGTTTCCAGACAAATACAAGCGCGTGTAAATGGTCTCCGGGTGGTTGCAGTGTATTTATTTGGGGATGGATGTGAGTTCAGTAGGAAGAGCAGAAGTCTGCCTCTTTCATTCCCTTTTCTCTGCACTGTTGGGCAGGCAGCAATGCTTCCAATGATTTGCTCTGATTTCCTTTGGCACTCCTTTTGGTTGACTTGACGTGATGAATCACCTGATTTTTGGGTTCTACTTTTCCATTTGATTTCACTGCGACATGTTTGATGCCTCTGCATGGGAAAAAGAAAAACTGCACCTACTGTACCAGTATCTTTTATTTAATTATTATTTAACCAGAATGTGCACCTCTGCTTCTTTGTCCAGTCTATGGTCCCCGTCCCCCCCACCTGTCCCCTCCCACCAATGACTTTTCTGTTCTGTTCAGTTTGATATCATTGAGTTAATGTTTATTTCCTTCCCTCCTGTTTTCAGCCAGTTTTCTGCAATGCTGTTCACTATAATTCTTCACTAACTGCGGTCACCTTTCATTACAACAGTCTGGTCCTGTGGGGTTCTGGCGTGGTAGATACGTGAATCGTTCCGTGAACACATCACCTATTTGATCATAACGTTGGCACATTTTCAAATCTAATAGCCCGCACAAGAGACCCACCAGCAGTGAAATTCAGACCTTCTGTCCTTCTGTTGTTGTTTTTTTTGTTTGTTTTGTTTTGTTTTGTTTTGTTTGTTTGTTTTGGTCACGGCCCAACAGGAAGTTTATAGTGTTATCAGGTCACCAGCTCGGGCCTGAAGAATTAAGGTGAAGAGCATTTGCTCAGTGTGTACTGTTGAACCTTTTTTTTTTGTTTCACTTGGCTCAAGTACATTTACATTTAATGACATGAATTTTTTCTCTCTTTAGTTGTCCTTTTTGGTTTGTTCTTGTCCTCCTCTCTACTCTGTTATTGGTTTGATGCATCCAGCATGGTGGGAGCAGTGGCTGTATGTCCCCTCTCTTCCTCTCGTAGCTATCTGAATGCCTGGCTCTGTCCGTGCAGTGGCACGCTGTGATTGGCAGGTCTTCTGGCATGGCCACCCCCCTTGCATTGTTCATGCCTTTTATCTTTTGGTTTCTGTTCCTTCACAGATGCATGCTACCTCAGGAATCCTTTTACCTCCCTGTGTCTGTATTTAAGGATCTCAGGGATCTGAAACCAAATCTGATCGTATATAGATGAAACTCTTTTACCTTATATGATATGATATGATATGATGGTTGAGCTATGTTATATTTTATATAAAATATTCTTATTTGAAACAGAACATGAAGATCAGTAAAATTGATATAAGATATAATTGTAAGAGCAGGTGTGAACCTGTTTTTGTAGTGCAACGTTGTTGCCACCATAATTCTTTTTTTTTCTTTCTTTCTTTCTAAATTAATCCTGTCAAAGTTTAAGCAATGCCATCAGCGATTCTTTCAAAAAAAAAAAGAAGGAAAAGAAAAGAAAAGCAGACAGGCTTAATCCGATGACGCATTAAGAAACACAAAGGAATTGTGGAGGAGCAATCTTATAATGAAGGTTACTAGGGCAGGATTCACATAGCTCATTCATCTTTCTCTCTCTTTTTCTCTCTCTCTGTCTCCCCTCCCTCTCTCTTCTTAGACCATGGGGACATGATGGAGATTCAGGGCTTCGGAGGCAGCCCGTTGTCATGGCAGCAAGCCGAGAATGCCAGTCATGCGTCGTCATGCTTGTCCTGCTCTGTTGGGGGCGGTAGCTTGTCTATAGAGCTTCCTGGAGAGTGCACCTGCATGCATGACCGGTGAGAAAGCATCAGTTTATTTTTAATATACAGCTTTTTTTGTGGCTAACTCCCCCATTTCCACCGGATGCTGATCTCTGCTGATGTTTCTGTTCTGCGTCTAGAATTCCCCTCAAGATGCTGTGTCATAACATGAAGAGGCAGATTGTCTCTAGGGCTTTCTATGGCTGTAAGTTCACAGCATTATACATTATACCCCGATTCCGAAAAAGTTGGGACCGTCTAGGAAATGCAAAAAAAAAATATAAAAAAAAGTCATTTGAAAATTAAATTCACCCTGTACTATATTGCAAACACATTATTAACACATTATTTGATGTTTTCATTTGTGAATTTAATTTATTTTTGAAAATATACACTCATTTCAAATCTGATGACTGCAACACACTCCAAAAAAGTTGGGACAGTGGACTGTTTGTCACTGTGTAACATCACCTTTTCTTTTAATAACATTTATTAAGCGTTGGGTAAGTTTAGCAAGTGGAATTTTCCCCCATTCCTCCATTTCTTCAGCTGCGCAACTGTATTGGGCCTTCGTCGACTTATTTTGCACTTCATAACGTGCCACACATTCTCAATCGGAGACAGGTCAGGACTGCAGGCAGGCCATGCTAGCACCTGCACTCTCTGCTTATGCAACCATGCGCTTGTAATCCGAGCAAATTGTGGTTTGGCGTTGTCCTGATCTGGATGGCAGCATATGTTGCTCCAAAATGTGTACATATCTTTCTGCATTAATGGTGCCCTCACAGATGTGCAAGTCACCCCTGCCATGGGCACGAACACACCTACATACCATGACAGACGCTGGCTTTTGGACCTGACGCTGATAACAGTTGGTCCTTTTCCTCTTTGGTCCGGAGAACATGGTGGCTGTTTTGTCCAAAATCTATTTGAAATGTTGACTCGTCAGAACACAAAACATGATTCCACTGTGCTACTGTCCATTTCCGATGAGACCGAGCCCAGAGAAGTCTGCGGCACTTCTGGACGGTGTTGATGTATGGCTTCTGCTTTGCATAGTAAAGCCTTAGCTTGCATCTGTGGATGCAGCGGCGAATGGTGTTGAGTGATGAAGGTTTACTTAAGTATTCCACTCATGGCGGTTTTTAAGACAGTGACATCTGAGAGATCCGAGATCACGAGCATGCAGAAATGGTTTTCGGCCTTGCCCTTTACGCACAGAGATTTGACCGGATTCCTTTAATCTTTTAATTATATTGTGCACTGTAGAAGGTGAAATGCCCCAAATCCTACCGATTTGTCTTTGGCGAATGTTGTTCTCAAAGTGGTGGATTATTTGCTGACGCATCTGTAGGCAGATTAGTGAGTCTCGACCCATCCTTGGCCTTTTTTGGAGGCTCCTTATATACTACGATTAGACGATTGCCTCACCTGTTTCACATCACCTTCTTATTTCAACTTGTCACATCGCTATTAGTCCTAAATTGCCCCTGTCCTAACTTATTTGCAACGTATAGCATGCATTTTCAAAATAAATGTTGATCTTCAAAAAACTATGCAGTTGATTAGGTAAAACATCAAATACCTTGTCCTTACATGTTTTTTGTTTAAGTACATTAAGTACATTTACAAATCACTCCTCTTAGTTTTTATTAGCATTTTCCATACCGTCCCAACTTTTTCTGAATTGGGGCTGTATATAAACGCATGAGGTTCCAATTCAGCCATTCAGCATGCTAAAAAAAATATGATCACTTTAGGGCTAGCCTACTGTCGGCATCTGTCCACGGTGAGAACACATCTGTCAGCACTGGTCAACCACAACATTGTCCCACCAGACAAACCTTGTGAAGCATCTGGAGGTCTCAGCAAAGACATCTGGAGCAAATACCAAAAAGACTGCAAGGTTGGTGTGGTGCTAATATGGCCCATTAATGAGCAGCATGATTTCTGACTGGTATTAAGTTGTCATCTCTCCACCTCTTACAATCATAGTTAAATTTTTTTCCCAGAACTACAAGGAGCTGGAGCTGCTGCGGTTGGTTTATTATGGTGGTGTGCAGCATGAGATCAGGAAAGAGGTGTGGCCATTTTTGTTGGGCCATTATAAGTTCGGCATGGGGAAAAAAGACATGACGCAGGTAAAAACCAAATCCCTCAAGAATCTAGTGAGCTGTTTCTCTAAGCTACTTTAGGAGCAGGTCTGACTGTGTTGCTTTCTGCAGATTGATGAGAAGATCACAGCACGCTACAGACAGGTGATGAGAGAGTGGAAGGCCTGTGAGGTGATCGTGAAGCAGCGGGAGAAGGAGATGCAGTCGGCCATTTTTGCCAAACTCTCATCAGGCAGCAGCATTGACAGCCACGTCATGAAACTCATCCACAGAGACTCGACTCTCAGCAACGAGGTAAGCTTCTCCCTTCTGTAAAGTATTACTTCAACTGAGGAGCTATCAAACTGTTCAGATTTGATCACTGTAGTGTGTTTTTAAAGTCAGTTACAGTGAAAAAGGTCAATCTAAAGAGACATTAACAGTTTTGGAAAAAGACGAATACATTATAAAGAATGAAAGGTTCACATGGCATCTGATTGAGATTAGAAGTGTTCATTGGGACTGAGATACCATAGGACGCAGTAACAAAAAAAAAGTAGCATGAGTAGGTGTTTAGTAGGCGAACGGTCACATATGAAGCATGGAGGACAAACAGAGACCATGTTCATTAACATGAACCTGCAGCGCTGCCTGATGCATTTACAGCATCCTTAGTAACTGCCTGGGCAGGATTGCAGTGGTTTAATTAGGATATTAGTTTGTTCATACACTACAAATCTGACATAGTACGTGACACAGTAAGTGAAAATATCTTGAATATAGTCAGATTTGTCTCCTATTATAAGATTTATACATGCCAGATGTATTTCCTATTATAAGATTACAATTAACCAAATATAAGTTTATTCAACCTGTTTCTAGATTTTCAAGCTTTGCATTTTCTTGTTCTATCGGCAGGTAATTTTGCTGCATTTTAGAAATAAATGCTTAAAATGAGCAAAATTATCTGCCAAAAGAACAAGACTATTTCAAGCTTGAAATTAGTCATAAAAAATGTGCATCACTAAGTTTTAGTTAATCTTGTATTAGAATCAAATAAATAGAAATAGAACCAAATTAATTTGGATGTACTGTACCCCTTAGTATATATTAATATCTGCTTGATAATTTCTCCATCTCTCCCTCCTTCTTTCAGGTGTTTATGTCAGTGGACGAACCCGATGGGGTTGGTCAGGTCACTCCATGTGAGAGTGATAACACCCCCACCATGACCACCGTGATTAATCCGGTCGCTCTGGCTCCCGATGAGAGGTCACTAGTTGAGTTTGACTCCCCAGACTCAGGCCTTCCTTCTTCTAGGAACTACTCAGTAGCATCAGCACACTCCCAGATTCTGTCTAGCATTGATGATGGGCCGAGTATGGAAGATGAGCCAGGAGATGAGACCACGCCTAGGGCTGGACTGGGAGAGCCGAGTGGGCGAGACTCACTGGGCGAGGACAGGCTGTGCAGTCAGCTGGATAAACTGGTCACTGACAGTGAAGATGTTCCAGCATCGTTCTCGTCGTATACGGTAAACTCAGCTCCCCTTATTAGGCCCAAACTATGACCCATAAAATATACATTCAGTCTTTTCATCCAGACACTGTGTATGGTTTTAGCATTGTGTTGTTTTTGTTTTTTTTGTCATTATTTTTCTTTCTTTTTTAAAAAAAATTTGTTGTAATTATTTGTAGCAAATTTACTGAATATATTATATACTAAATATTTTTATTTATATTTATATTTATTTGTTATAATAAGTATGTAATTAATTTATGATGAGCTTGTTGTCTTCTGAGCTTTATTATTATTATTATTGTTGTTGTTATTATTATTACTATTATTATTATTATTATTATTATTACTACTACATGGGAAACAATAGAGTCTGGTCAAGTGGGGGTTTTTATCATTTCTTACAGATTGAGCTGTTGGACACGGTGGCTCTGAACCTGCACAGGATAGACAAAGATGTTGCACGCTGCGACCGTAACTACTACTACTTCACCACAAGCAACCTGGAGAAGCTGCGAAACATTATGTGCAGGTGAACCAGACTTGGGTCTGTCCTTTTCCCCTACCACTGTTCTTAATATGCAGAATATTAGAAGAATATGTCTATTCTACTCAGTCTGACTCCTTTTCCCCTCTCCTTTCCTCTCAGTTATGTGTGGGAGCATCTAGAGGTGGGTTATGTGCAGGGCATGTGTGACCTCCTGGCCCCTCTGATGGTCATTTTGGATGATGGTGAGAATCGGAGATTATTCCTTAAACTTTGTCTTTGCTAACTGTTGGTTTAATAGACGGAAAAGCTTGTACATATTTCTTGATTTCCCTTTTCTGTATTTTTCCCGCATATTAAACACATAACCAAAGGCAGTTAACCAAATGGCATAAGGACAATTATTTTAAAACGCTACAAAGATAATAAATATCAAATATAGGAGTTCTTGGATAAATTCTTATTATCTGTCCAAATCCATATCAAACCCATGTTTCATCTCATGTTAGAGCCATAGGGTTAAATGTATGATCATAGCACAAAGAATCGTATCATTATATGAAGGAGGCTAAATTTAGGTCTTTTTAGCAGCTGTGTCCATGAGTTGTGCCCTCTCATTCTTTCATGCTCTCTCTCTCTCTCTCTCTCTCTCTCTCTCTCTCTCTCTCTCTCTCTCAGAGTGCCTTGCCTACAGCTGTTTCACACAGTTAATGAAGAGGATGAGTCAGAATTTCCCCAATGGAGGAGCCATGGACACTCATTTTGCCAATATGAGGTCCTTGATACAGGTGATGTTTCCTTTCCCCTCAGAGTCCATCTGGATAGAGATTCACACAGTGAGAGACATGATTATTAATGAGCTGTCACCTGTGCTGCTTTTACAGATCCTTGACTCCGAGTTGTTTGAGCTGATGCACCAGAATGGAGATTACACTCACTTCTACTTTTGCTACCGCTGGTTCCTGTTGGACTTCAAGAGAGGTATGACGGCTTGTCAAATGTTTATGATTATTCTGAAATAGTGAAAGCCTCTGCTCATTTTTGCTTGTTTGTATACGTGTGTGTTAGAGCTACTCTATGAGGATGTATTTGCCGTGTGGGAGGTGATCTGGGTGGCACCCCGTATCTCCTCCCAGCATTTTGTACTGTTCTTTGCGCTGGCTCTGGTGGAGGTGTACCGGGAAATCATTCGCGACAACAACATGGACTTTACAGACATTATCAAGTTCTTCAATGGTGAGGGAATTTGCTTATCTATGCTTATACTTAACTAAAGCACTGATTAAGCCACTGCTATGTGCAGCTTCATATTTTAGGTTGTGGAAATGTGGCTGTCTCGTGTGTGTTCTTATACTTGTTTTTTTTTTTCTTTTCTTTTTTTTTTATATTTATAACCTGGAGTGACAGACTGTACTTAGTGGGCACAACAATGACCATAATACCACAGACAATGGTACACCTTCATCACCATAGTCATGTGTACTGTATACAACGTACAACTAACACCATTACTGTTCTCTTGACAAAACAAAACGTGACAATTTTCTGAGCATCAAAAACTCATGTTAATCATTTAGAAGTACATAAATGTTATAAATAACTAACTCATGTGATCATGTTCCAGTGCATGTCTATAACCTGATCATAAAGCTGCCTTTAAAATTCAAAAAGAGGTTGGCTTACATTTTAGATTAAGGTAAAACTTACAGTAGACAAGCATCCTTTACCTGTCTGTACAAGAAAGACTCGGAAGGTTCAGATGCTTCTCTTCTTGGCATCATTTTAAATGCCTGCATTTATTTCCGCAGATTAAAAAAAAATGAGCTGAAATAAAACAATAAAATATGCAATGGAGTGGGCCATCAGAAATGTGAATGGATAGGCCTGTGAAAAAGTAGTGGTTTGCACTAACGTGTATATATATATATATATATATATATATATATATATATATATATGTGTGTGTGTGTGTGTGTGTGTGTGTGTGTGTGTGTGTGTGTGTGTGTGTGTGTGTATATATATATATATATATATATATATATATATATATATATACAAATACACACATATATATGTATATGTTAGTATATGTCGTGATAACATGCCAACAAAAGGAAAACATTGTCATCAAAAAAAAAGAGGGGTTTAAAAAAATAGATGAAGCAGTTATGGAGTGGTGTCCAATGTTGCTGAAAATAAAGATGTTCTCATTATGGTATCCTCAATAATGGTATAAAAGTACACAAAATGAAATGTACACCAAACATGAATGAATGAATGAATTCGGAAACTGTTGATTTAATTAGTGCACGCTCATTTCACCATCCCAACTTCTCAGTTCACCATACACAACTTTAATGAGTAAGGTCTTTAGTAACTATATGCCCTTTTGTTCCGTCTAATAGAAATGGCCGAGCGACATGATGTCCAGAACATCCTGAGGATAGCCCGCGAGCTGGTACACAAGGTGCAAACACTCATAGAGAACAAGTGAAGCTCACTTCCAGCTTCCTCACTCTGCTTCTCATTACTCCTTCCCCCTATGGTCCAGTCAGCAATCCCTCTACCGAGCGATGGAGGGGGAAGGAGAGCACACCAGCTCTCAGTGATCTCAGTGACTCCCCTGGGGTAAAGCGATGAGACTGCTTGGGACCTGCAATTAGACTAAATGGCCTGAAATCATCCTTTTTCTGTATCCTTTGCCTGTAACGGAACGCCATTGTGTTGGCTGTTGGAGTTGTCTGCATGCATGTGGGATTTGAGCACACTGTGACAGATTTTTTCGTTCTTATTTTTTTTTTTTTTTTTTTTTGCCCGTACACTATTCCAGTATACGCTGCATCCACTGGATCCTTTCAGCTTCCTTTCAGAAAGCGTCCACTTTGTAAAAAAAAAATTAATTAAAATGACTTCAGCCTCAAGTTGCCACAATGTAGTTCTGTTTCACAAACGACTGTTTTTCCTCTCTGCCAAATGTACAGAAAGTATTCCGCACTTCTCAATGACTCTCAGGAGGATCCCTTCTTCTCTTTGTCTGCCTTTATTAGATATGGCACTGAACAGTACAGTTGAGCACATTTGTTTTTTCTCAATCCACAGAGCCTAGCATTACAGTACTGAAGAAAAAGCAGAAGCTGCCTAATGTCAAGCCCACTAAAGAACTAAGCCACGAAGAAGTCATTAAAGCATCGATTTGTGACCAAAAGGACTGTGCCAATTATATGACCTTGTCATAGTATCTGTCTGCCTTGTATTTGTCTTTGACTTTGCTGGCCTTTCTCTACTAGATCTTTTGGAACTCTTCTGAAGGTTGATTTTAAAAAAATAAATAAGTCAAAGTGGCTACTTTTGCACTAATGCACATCCCTCCCTTCCTCAATCCAAAAGAGGGAAAGGGCTGGAGGTGTAATTCCCAGGATCCTCTCTGCTCTGGTTGAGAGTCTGCTCTGCACATGATGGCTGCAAAGCCATGTAAAAAAAGAAGAAGAAATGGGCAGTGTGATGTGTCTCAGAGTGTACCACATCAAGAATGGTGCATGGCTTCTTTACACACTAGCTAGTATGTAATTGCTCACTCATTGCAGCTTTACTGAGTGATATCTTAAGTATGGACTTGGCCTGCTGATCAGTATAGACCTGAAGTTCGTACACAAGACCTGCAGAAGACGGTCACTCTTATGTTTCAGCCAAAGCTCCTTCTCAGTACACACAGCACTCATGGTGCTCAGAAACTAAACACGTCAAACATTACCCCTTAATGTCTTCCCCTATCTTGAGCTACTGCTACCTAATTCCTCCAAACACCTTCAAATCAAATTTGTACTCCTACAAAGCTTATGTATCAGTTATCAGGTAGCAGTTCCTTAGTGGCCCACTATAGTTTCTGTGCCTCAGACCCTGCTAATCAGTTGTCTTCATTTTGTGAGTGTGTGTGTGTGGGACATGATGCATCCTATGAAAGATTACTTCCAAGAGGAGCTTGTGTACCAAAGCCTCCAGAATATCGTCCGTAGCGTCCTACAGTTGTGCAACATCCATGCATAACTCAAAGACTTTTGAATGAAAGTAAATCATCTTAATTTTTACTGTGAAACACTTAATTTATTAATCACCAACCCCCACCCCCCCACCCCCCTTAAGGCAACTGTATTTTAAACACTATTTTATTTTTATTTTATTTTTTACTTTTGGTTGTAGAGATGTGCTTCTTTGAACCCTGTATAACTGGAGAACTGTACAGTTTGAATGTGGGAAGCCTTTGTTACATGTTGACTGTTACAGTCCTTATTCATGTTGTGCCCTGAATTCTATGGATTTGAAAATGATATATTTTGTTTTGGATGCCAAACTGAATGCTGAAGTATGTATTTTAATGGATGTATAATTTTACCTTGAATGTATTACTAAAAAAAAAAAAAAAAAAAAAAAAAAAAAAAAGTTGTTCCTAAAATATTTTGACACAATCACGTTTCATTTGTCAAAATATATTTGCTTTTTTTTCCCAATAGCGAAAAAGAAAATCTATAAACATTGGGTGTGTGTTTGTATATTAACAGCAGAAGACAGAACAAACCAAATGCTGTGTCCTAAAATCACCACTAGTGGGTGCTCCAGTCAAATAAATAGCATCATAATCAGCGACGCATCAGTGGGTAATATGGCGAGTCTGAAAAATGTAGACGTTTCCTTACAGAGATTAAATGAAATGTAAGTAAAACATTCAGTTACTTACAACAAAAATACCCAAAGTATATAATTTTCAATGGATCTAAGCCATGTATGTACATGATCACTTAAGTAAAAAAACACTTTCACCACCAAAAGTGGAATCTTAGGACCTCATGGCTGTAATGGCCTTTCTTGAATGATCTTTTTCAGCTCCATTCCCTTTGGATGAGAAGGCTGTTCATACTAACATCATTCATGCTTTCTGGTCATATTTCAGAAAGTGGGACGATGTACATGATCCGCTGCATAGAGCATTCGCATAAACTTTTTCATACAATAATTTAGCCACCGAATTCTCTTTCATCTTAGTTTGAAAATGTCTACAGTTGCAATAAAATGATTAAACCCCCATTGCAAATCAGATTTATTGTCAAAATGTACAGACCTTCAGCTGTTTGAAATGAACAAATCAAACAAAAGCAATTGAAATAGTTCAACAATTTCCCCAAATTCAACTGAAAATGCAACTTATAATGATTTCTCCAGTCTCAAAATGATTCAACCCCCTGAATAGAATCCCTCACAACAGCACAAATATGCAAAACAGGTGTTGTCTCAAGCACACCTGATGCAGCTAATCAAGGGCTTCACTATTTGCCCCAGGTGTGCTTGAGCTGGAATACCTGAACTGGCTAGGGGTTGGTTGAGTGTACCTGGACGGAGCAGAAAAAGGAAGCGATCAACGGCTGCAACCGGATTTCTGAGAAGGCAGGTTGTGAAAACCCTCGAGTGACTGCAAAAGACCTGCAGCAAGACTTGCACTGAACAGCAACAGGCACTGAGGTTTCAGTGAGCACAGTAAGGCGCGTACTAAACGCAGAAGGTTTCCATGCCAGAACTTTGAGGACTTTGGACCATTGAGCATCGGTCCACTTCGTTTTCTCCTTAGCCCAGGTAAGACGCTACTGACGCTGTCTCGGGTTCAGGAGTGGCTTGACACTAGGAATGCGACACAGCAACATTTCTGTATTATAAATTCTTTATTCTAATATTTTGAGATAGTGAATTTTTGATTTCCATGTGCCGTAAGCCGTAATCATCAAGATTAAAACAAAAAAAAGGCTTGAAATATTTCATTTTATGTGTAATGAATCTAGAATATATGAAAGTTGCACTTATTTAATAAAATTACGTAAAGAAATGAACTTTTCTACGATATTCAGATTTTTTGAGATGCACCTGTACATGTCACCCATAGCATGTGAAAAGGGAGAGTCTTCAGTAACTGGTTCAACTCTCTGAGATCTAGAATTTGCCAGAAACCACTGTCCTATTTATGAACAATGAAATAAGTCAAATAGAACCCTTCTGTCCAAGAGGGAATGAATTTCCTGGGACAGGCATACTGTTGGGTTCTGAGACAAAAAAAAAAAGGCCTTGTGTGTCAAAAGTCTGGGAGCCAGAAGTGGAACTATAATCTGTATTGCTGCAACACTGTCATTAGGACCCAGGGTCTCATTATCAATCCCTTTCCCAGCTTTTCTACAGGGACTTGGGAAAGATGTATCTTAAAGGAATCTTAGATCCCTGTCCAGGGCCTGTCCTATGGAGTAGAGTACTGAGGGGTACTCAGACACCGTCTGAAAAAATGCGTCTCCCCAAGCTTTGGGCCCCTTGTAGGTGTTGGAATACAGAACCAAGGTGTGGCATCCTAATGGAACGTCCTATGTAAGACTGGTCCAAGAGTGACACTGGCACACAAGGCAGATTCCACAGAGTTGATTTGGACACAAGTACATACACTCAGCATTTGGGCAGTGTACATCTGAGTATAGTGCATTTGTCTGATGAGACTGCCATTAATGCAATGCAAGCATCAACAGCAGGCAAATGGCCAAAACTGACCCGATCATGATTCATCAGATTAGGCCTAACACATGCCATAGGGCTCGGGTGCGGGTGAACTGAGGCCTGTGTGAATCTCATGAAAGCTGTCAAAATGTCCTTGTACACTGGTACAGGAAATTGTGCCATGTGAACGAGTGCATTAAATGTGGGTTGTAGTACCATCCAAACGTACTCAGGCCATAACTGTTTTCAGAGTGGCTGTCACAACTAGCATAGAGTCTGGTGTAGGTACCTGTGAGCCAGCAGAGGCAGAGTAAACCGCTCTTTTCATGAGTGGCATTGAAAGTGGTGGCTTGACTTGTAGGTCAAGAAACCTCCAGACATGGATGTAGACATAGCATCCTCTTCTTCCTTCAATAAGGGGCAAAAAGACTGACTGAGCTGTGAGGAGGGTTCTGTTGAGAAGTTGAAACCTCTTATATGGTCCCAGCTCTTTGATTATTGCCACCAAGTTGTTGATCTGTCTAGTGTAAGTCAATCTGTTTTCTGGGCTTTTTGTTGTTCTTGTCAGTCATTGCTGGGCCTTGGTGTTTGTGACTAGCAAGCTGTTCAGACTGAAGGTCTTGGGCAGATTCGACTCTAAGCCAGAATTGAAATCTGCCAGCAATGCCAATATCCAAGTCAGACACAGCATATTCACAGCCACTACATCAGTACAAGTCTTTTAGCAGGATTGTTTGTGGCTACTATGGAGGCAACATCATCCAGCTTGAGTGGAGGGAATGCCCAGTCCAAAACGAGTAGCCGTGAATTGGTGTGAATCCAGATACAATTAGCAGGCTTTGCAATAAACAAATCTATAATTTGTAGAGGGAGAACCACTCAACAATACTAGTAACTATCTAGTGAGCTACATGTTGGGGAATGTGGAATACTCTAAAGATAGAAACTACTCAGCACATGCATGTGTATGCCCATAATATGAAGTGCAAGTGATGAGGGCAGTAATACTAATGAGGGAAAACCAGGCTAACAGATGCTCATAATATACAAATAATGGTTGTAATATTAAAGAAACTCACCAAGCCAGAAAGGAATAAGCAGATGCTATCCCCAACCTTGGAGGACAAATGACCTGTAACACCCACAAGCTCCATATTGTGTGAACAGGTAAGAAAGAGAAAGGGGGTTATTGCTGTATCAACTTGTTGGAAAATCTTGTATGCGTGCACACACACAAGGTGGTATCCATGTGTTTCATACTGCCTCTGGAAGATGGGTAAAATGGAACCACAGATCACCACAGTGTACTATAGTGTAGCCTAATAGCACCATGGGGATATCATGGTTACCTCAAAATAAAGCAGTAAAACCATGGTTAATGATAGTATACCATAGCCAAGGCATAGTAATTTTTCATAAGGGATTAGCAATGTACCAAAAAGGGTTTGACGATACTGTTTTACACTTTAGTACAGTGGTTCTTAACTTTTTTTGTGTGTGTGTGTGTATCTTTCCATGCAGTGTATTGATACCTGTTTCCTACAGTCTTTGCATGTGCTTGTACATGTACATATGTGGATATATTTTAAGTGTTACCACTACTGTTTTATCTCATCTTTGTCCTTTCTCTCTGATCTCTGTCCAGCTGAGCAACGCCTTCCTTTAGCTGGATCTTCTCTCTCTCTCAGCTGCTCAATCTCATAGGCCTGGGTGAATATATATATACACGTCATCAGCTGGCACATTTGACCGTGGATGTTACAGCTCTGCCGGAACGTGTCTGCTCTTCACCTGTACCCCCAGGGTTTCCTCATCCTCCCGCTTATCGTATCATTTCATCAGTGACCGATGCTCATGCTTCTACTCAAACTCAGGCTCAACTGTTTCCCATAACCCATTCCCAATAAACCACATACTGTGCTACCCTTGTGTATTTCTGTGTCTTAAATTTATTACCACATGACCCACTTTTAAGAATGACAATGTTTTGTTCCCCCCACCATGTTTTGGATTACTCATTCAGTGGGATGGTTGGGCTTTGATGGCCATGGCTCAGTAGGGCTGAGGAAGAGATGCAATCTATCTTCGAACAGGAGTCTGGCTCTGTACTTGTTCTTGAGGTAAACCAGCGCTAAAAAAAACCAGCCTCACGGAGATTGGTCGATGTGAATGGGAGAGTATTTTTCAATGCCATGTCACTCAGTTCTCGGGATTCGGCGTGCACGGATATCCAAAAATCCGCCAATGGCTTCTCTGTGAACCTCTGTGCACAGTCGTTTTAAAATAAAAGTTTTCCCGCAACTCCCTGCTACCGTTTTGAGACCCCCAAGGTTAGGAACCGCCGCTTTAATACAAGACGAGCACAATGTCTCTTACCCAATCCACTTTTTTCATGAATGGAAAAATTGCAAGTACATTCTCATGCCTTCAACACTGACAATTCATTTATTACATTTCTCTGTGTACAAAAGATCATACTTGTGAATGATGGTACAAAATGCAATTCTGTATTTACCACCGCCAATGCCTCCAAACTGTGATCTTGTACACGTGTACCCGAGGAACTGTACAATACAGAGGCATGGAAATAAAACAGAACATCAAAATAGATATTGCATCTTTAAAAGCTAAGTTTCTTCCATAAATACTTCCTTTGCTAGCCACTGTATTTTCTTATAACAGAATCACAGATTTATGTAGCCAGGAAAAAAAAAAGTCAGATGATTATCATGTGACCAAAAAATAAAATCCCCCAAAAAATAATGGAAAGAAATTCAACATAGCAATGACATTCGTAGGCCACAATTGTTACAGTACAACATCAAAGGCCAAAAGTTCTCCATATAGTGGTCCAGACCCAAGAGCCAGAGAGGGTGTGTGAGGTGTGTCTTTGTATGCAGATGATATAGTCTGAGGGTAGGTGTGGGTGAGAGAGCACAAAGGTCCCAGTAGGGGTTACGTGGGCACACCATGTTCCTGCCGCATCTGTTCCTGCTTTGTCCTGTAACACAGTAGGAGATAACCAGCTGAGTAAACATACGAGGAAACAGTAACTGTGCCAAAACACTAGTAATAAACAAGGCTCCAACTCAAACAAACTACTCCAACTAAACTATTGGGAATACAGTCAAGAAAACCTTTCAACTATGTACAGTGTACTGGTCTGAGAATGAATAGCGATAAAAGATATTATTGTCATTTGAAGACCATTTTATGTCACTGATAATATAATAGCATAATAATGCAAGTACACCCTTTCAAAGAGCAATGAATTTTTAATTCTTCAGACTATTCAGACATTGGAATTGGAATGTCGAAAAATATATATTATGAAACAACTAAAATAAAATCACAACCAAAACAATAAATACAATTTACTGTAATAAATTTGGTGAATTCTTTATGCTTTAGTTATTCGTTGTCCGTAATTTAGTGCGTTGTTAAGCGAAGAGCGTATTCACAGCGTGATTAACCCGTTCTACCTAGCGCTTTATTTATTTAAGGTCACTTGTGTATCCGTGTCATTTTGTGCATTAGTTGTAATATTAGGTTTATGTTGTGTAAACGTCTGATTAATCTCACGTGGATGTGTTATAGGATGTGTTCGAGTGAGTTTATTAACCCGTTAGTAAAGCGCTTCAGTTTAACGCCGTTCATTCAGTGTTCAGCTTCAGCTCACGCAGCTTAAGCGGCACAATCCCCGACATTACTGACTCTGACTCCATTATTTCAAACACTAGAACTATTCTTTCTAGATTTTTCTTCTTCAAAAAACAAACACTGTTAATGCATTGTTAATATCACGCGTAAAATATTTTTAACGGTATGCTTTAATTCAAATCGGCGCTAGTGCTCGCTACACATCTTAAATTCGAATGCACACAGTTTTTACATTCACAATGTGCAATTTTTTCAAAAATTTCACAAATAGTTGATGTTCGAATTCAAATTTGACAGCCCTAGAGTAGACGAGAGGACAGAATGGCTAAAATGTTGGTGACATTCATTCTCATGTAAACAAACACACCTTGGGCAATATCGCGGTCAGCAAAAATGATCGCGGTCACGTAAATATATCGACAATAAGCTGATGACGTAATGAAGGTGACAGGTCTAGTCCAGACTGAAGCTTTCAATACAGAAAAAGCTCCCTGTTGTAACCCAAGTCATTCAGAGTTTTCCATGTGAATCAGCTGGCTTTGATAATGAAATGGGCCACTCACTTCTACGGATGTGATGAGTCCTTCTATTCCCTCTTCTCCTAACTGGAGTTTGGCTTCTCTGAAGACTTCTGTAGCTGTAAAAGAGGTGAGAAATATTTCACTCCTTATGAAATTAAATATCTAGGTATACTACATCTCTGACACCATGAGGAACCCAATTTGAAAAATTGAAGTGAAGACCAAGTGGATCTAGTGTCTATAAAGGTGCAACATCAGATGAGTAAGCTTTACTGTTTAATATCAATAACACATCCTAATTAAAACATCACACCTGCCCTTTCAGTGTTAACAACATGCAGTGACAAGCATGGCTCATCACCAGTCAAATGTAATCTTATCTATCTAATCTAATCATGTTGCTAAAATGACAGAACTCCACAGGATCTTGTCTTCGCTCTTCACATTGCTGAACTTTTATAGATCGAAAGGGGGCAGTATTTATCCATCAGACACACCAGAGGGCATCTGGCTTCCACTCCCTCTCTATAGAACTATCAGAAATCAGAAACGAGGAATCGAGAGCACCAATGTCAGAAGACGCATTTCCAAAAAGGAAAAGAAAGGAGATCGATGGATCACAGACTGTAGGCGGTTATAAGAAAAGTTATTAATTAGTAGAAAGAGTACCGACAGTTTTAGAAGATGATAAGCCCACAAGACAGAGGAGATGGAAATGAAAATCAGGACTGTTGCAGCAACTACTGTGTTTTAAAGAAGATTAGCAAAGAAAGTCCAAAAAAAAGAAGAATAAAAAGGGAGGGAGTCAAAAAAAAAAAAAAACCCATATAGACTAGAGCGGTGAAAAAAGCCACCATACCTGTGATTGTTCTTTAAGAAAGTCAGGTAGCCGAAATTCACCTTTAAATACCTAGAAAAAAACCAAAGAACTGTTTTAGAGGCTGACATGCTGCAGTCACTACAACAGAGCTTTGTTCCTACATCTAAAGCAAACAAAACAGCAACACAGAAGCCATCCTCTGACCTGGATCTTTATATTCTCTCACTGTGACAGAGTTAAGACCACAGATCTTCTGTCTGTTAACATCTATAGTCTGTCGATTCTAAGATCTACTTAGTGGTTTACCCGTATAATGGCGGTGAAGACTGAAATCAGATGTAGCACAATAAACCAATTAAAATGGCCGCATATTGAAATGATCTCAGAGGAAATGGCTAAACGCAGAGTTTTTGTAAAATAGCCACCGTTTAACTAAGACTACTCAGAAGAGAGACATTCTCTTTCAGCCAAGGTGTTGGACTCAGCTGAACCCAACGCTCATGTCTCACTGTGCCTGCCAAGTCATAGGATGAAAGGGAGGCAGAGAGAGGAAGGGAGGGGCTGGGGGGTGGGGGGTTACAGGGATGGGTCACTTGTGAATTCTGTGCACTGTTGATATCAGAGGCGGCCTCGTTACTGAGTGTTTAAGGAAAGCCCGAGGCTGCCGAAAGGAACAATCGCCAATTAAGACAAGTCCAGTTTATGCTTCTCTGTGAGCGTCAGGAGAGGAACTTGTTAGGTGAAAAAGAGTGGCTCTGAAGCAATGGTAAGCAAGAATATATATATATATATATATATATATATATATATATATATATATATATATATACACACACAACAACAACAAAAAACAAACAACAGAAAACCAAGACCAAAAGGAAACAAGTGTCAGACAGAACAGGAAGTAAAGGTGCAAGGGGAAAAACGGAAAAGGTCAGACACAGTATACTGTGCTAAAACTATAACTTCACAGTACTTTCATTCTGCAAAATGTAGGACAAGCAGCTATCCGTAAACCTCACGGCCTCGCACTTGTTTTACTTCCCACCAGTTATGCAGCCACCGCTGGGGCCTGTCAGCCATTAGAGTCCCACAGAGTCTAATTCTTTCAAATCAATCAGACCTCTCTTCCCTAGAGAGTGAGTTTGAAAGGAAACGACTCTCATTAAACATTTTAATGTAAAAAACAATATCATTTTATTCCCCTGGTGCAACACTACATTTTAAAGTTATAAATAACAAAAACAGTGTGAAAATTTGAGATGCATCAGTATCAATATCATTATCAATCCCGAATTTGGTAACCCACTTATTAAAAATCAATGAGAGGTGTAACAGAACCTTTTATTGAACTCTTTTTATGCTTTCCTGGTTTAAATACCGTAATTTCCGGACTAAAAGTAGCGGACTAAAAAGCTGCTACTTTTGTCACACGCTTTGAACACTGCGGCTTAAACAATGACGCGGCTAATTTATGGACTTTTACGGGCAAACGAGCTTCAAGCCGCCAAAACATTTAGCCTCGTCACATCGGACCAATGAAATTACCGAACAGGTCACAGTGGACCAATGAAACCTTTCGAATTAAATCAAATGCACTCAGTCATTTTGTGCTTCATGCACACACTCTCATCATGGAAAACACACGAAGAAATGCATATGATGCAGCTTTCAAGTTAAAGGCAATCGAAGGCTGTCGAAGAAGGAACTAGCATGCGAAGAGCAACTTTTGCTCAGGTTTGCCAGTGGATCCTAACAGCGTGGAGCAGTGTCAAAAAATCTACTATCACCAACGGGTTTCGAAAGGCTGGACTGCTGCGTGATGAAGAGGACAGCACAAGCTCAAGGGCGAATTTGCCTCGAGATGTAAGTGACATTGAGAGCGACACCGAAAGAGAGACTGAGGAAGTGTGTGACGAAGTACCGGTAATTCTGAGGCTGTTCAATTCCGACACTGAAGAAGACGACTTTAGTGGTTTTAGTGCGCAGGAGGAAGATGAAGATAGCGATCAGTGACTTTTCCTGGTAGCCAACTGTATTTTTTTAAAACAAATTTAACCAGCCGTGTTACAGGCACGGTTCGGTAAAAAGCATTTACGGTACGTATTTAATTAAAAGTTTTTAAAAAATCTTTGTGTAACATCTTTCTGTGTAAATATCTCATGTTACAACGTGGACACCTGCGGCTTATAGACAAGTGCGGCCTATATATGTGCAATTTTTTTTTCCTTTTTAAAGTTAGTAGGTGCGGCTTATATTCAGGTGCGCTCAATAGTCCGAAAATTATGGTAGTGGCCATGAAAAGCCAACGTGTTTAAGTATTTAGGCTACTAGACTTGTTCTTTATAATGTTACTAATGCATTTTAAATAAAGTGAATTAGCTAGCTAATTAATAATAGTTAGAGTAGGGCTGTAGTGAAGAGCAGGTTTTGTTTCACTTCAGGAAAGTGCTTCTGTACAGTTTTAAATAAAGTACATTTTGTTTTCACTGCATCAAAATCCACTCACCGTGGCTGAGCGTCAATAAGAAGATACTGTGTAAGTACTGTTATTTTCATTCATCACCTTTTCGGAGACATTTTTTTTCTTGCCTAGTTTGCATATCAGATGATGCATCAGGTTGTGTAGACTGTAAGATGATGCTGTAGTACCTTCTCTGGATATTTTCAAAGTACAGTTTGCAAGTCGTCTTGGCTTGGATTACCATTGTTAATTGTGAAGTACATCCAGAGCGCCGTAATTTCGAGTTGCTTGTTCATTATAGCGCTGACGCAGCGTAGTATCACACGGTATGAAAGGTACGAGTTAAGGAGAACGAGTAAATCTGTGAAAACGAAATATGAAAAACACAAATGTGAAAATTCTATTCTATATGTAGTTTGTCACCAGTAATTTTGAAGTAAACTTCATTATACAGTCCCCTTGAAAAAGGATTGGAACAGCAAGGCCAATTCTATTGTTTTCGCTATGGGTTTGACATCAAAGTATGAACATGAGACGACGGATCTGAATTTCAGCTTTCATGTCCTCATATTTACATCTAGATATGTGAAACAACTTAAAACATAACGCCCTTTGTTTGAACCCACCCATCATTATTTTTTTCAAGTGATCAAAAATATCAGAACATGAGAGTGACTGAGAGGTGTTTCTTGCTGCCCAGGTGCGCCCTGATAAATTGACTGTTTAAAGAATGAATAGCTCTGAATGTCTACTCTTGGTTTGAGCCAAATGTGAAGACTGCATTTGTTGTTAAAAAGGACAAACCAACATGAATACCAGAGAGCTGTCTATGGAAGAAAAGCTTTTATTTACTTTAAGACTGTATCTGTTCCTATACATTTGCTCACTTAAAAACTGTGTGGTCTCCCACCAAATGTGCCATGTTTTGAAGTTGTTTAACACATATAGATGTAAATATCAGGAAATTAAAGTCTCATATTCATCTTTTGATCTCAAATATCTTGTGTATAGTGAAAACAACAGAATCGGCCTTGGTGGTCCAATACTTTCAGAGGGGACTGTATAGTGCAACTTGCTTTTCTGTTCATAGGCAATACAGAAGCAGAGCTGAAAAAAACCATTTGTAGCAGTGCTACTTGTAACTTAATGTCTGCATGAGACGAGAGAGAATATGACTGACACTAACACGCTCAGGGAGCTGGCCCTAAACATTTATTTGACTTGATGCTGAGCAAATTAGGCTTGCTTGGCCTAGCACAAGTAACTTGACTACAGGAGACGAACATTACTCAAGGTTTTAGCCCTAATTAAAGAGAGGAACGTCTGGAGGTGGTAGCACTGGGGGGGGGAGGAGCCTCCTGGGTCAAATTGCCTCCTCCTGCTGAGAGCTGCAAGCCAGAGTGGAATTTGTTTATAACAGTTCCAACACTGATGGCAATTGTGCTTCTCATTTTCCAGGGTGCCATTTCATAACGCTCCAAAACTAGAGACCGAAATAGTATATCTACTCCTCCTATTTTCATTTTGGAAAGGAAACTATGACTTAAAGCTGCATCAATCACAGTGATGCTTGTCCATGCAGGAAGAACAACACGTCCTAATCTCTGAAAAACTCCAGAGCCTCACGCCTGCTCGCATGTAACTCATCAACGTCTAAGAGGATTGAAGGGCTGAGGCAGATACTGTTGTGGATAATCCATAACCAGGTTCATTTGCTCCTCTTGAGGTTCTGTTGCTGCTGATTAGAGGCCAAAGGCTGTGGAAGAAGCTATTCTGACGGCAGGGGCTCAGAATTGTATGTGCTCATCTTCTCTTGTGACACCCCCTCCCTTTCCCCACACATCAATATCACTTCATGTCCCCATAAAACCAGAGATGATCATCAGGATAGACGGGTCACGTGGGTTCATTATCCTTCAGAAGGACACCAATCAGCTAAAACGAGGCAGTCAGAACCTCACACGAAGCGGCTTGTTTGTTATAAGGCTGATTAGTAAAAAAAAAAAGAAAGGACAGTAAAGGACCACTTTAGATAAAGCTGGCGTTAAGATTTTAGTTAAGAGTTTAATCTGACATTTATAGCTTGCGAATCTTAAAAATTCAATAAAAATGATTTCTATTCAAGCAGTCCTGCAGATTTTGGATCAAATGGAACATGATCAGAGAAACGTATGTGTGTGAAGTGTAAAAAATAATTCCTGCACTTATCTGCCCATGTTTTTAACAGAAGCTCCTAGGGTACTTAAAGCATCAGGGGTTTATTTGAGGCGAGGATGTAAGTCATCTCTCCCCTGAAGCACATATGGGAAAGTGCAGACAGTCAGAAGAATGTAGCAGATGCTGTTTCAGCTGTACTTTCGTTCTCGACAGTAATGTTTAAATTCTTTCTGTCATCTGAAACAAAGGCCAAATATATAAAGATGATGATGATGATGATGATGATGATGATAATAATATAATAATAATAATAAATAATAATAATAATAAAATCCATATGTCAAAGCACTCTTTATTTACGTGAATATTTTTGGGCCTAAAAAATGAAATGACTTCTGTTAGAGGATAGTGTGCACTCAAATGAAGAACCACGAATAATTCTTAATACTAACTCAAATTATTTTCACAGTTATTCTGTTTTTAATCAGTTTTACTTTTACAGATAGATGTTAAGATCTCTGGAGGCACTCTTTATTTCTGCAAAAAGACAACATTAAGACTTTGTTTAATTACTTCCATCCATCCTTTTCCCATACCATTTATCCTACAGAGGGTTGCGGGGGAGCCTGGAGCCTAGCCCAGCGCACAAGGTGGGGGACAGTCTGGACGCAGGGCACGATCGCATACACATTCACACACTATGGACATGGAAATGCCAAACAACCCACATTGCATGTCTTTGGACTGGAGGAAAAAGGAGTACCCGTAGGAAACCCCCAAAGAACTGGGAGAACAAGCAAACTCCACGGACGCAGGGAGGAGGTAGGATTCAATAACCCCACCCCATGCAAATCACTCAGCCACCGCGAATGTCACATGTTCAAAACTTTGCTTTTGAGTTCCTCCTGTGTCCTCCTATTTTTGGTGCGCCTACACCGGTTGTCACTGTTCTCTTTTCATTACTGATCCGACATGATTGAGGTCGTTTATTCAAGCCTCATAAATCCAAGCAGCGGGTTGACAAGCTTCAACAGCCGGATCATTCCAGTCCATATTTACAGCCCTACAGGATTCACTCTTCACACAGGACTGAAATTAAATTACACCTCAAATCAGACCTTTCATCCACTTGTCCCCTTTACACTCGGTCAAAACAGACGGGATTCAAACCAGTGTCCAGGCTTGGATGCATACGTCTGACTGTATTTCTGCATCATCTCATCCTGCTAATTGAGACCAGAGTTAGAGCTTGCCCATCCTAGTCCAACCTAAACTCATCATAATCGTCCTCGACCAGGAACGTATTGATCTTGATATAAAATTTCTCGACATGGATCGGAGAAGCTGTAAAGCCACTTAATAGGTATTGATTGTGGCTTTGGAAAGGATTCAAGACGTGTTAATTCACAGCACATGCTGTACAGACAAATAAAGGGGCGAATGTAAGAATTATTCTCTACAACCACAAAATGATAATTATTGTAACAGTGCACTTACAACCACTGTGAGCTGAGATTGTGAGTGAGGATAGAAAGTAGAAGCTGCACGGCACAGCTTAATTCATTCCTTTTACTGTGAAAACACATCACACTGCCATATAGTTTTAATCACACTGACGCCAACGTGCCAAATAATTCAGACCGAATTACTGCAAATACGAGATCAAACGGTTCGTTCAAGGCAGCTCAAGGAAAAGAAGTCATAAATGACCGCTTTGGGGAACTTTTGAACTCCTCTGGTCCCTGGATGATTGAACATTTGCCCTTCGTTTTTATTGAAATGATTTTCAGTATGTAAAGTGTTGCAGAAAGTGAACACAGGGGCATTGATGCATAAGCTGGAACTCAGCAGTTTGCTTAGTAACCTGATGAGCTAGCGCTATGCAAAACAGTGAAGCTATTCGTCCACCGTTGTTTATTTTGGAATTTAATATGGATCTGCTATACTTGGAGCAAAAAGAAATAAATACCAAGGTGTGTCAGTATATCACAGAATGAGACATGGCCTGCCTTTCCTGTAGTGTGTGCAGTTCCAGGGACCAACAGCTTAAATTCCTGGCTTTATCAATATCTCACGCATCTCATCTGAACTTTTCTAGAACTTTATAACTAAATTGTAATACCTGCATTATTATTATTATTATTATTATTATTATTATTATTATTATTATTATTATTAATATAGATGCCATGATGCAACTTTTTTTTTTATTGTTTACTATGCTTTTTTTCCACAGTTAAAACCTTTAACACAAAAATCACTTACATTGTAAATATATAACTATAAAAAAATAAATAATAAAAAGTAGTCGAGCAATAAAAAAAAAGTACCTTTCTTTTCCAAATCCAGTTCTAATCTTTGCCATCTGTTACAGGATCTGCTATCCGATATCAAATATCAGTACTCAGGTTTGGATTGGAACCATCGCTAATTATTATTAATCACGTTTCAGTGGGTAATGTCATCATTACAGGTCCAATACTGTAAATAAACCTGGAGCTTTCAGATGCCTGGTCTAGTCGAAAACTGGCATTAGATGTGCACTGGTTAATAAAACATGCAGCCAAATTATAAAACATTTATACAGCTGTCAGATTTAATAAGCTAGTGGAAAAAAAATATAAAATACATCTAAAAAATTGTATATATTCTAACAGAATGATCCTCCATTCACTAATCACAGTACATTTCTGCATGAAATACTATGTTACAATTGAATCAATCAGATTATTTAGGATGCCATTAAATAATCTAGAATTTCAAAAACAGTATATAATCTTGAAAATGGAAAACATCCTCTTCCAAAAAAACAGAAATAGCAATAAAACAATAATAAGAAATTAGAATTAGAAACGGTACCATGACCCTGCACAGGATAAAGCGGTTATTGATTGGACAGATGGGTAGGTGTATGGATGGACGGATGGTTGGGTGGATAGACAGACGGACGGACGGGTGGGTGGACGGACGGATGGACGGACGGGCGGGTGGATGGATGGACGGATGGGTGGATGGACGGATGGGTGGATGGACATATGAGAGAGTGCACCGGTCACCAACATGCAAATTCTACTCTGCACATAACACTTTCTTAAATCGTTTTGAGTGCCGTAATATTTACTTAGAATTTCTAAATCAGCTGTTGTCTGATAAGTGTGTTGCAATCGCAATTAGTCATTAGTTGGCCTACAATTTGGTTACTTCTGCCTGTGGCGATGTATAACTCCTATATAACACGTGTTATCTGTACAACACTGTGTATCGGTGAAAACAGAGGATTTCACAATTCTCTTCATGACCTCAGCAGGGAAGAATGACAACTTAAAGACCTTGGGAAGTTTGGACTTGTCATTATCCATCAGTTCAGCCAGGATGGGTCAGGCAGCTCGGGTCAGAGCCAACTGAAAGTCTAAAGTCTATCAACAAAATTCCGAAATATACTTCCACTCTCTGTTCAGCCTGCTGACAGGCTCTAATTTACACAGCTCACTGATGTGTGTGTGTGTGTGTGTGTGTGTGTGTGTGTGTGTGTGTGTGTGTGCACGTGTGTGTTAGATTACGAGAAATATCATCTCGACACACAATACGACAGTTTAGTATTTTTGTGATTACACACTCCTTGTTCATTATTGCATACCTGGATCCAAACACTCTATTATCTCTACTACATACTAATCACAATATATAAAGATACAACACAAGCAGTTTATGACAGAGTGGGTAAACTTTTCTCCTAAATACACTAGATAACACTGTTCTGTCAAACTCGCTCTCTGCTTGCGTCTTTGTGCTTGAGCAGAGGGAAAGAAAAAAGGAGTAAATACTTGCGGTCGTAGTCAGAAATTTCAAGCTAAACAGTGCATAGCCACATCTGGTTCTAACTAATTTTTAAATGTGAAGCTCACTTATAAGGAGGAACCAATTTAGTGTTAGCCCCAGTGACATTGCACAGAATTAGCTACATGGAAGAACACAGTTACGTATCACATATATGAGGTACATTTTTGCACATATGGTGTATAAACCATTAGGGGTTTTTATGGTTCAATTCAAATTTGTTTCAGAACTAAGATTTTTGTGATATTTTGTAAGCAAAGCCCATCATCTATATTTGGATTATTGAAACAAATGCCGTAATGTAATGTGTTAACTCGGGAAATATCACTGATGTCTTCATAGAGGAGAGGGCTGTTTGGATAATATGTATCTATTTATTCTGTCAAGCAAATAAAATTTTAGTAGAAGTAAGTAAGTAAGTAAATAAATAAATAAATGATGTCCAAGATGTTAACCAAAGTTCATGCTACTAAAATAGACACCACGCTCACCACTATGACACATTTTAAATAATCAGGGTACTTGTTTTAAAGGGAATCTTCAGTTAGCTATGCTGATGTGAGCTGTGATGTGTAATGCTGACACAATTCATCAAGCAGTTCACAGACAACTGTATTTCCATATTATATAACCTCTGATGAGTCAGCAAAAAAGGACTGAAAAATATCAACCCAAATGCTAATCAAATCTATGGGTTGTTTCACACCATCACGAATAGGCTGCATTAGGGCTGGGCGATATATCGATATAATATTGATATTGTGATAAATGATTACGTGATGCACTTTTCAGATATTGTTGGTATGGTGATGTGTGTGGGTTTTTTTTTTTTTTTTTACGTTTTCAATAATTACAAATTAAATGGCACTAAATGGATTCCGTTGATTTGATGTAAATTTTTTTTCTTCATTTTTTTCTTCAAAGAAGTTGAAGTCTTCAACTATCTTCTTTGTCTTTGTGGGTATTAAAGAAAAGTATCATCAAACTCAGTTTAATGTGTTTTTTTTTGTTTGTTTATTTTACTACTAGATTGTGGACAGTGTGGTAGCTATATTATATATATCGTGATACGCATCGTGTATCGTAGAAATGTCCTCAAGTATCGAGATATGATATTTTTGTCAGCCCTAGGCTGCATGTATCTATAGTCTGAGCTAGAAAGAAATCAAGCCCAGCCTTGCTTCTTTGTACCATTCTGTGTATTTTTCTTATGACCACTGGTGGTGCTGGTGCGCTTGGTTACTAATGGCAAATAATCTGATCTGAATGGCAAAATTGAAACCTTATGTATATTGATATCTTGTTATCTTTAAAAGGCAGGAAGGACTTAGCTCTGCTAGCCCATTTACACCAGCTGTGCCTGACTGATATCTTATTTGGAAGAACAAGAATTATACTAATGGGTTTAGTATATTTGTTACCAGTCAGCATTAACAACCACAGTACTGTTTCAGTCCACAGTACCTGAGGAACTGGTTAAGCTAAAATAAATAAATATATAAAAATAAAAATAAACAACTGGCAAAAAGATCTTAATCAACATTTTAACAGGGAATCTAAGGGAAATATTGAGAGTAGCAGTGAAGTTCAGCAAAACAGACTTCATGTAAAACTGTAATGAATTTTCCTGGTTACACAACTGCACTATTTGAACATGTAGTGTTAGCACATTTAAATAAGGGACTTATTTATAATTATACTATTCGTGGTCACCCAGATGAGGATTTTTGAGTCTGGTTCCTCTCAAGGTTTCTTTCTCATATGGTCTCGGGGAGTTTTTCCTTGCCACTGTCGCCTCCGGCTTGCAAATTCTTACGCAAATTCATGAATGTAAAATTTATATTCTGAATTCATATATTTCTGTAAAGCTGCTTTGGGACAATGTCCATTGTTAAAAGCGCTATACAAATAAAATTTAATTGAATTGAGTTTAAGTGCTTAGTCCCATTGATTAAGAAGAAAGCATGATGTTAATTTCGATACTGAGGTGAATAAATTGACATACATGGCAAGTGGGGAAGTGAAAAAAGTTGAAAGAAAAAGCCAAGTAAGCACTTAATGAGCACATTTACTTGGTGATTTGTCATTGGACAATCTGTCAATCTGAAGTGAGCTCAACCCCAACTGCAGGCTGGTGTGTGTGTAGCAAGCAAGGGCTGGAATGGTCTAACAAATATATTAAAAATATGTATGAAACTGCACAGCGCAATTTCATGGTTTTGACCACAGCCACAGGTGCTTCCAGCCAAACAAACAAACAAGCAAACAAAGTCACCTTCTTGCTTGTCCTAGTAAATAGCTGATGGACGTTTTTTAGCGGTTGAACTAGTTACTCAGTAAGTCATTCAAGCATGTCGTCATTTCTCAGCACTAGGTACTTCTTCGTGTGTGTGTGTGTGTGTGTGTGTGTGTGTGTGTGTGTGTGTGTGTGTGTGTGTGGGAAATTTTCTAACACTACCACTAAGCTTGTTAGCTTTGTTTAGGGATATTCTCTAGGTAAAGTTAGGTACTAATGCTAGCTATCTACAGTTGCAATCAAAACCCAAGAATATTACTGAACCGGAGGCCACTGCTCATGAGGAATAGGATAGGATTCCTCAGGAACGCTGCCAGAAGCTGGTGTCTGGCTATGCATCTCGTTTGCAGGAGGTCATAACAGCAAAAGGGTTCTCTACTAAGTACTAAAGATGCTTGCCATGAAGGGGTTGAATCATTTTGAAACTGGAGAACTCATTATAAGTTGCATTTTCAGTTGAATTTGGGGAAACCACTTGATACATCCGTTGAACTATTTCAATTGCTTTTGTTTGATTTTTTTTCATTGCAAACAGCTTAAAGTCTGTACATTTTGCCAATAAACCTGATTTGCAATGGGGGTTGAATCATTTTGATTGCAATTGTAGATTTGTTTGGGGCAAACATCTATACTGTATGGCCAAATGTGTTTGGACACCTGACCACATATATTTGGACACAAGCACATATATGTGCTTGTTGAACATCCCATTCCAGATTGAGTCCCTTCTTTGCTGCTATATCCAACTCCACTCTTCTGGGAAGGCTTTCTACTAGATTTCAGACTTCTAACAGTAGTCATGGCTGTGGGGATTTGTTCTCATTTCATTCAGCCTCAAGAGTATCAGGCACTGATGGCGGGTGAGGAGGCCTGGGGTGCAGTCTGTAATCCAGTTCATCCCAAAGGTATTCAATGGGGTTGAGGTCAGGGCTCTGTGCAGGCACTCAAGTTCTTCCACACCAACCTCGACAAACCATGTCTTCATGGACCTCGCTTTGTACACAGGGAAGGGAAATCTTTAATGCTACACCATATAAAGAAATCTTATACTATTGCTACAAGATACAATACATCCTATACATACTTTGTGGCAACAGTTCGTGGAAGGTCCACATATGGGTGTCCACAAATATTTGGCCATATAGTGCAGCTAGTGAGTACTCTTGTGGAATAGTTGTGATCTTCTTAATGTAAGGTTTTGATTAAAAAAAATTCTGATACTGAACTTCAGCGAAACTCGGCACTGATTTCATTTATTATTCCTCTTATAAAGGTAGTAATGAAATATTAGAAATTGGTTACATGCTAGCATGAGAATGTAGCTTGTAAACAAGTGTGTAAACAAGACTGTCAAGAGCTCAAGATATAAAAGACAGGACAAATCTTGTCCAATGTCAACAATTTCTCCTACATTTTCACAACAGATTTCCAAGTTAACATTTACACTTTATGTCAGATGGCTAGTTAGTGGCCAGCAGGTCTATGGCTTAACTAGTTTAGTGGTCCTGCTAATTAAATGATTTTTAACCTCTAAATGTGCTAGGCTACTGTTAGGAAACCTGAAAACAAGAAATCATGAAACATTTGTCACACAAATGTAACAGATATTTACGGAAAGTGTTAAATGTCTTCCATACTAAAACTGAGAAAAATTCCATACACAACGATGTCAATTAAGCTTCAGGTTAAACAATTGCATTTTCAAAGCAGCAATATGACTGTGCAGAAATCTGGGAAATCACCTAGAAATAACATCTATACCAGCACAGCACAGCGTATACCATCATTTCTGAGTTCCTTATCAGGCTATAATGTCATATTGCTATATCGTTATACACCTAGTCTGCTGTTGAGTGTAGCTGCAGAGATCGCCAACAGAGGTGTTTTTATCATTTCCATTCTCTCAATGTGGAAAAGAATGGGTACTGTACTGTACTTTTCCTTGTCATTGTGGTGGAGCCTTCTATTTTACAACTTCTGGACCTTTAGTGTATATATCTGTACACAGAAATGAGCATATAGTGTACCTTTAAAAAACAAATTATGATACACTATATCCATGTCTCCAGGTGAAAGATACATTACATTATATTTGTATATTACATGTACAAAAGATGTTACCTGCATGATACTACCCCATGGACAAAAAAGCTTTTCTTAGTTTGGCTCCTAAAGAAAATCTTTGCCTCGTTGGTCCGCAAAACACATTCCATTCCAATGCAGTTTGCCAAACAGTTTATTAGCCAAAAATACTGTGCAATATTTCACCTCACCATCTCATTAGCAACAGCTATCACCGGATATGCATAATGACGAATTCAGAAGAAATCTGCATTGAAAATTTGTGTTTCTCTCATCTGGTAGAAACATCCAAGCAACAACACCTTCAATTTCCAACACGCCGTGGTCTTCCAGTTAGGCCCTGTTACCATGGAAACCTTGTTCTTGCAGGGCCATTTGCAAGATACAGTAGAGAAAGCCCAGTGGGATGTGTATTCATTGAACAAGAAAAAAAAAACAAAACACTGAAATACAGCATGCATGTACACACAAGCACATAACAAAGGCTGAATCAATTAAGCCTCTGCATTTTGTGTGTGTGTTTGTAAGGATTTTTGTGTTTTATGTAAATCACACAATGCCTCCATGCATCACCAGATATCATACTATTATACTAAAAGGGAACAGCAATGGTTTAAAAGCACATGAATTGGCAGAAATGCCTCTTATTTAGATCCGGGTTATCCATAAAAAAAAAAGTACATAAATGACGGAAGATTACAAATTAACGTTAACTAATAGTCATGTAACCTTCTGAGAAGAAGAAAAGGGAAGATGCAACAACTATTACTTTTCGTCACTTAGCCCTTCACACAACATGCCTTGCAATTATCATCATCATGCCTCATAGAACTGTTGAGAACATTTGCATAACCTGTCAACCACAGTACCTGTCAACCACAACTGCATAAAGACTACCACTCAATTCAGATCTGAAATGAAATAGGCAGTTACACGGTTTTGAGTTGGATGCTGCATTGGCTCATTTGTGTGGAAACCAAATTTTAGGTCCTTAGGGTTTTAGTTTTTAGGCATTTATTAGTTTCAAGTTCAACACTGTGTACAGAACATCGAGCTGAAATGTATCGTGCCCCTTCATATTGTGCGATTAAAAAAAGGTATGACAGTGCATTGGGGTGGCTGTGGCTCAGGTGGTGGAGCGGGTTGTCCACCAATGGAAGGTTTGGTGGTTCGATTCCCGGCCCACGTGACTCCATGTGCCGAAGTGTCTGTGGGCAAGACACTGAACCCCAAGTTCCTGATGGCAAGCAAGCACCATGTATGGCAGCTGTGCTATCATTGGTGTGTGAGTGTGTGTGTGAATGGGTGAATGAGACACAGTGTAAAGAACTTCTAAGGTTAAAAAAGTGCTATAAAAGTGCAGACCATTTACCATGTAGCAGGGTTCTGTTGTTGTATTAATGAAATACATGTTACTATTGGCTTATGTGTTAGAAATAATTCTCGTAACCCATCTAAATATTATCTAAAAGTTCAAACAAGATTTAAATGAGCATAACTCTTTTAATATTCAAGTACAAAGCTAATATTTGCAAGCCGAAACTTTCCTCTTTACAGTTATAATATAATATAAAACTGTGGTTCTGAGTCATAATAAATACATCATAATACATGTCGGAATGGGTCAGGTAGGGTGAAATAAAGTAGTAGTCTTCTTTCTTTGATCAGACTAACCTGTGCTCTTCTTAGAGAAATATTCCATAATATTCTGTATGCTACACTGCAAAAAAAAAAAAAGCGGTCCCTCCAGCATTTTGCAATCGCAGACATGAACGAAAACCAAGCAAACTCTGCAATATTCAGTGGAGCTTGCAATTTTTCAAAAATTACCGCAGATTTTTGGCAGATTTGGGCCGAGACACGTCACGTGACATCATCACAATGCGGATTCAGCCAAAGCAGTCTTCGATTCACGTGCGTCGAACACGAGTCCAGCTAAAAAGGTCTCATATACCAACAAACATCACCATGCGAAAAACCGTGCAAAATACTTTTGTGCAATTGCAATTTCACCAATTACAGTAGTTTTCCACGACAACAAAAAAAGCACATAATACTCACAAATTTTGAAATAATAATAATAATAATAATAATAATAATAATAATAATAATAATAATAAAAAAAAACTCAGCAAAATCAAGCATTTTTGGTTGCAACAATCACAAGAAAAGCCAGAAAATCCTGTACGGCCTGAAAAAAGGGAACGCATTCGGTATAGTTTAAATAAAAACAGTTTGTTTCTCATCAAAACGTAATTTCATTGCTTATACTAAATTGAATTTAAACAAGTTTCTAATTACTAGTTTGAATCATGTAGCGTGAGCATGATCAATTCACCTAACATTACCGTGATCCAATTACATTAGAAAATGTCACGAGGACATCTGTACTGACGGGAATATGTAACCGTAGTATCAAATGACCCTGATTAACCCATGTCCATACATGATAGTGACGTGGGTAACCTTGCTGCCTCACAACATCAGCGAGCTGGGTTTGATCCTGAGTCCGGGTGAGGTTTGATTTTATTCGTGCTTTGAAAATACACGATCAAATCCTGTTGGATCTACAAAAACATATCGTGTTAATGTGACTCAATTCATTCACATGGAACCGATGTATGCGTTTCAATTAAGTAAATTCAATGAGCTTTTTTTTCCTCCAGTGTATTATGAGCACCAGAGCCTGTCTTGACACACCACACACCTTAGGAGCAGATCCTACAGCCTGTGCCTCACTACTCTGTGTTCATGTGCCTGTGTGTGCATGTTGTACTGCATGTAGAGGAGGAGAAGAGTCATGCAGCTGTGCTTGATCCGGGGGGGAGCACATACTAATACTCTGCAGATGTGTAGGCGGGTCTTGAGCGCACTCAGAAGAAGAAAGGCAGGATCTACTGTAGCTATTGTAACACAAGAGAATTAACGCTATCAGAAAGTACGCTGAACCTGAAGGAAATGGTGTCACGCAGACACAAAGGCAAGCATCTGTACAGTATTACATGCAATGTAAATATATTCTCGTGAAGAAAGCACACGCGCACGCACACACACACACACACACACACACACACACACACACACGGATAAAATTATTGACTTCTGGAATTAATCACTTAGACTCTTAGCTTTTCATACCACTGGAAAATATGTAGGATATGCAGTTTAGCTAACGCTAAAGATTCCTTTCACCCACAGGACACATGTAAGACTTTTATCATAACAACAACACATATTTCACCTAATCAAATAAGACATGGAGCGGAAAAATCTGCCAAACTGGCAGCAGTCGAAAGGCTAAGAACGCAGTCTTCCCAACCTCACTAACCTCATCGAGAGTGCAGGGTGGGGGTGGGGGTGTTGGTGGGTGGGGCTTTGCATTCTACAGTCTGTACTTTTTGAGTAGGACACCCATGCTTAGTGTGTAAAATGTCAAGTCTGTGTTATTTTTCCATTTCTTAACTCCTGGAAAAACTTGACAGTGAGTGAATGACAGATCGCTTCAAGGTGCCAAAACAGTTAGCTCTGTTTTAAACGGAATGAGGCAGGAAATTGAAATACAGCATTTGCCAGACACTTTCCATACACGACTCCCTGCCCTTTAAATCTAGGTACTGGTTTGCTGCCCTGGAGCCATTTTGGTATAACTTCTGCATTTTTATGATGCATTAAATGACTTTTATTTTTCCACAGTTCTCCACAGCACACCATTTAGTCATTAACCGCAGCACATCGAAACCCGCTGCAAGTGACCCTTGTTTAAAGTATCTGAAGCAGTAAAGACCACAGAGAGACGCTTACTGTGTGAGAGTGACCAAGCAGAGACACTCTGAAGGCATCACTCAGTCCACACCCTGCACACACACATCGCCGATAGCCATTAGACATACAGCCCTGCCACCAAATGTTAACTTTCCTCCTGCCTCCAAAGAGAATTAGTCCAAATGGCAGGAGCAGATTCTGACCTTTAACCTGGGAAGAACAACTGATGATGAGATGCGCTGAAGTGTGGTGTCCTCTTACACACTACATACAGTACTGAACTCCATATCCATATCTGCAAGCAAGCCATCAGCGGACCCGTCCGTAATGGAGTTTGGCGTATGAGGAATAATGTTAACACTGAAATTGCCTACCAATCTCTTCTCATTTCATAACAGAGTGTACTATTAGGTCTTGAAAGCACCAGTGGGCTTATGTCCAACAAGACATCAAGAATTATTAGGAATCAATAACAAGGGAAACGATAAAAATACAGCAGCTGCGCCTTCAAAACCTTTTTTGCAGGCTGTCAAACCACTACTCTTCAAGCCAACTTTTGAACAAGAATTTGAGGGACTGAGAATTTTAATCATTATGAACTTCCTTGTCTTTTAAACTCAACTGTATTCTAAAGTAAATAGCTGTTCTGCATAGGGTTGTCAAAAGTACCGGTACTTTGGTACCAAGTGGGTACTCAAAAGAAAAAAAGCTGAAGGTACCAGATTTTCATAAGTACAGGTAGTACCGGTTCAACCCGGTACTGACGCGCTGCCTGACAGGTGGTCAGTCGGGAAGTTTTCATGGGTGCACCGTGCAACAAGAAGACACTGGAGTAAAGCAGCAGGAGCGCCGCCGGTCACAATGCCTGCGTCCGAAACGGCATACTTACCTACTATATAGTAGGCGAAATACATGTATTTCTCTCAGACTCTCGTTTTCCGCTTTCAGTGCTATTACCGCTAAGTGTGTAAAAACCGAGCCCCTAAAATTTATGTGCCGCTAGATTAACCGTGCTTTCAGGAGTGGCTGCTTACCCGCAGCATTTATTCAAGCAGGTGAGTTTAAAATGATGCTAGCGGTTGCATTATGAATGCTGTAGCATAGTTTATTTCCAGTGTATTATTGCAAAAAAAAAACAAAAACAAAAAAAAAACCAATCCTCGTTTTTGCTTAGTTAATGGCTAGCATACGTGCGTTTAACGCTAATACGGTCAGGAGTCCTTATTAACCATTTGATGCTGTAACATTTATTGGGGAAAAATAAATGGGAGGACATGATGGGGTTTACTAATTTTACACACCAGAGGCTTTTTGGTGAGCTATATATATATATATATATATATATATATATATATATATATATATATATATATATATATATATATATATAAAAATATATATATATAAAAATATATAATATATATATGAAATAGATGTGTGGCTAGCACTGTTTGTCTTTAATATCAGTCAGAAACACATTTCTATTCTTGTCTGGAAAACTCTAATAGCTTTAGTAATGAAATACTTGAAGTATACAGAATGGCATTAAAAAAAATTCTATTGATATTTAACTTTATTAATAAAATAGTGTGTTGTTCAATTAGCATGTTTTTGTGTACTCAAATTGGAACCGACTGCACATGAGGGTACTCAGCATAAGTCAGAGGTGCCTCAGTGACATAAAATCCCATCTCTAAGAACCTGTCAACTGATACACTGTTGTTCAGGGTTTTTTTTTTTTGTTTGTTTTTTTAAGTATAGTACATATTGCAAATTTCAGTGAAAGTACAAAAAAAAAAACCTAAGCAAAAATATTGTGCACTCTACATTGAATGTTTATTACATAAGTTTATACATAACTTTGGGGTTGAGATCGGGTCGCAAGAGATGTTTCCCAACCGTTACTTATAATGTAGTTCCATGCATAGAAATTTGATTTAAGGAATATATAATTATAGTTATTATTAAGCTCTTCTTAATCACACCAGACAGCAGTGGAGCCGTGTCTTACACACTGCCATGTTAATCAAAGTGGCCTTTAGACACCAGCAACGTATAGAGTGGCTATTTAAAATAAAAATAAACATTATTTTGTTTTACATGGTCATTGGTTATAGATTAGAAAACACTACAAAATATAATACTGATGCTATATTTTGTAGCCTAAACAGAAATTTTTTTTAAACACTGCTATTTTAGTCCTCCTGTAACAGTGTGGAAAAACTGCCACAGAGCGCTGATGTGAAAAGTTCGCTGGCTTTATGAACTTCACGCAATCATAAACAGTGATACTGGCATTTTTATAACATTTACAGACATTCGTGCATTATATTTACAAAACGAGAGCAAAGAAATGGCTGCTTTTGGTGTAAGAAGGACTTCACGCTGGGGGTCACAAGAATCTGGGGCCCTAAAATTGGGGTAAATGGCCAATAAAAGTTGAGAACCCCTGGTTTATTCATATACTTAGCTGGTTCTTCAGACAGCGTGCTAATGTCCTAATGAGAATTCAGAAAGCACTGCTTTTACAATGATGACATTTTTGCCACTTGCATTAACAGTATGCAGTGTATTCTGTGTATCTCAAGCTCAAACGCGTGCTACAAAATGATAGGAACTTCATGTACACGCTCATAATTCAGTAAACAGCATGAGATTCTGTTAAGAGTTGAGCTCGGGAGACCTACTAGTAAAGATCAGGCTTTCAAGTATTCACTAGGTTTAGCACATGATTCGAATTCTCCGACATGGCCTGTTGTCATCACTTTAATAGTACTACATCACATCATTAATGATCATGGATATACAAGAAGTGGCATTTTTTCCTCAGTGATGACTCAACAGGACTCATCAGTAGGTTGTGAGCTCAAATCCTCCACTAATGGGCAAGGACCATTAAGACCATATAAGTCACTTTTGGATAAGTGTAAGTAAATGTACAGCCTCGGGAACATGCGTGAATGGTTGACTGGCATCCCATTTCAATTTCACTGCCAGTTACCCAAGAGCTAGTGTTCACTGATTTTCACAATTTTACACAATACTGTGTCTATATTTACAAGAATAGCAAACCATCAATGTTATTATATGTATATAGTATATGTATAAGGGGCAGTGGTGGCTTGGCGGTTAAGGCTCTGGGTTACTGATCGGAAGGGTCGGGGTTCAAGCCACAGTACTTCCAAGCTGCCACTGTTGGGCCCTTGAGCAAGGCCCTTAACCTTCTACTCCAGGGGCGCTGTACCATGACTGACCCTGCGCTCTGACCCCAACTTCCTGACATGCTGGGGTATGCAAAGAATTTTTTTTTTTTTACTGTGCTGTAATGTATATGTGATCTGTAAAGACTCATTATTATATGTATTATATTTATGAGAGTATAACTGAAAGTCAAATGTGCAGTGTTGTTGTTATTGTTTTTTTAATTTTATGGCTAAGCACTCACCCTTCTAGTATTGTCAAGGACACGTGGATCAGGGCGACCATAGTTTGGTGGGTTAGCATGGGGGTCGTAGCCTAGTCTGGCGAGCATTGGCGCGATGACAGGCATGTCCCTCAGTACGTCCGCCGGGATTTTCCCCACCCACTTGGACAATGCCTCCACGTTGACTGGCTTGATCACTTGGTCCGTGGAGCGCTCCACCCTGTGAGGACACAACAAGCTCTGGGATTAGCACCGACACGTCATCATTCCTCATAAAACAACCAGCTGCCTAATTAGCTCTAAATGCATCATAAGATACAATGAAATAATGCTCCAGGCCTTCCTCCATTTACAGTGGCACGTAAAATGGTTCAAATGAACAACATTTCACTTGCTGAGATCATCTCCTCCGTTACCACGCATCATGTTTCATTGGCCACATAATGTTTGGATTTCATTAAGATAATGACAATGGCAGTAATGGTTCTATTAAAGACAGAGTCCCAGTAAATCTCCTTAAACAGCCAGTTATAGTCCACTAATCACATGCTAACAGAGACTGCAGTGAAGCAGCATAAATAATGAAATAATAACCTGCAGGTTAATTGGTATGGTTGCAATTGATATAATTCACATCAAAACCCACATCGTGTGTAGGTATGCAATTTTTTAATGTTATGTTAAAGCTTCCACATAGCTCGAACAAAACAACATTGTTACTATGGTTACAGTGGGGCTCACTTTAACTTGAAATCTTTTAGAAACAAATTCACGAGCAGATTCAAAATGAATCATGCATTATGTCACACCCATGCTAAATTATTGATCTCTTAAATTATTGATTGCAATATCAGGCGTTCAGTTAATTTCAATACTCTTAGCACTTAGAGGACATTAAACAGTTATCCAGGCTTAAGAGAGGTGATCAAATGATCACACGACATACAGTACGCAAGGTTTTTTGGTTTTTCCTCCAGAGAATATTGAAAGCCTGCAGTCTTCCTCAAACTGAGTGCTTTCTCTATTTTTTTTTAAAAAACTATTTTTGTGCTTGTACACAGCAAACACTTTTGCTTTTTGTAACGGTATTGCAACAACTTCGCATGCCCTTAAGATAAAAATGAAGACAAAGACCGTTATGTTTTATAGCAAAGTCATTTAGTGTGTTTGTTTTTGCAGATGTTCCTTCATTACATTAATATCAAAAATGGTCTTCTAGTGTATAGAGATCAAAAAATGGAAAGTCCGTCTGTTTTGGAGGTGCCTGTGTTCAGCGTTGAATTTATTTCTGATGTCACACTCCACAGTGGTTAATGGCTCATATGAACGTAGACACTCGGGTCTTTCAAATTTTCCAGTTTTTTAGAAGTATTCATCTTTTTTTATTATTTTTTTAACCTAGCCTTCCAGCTATAATGTTCTACTTTTATTATGGGAGTTGTATACAGTGTTTTACTATGAAAAAAGCTTTAGCCTTGGGTTAGCTTAGTTAGTTCATAACTGTTGCTACTGTTACGCTTGTCGTCTACACTACTTACTACCTTCGAAAACGGAGACTTTTGGAAACACCGAAGACCCCATTTTAGTTTGAAAACTCCGGGCTCGCGTTTCAGTGTAAACAGACCAAAACGAAGATTTCTGAAAACGTGAAAGGCGTGGCTCCGCCCACATTTGCCCCTTGAGTGGGTCTTCTGGATCATTGTGTATCCTTCCCTGATTCGTCAAGCCCCTCCCATATGACCATTACTATACCTTGATCGTATACACAACAACACGGAGACTGAACCGCAAGCTTTGCTGGTTTTGTCATCATTCTTAGTAGCCATTGTGCAGTTAAATTCTGTATTTTATAATACTGCAGCTGCCTACATGCGCAACAGGAAAGCTACGATTAGAGCAATCGGCAACAAATCTCATTTCAAGCAGCATAAACCCTACAGGGTTTTTGTGCCTGCTGGTGACTAGCAATCAACTTCTTGTTTACACTTGTATGTGCATGCCCAGTGTGCATGAATGGTCATGTGGCATGCGTATTCGGTCGTGTAGTGTGGACGGAGATCGTTTCTGAAACACAGCAGGAATGCCAGTGTGGACGAGGATCGTTTTCATTTTAAAACGCAGTTTTACAACGAAAACGCACGAGTGTAAACAGGGCCTGAGACACGATACTTCTACATACAGAAACCCAACAGTGTCCTGACTAATCTTATAACGGGCTTGTGGCAATAAAATAATGAATTTGTTAATACTGAATGAAAATGTCAGATAAGTCGATTTCCATTCAGCTGGTGGAATGGGACGCCAGTGTACTGCGAGAAAGTGTTAAGATATTAATAGTGAAAACATTCTTTTTTTTTAAATAGTGAAAACGATGCATGTGTTCCTGAATGCATTATAAAAATCATCTCATAAGTTGCCAAAAATTTGCATTTATAACTGCCTCCAGTCTCTTTCCTATTTTCTGAACAGCATATAGATCCTGTAGGTTGTAATATTCTGCCCTCCAGTAACTCACCAATTAGGGTATTGTTTTCCATGGGAGATGCAAACTTTTGCACAACTCATCAAGTCATCGTGGTACAATAGATTCAAATGTTCTTATACACCAAAGACAATATGTGTATTAAAAGTAAATATTTGAATAAAAGTCAAATGTAATAATTTGTCAAATTTACATCCAACTAGTTCTCAATTTCAAAGGTAAAATACAATAACATCATACTGTAGGGTGATATATTTTTTTGTATAGTTTTTTAGTAGATTATTATTATTTTTATATAGTTTTATCTAATCTCAGACTTTGTGTAAACTTAAACCAGGGGAAACTAACCACAACCAAATGGTCTTCAATATTAGTTAACTATTTTAGATTTATACTTGTAAAAAAACTAACAAAAAAAACAAACAAAAACAACCAGCCAATTCTCAGAATCATCAAGAACAGTGTGTCCACAGTACAAATACTGTATGTTTGTCTCTTTCACTTTCACTGGAAATTTTCCAGTGAATTCTTAACTTTCCATTGGCTTTGAACCACTGGGAATGGGGAAAGTGCTTAAGAAGAATGCTATGCATTAATGCCATCTCCCTCCCCTCTCACTTTCACTGTTTTTGGAGCAAACACTAGTCGACGCCACCTTTGTTATTCCCCCTGTAGAGGCGACTAGAAGCAGATGGGAAACAGATTACAACAGTCAATCCCTGTCTGTAGTCGAGGGTCTGGGAATCTCCAACAAGCCCTGACTTTCAACATCAGAGAGCTGCATGGATGAAGTGCCAAGTGTCCACCAGGACAGGAGCTCTAATATGACATGGCCAGAAGGATTTTTTTCTCCTTCAGTTCTTTTATTTCCACTGAGCCTGCTGTGAGAAGGGTAAGACCTCTAGTGTGACTCACACTGCCATGTGTGTATGAGTGTAGAAGCGTATGAGTGTACAGTATAGCCCAGGAGCAAGCGTGACTGCCTGAGTCGTCACGTCTCCTTAGGCATCTTTTACACTCTCAGAGCTGCCCAGTTGAAATTGAAGAATCAGAGTGAGAGCACATCTCTTCCCATAGACAGTCTGTTCCTCCCCCACAAACAGAGTAGATTATAGCTCAGACTATCAAAAATACTGGCGTTGCTTCCTTACATGACTTCATCATTACTTGGCCAGTTTCAGGCTCTCCCTTGCACGGGAAGGAGCTAGTGTTTAGCTTTACTGAGTAGATCCACACTGTACACTACTTAGAGTTAGAGACCCAGCCTTCTCCCCAGACACTGGGCAGTCCATTTACACTAGAAACAAGTGGTGCTTTACGTGTTGGACTCCCTGGCCAATACAACGCTTTACTTCAATAATCCATCTACGTTTGAATTGTACATCGGCACTTATTACATGATTAATAGGCCTATTTCTGTCTGAAGACAGATGGAATTGCTTCCCCCCACTTTTTTTTTAAGAAGACTGTAGCTCAAGATATTTTCCACTAATGGAGGCTGGCACTAAGTTTCACTCTAAAGTGATGCACTCTCAAGAAATGAAAAGAAAAAAAAAATGCCAGAGATGCGCAAGTGTGACGAAGAGGTAAAGCCGAACCAGTCAGCCTCTTGCTGATGAGTCATGCTATTCTCTAGAAAAATAACATCTTCTGTCATCTGCTGTTGCCATGGCCAACTAATGGAGAGCCGACATGGCTTCAATACACTTATGCAAATTGGCATGGATATGTAAAGCTACAAAGACACCCTTTGAGGTGGCATCTGAAAACATTTGCAATTCAAAAGCTGTCACATTGGCATTATAAAAGGATGGCTACTGACAGATCTGCAGATTAGACGTTCCAGATGTTCTATTCTGCACTAATATCTAAATACAACAGTTTTTATTAGGGATGCATTAATACCATTTTTCAGTCCGTTTTTCGTACTAGTTGATACCAATCCCGATACCTATACTGAACTTATTCCTAGTATACTAATACTAGTATAGTATCCTGGTATATTAAGCAATCAGGTGCATTAAGAAACATTTCATTTGGTTCTTTTTATGTTGATCGTTGTCATGTGCCGCTTGCAATGAACTCCTCATGCTGAGTTTTATGTTTAAGATGTTTAAATGCCATAACACGCGATATCAGTATTTGTATCAATACTTCCCTGGTTCTTATGGTTCAGCAGAATTGATCAAAGTTATCTTAAAAGTTAAAAGTTAAGTCAGAACTGATAAGTTTTGTAGATTCACATTCTCATGGGCTGGCCAAAGTAGGCAAGATCAATCTTCATCCCCTCCACTCATAGCCCACGTGTGCAGAAGTGCTTTTAGAAAACACAAATCCCCAATGTGTCTGAGAACAGTGCTGGTAAAGAAAGAGGAATAATTTAACACAGCTAAAGATGTCCATTTCTCCAGCAAGAGCCATAAGGCCTCTTAATATGGAGATCAATACAGAGATATGGAGAATAAAATAAAAAAAACAACACTAAAATCTCTCGGGTGTGTTAGAGCAAGCACAAGACTAAACTGTGCGGTCCATTTCAAAGCAGATTTGTTAGCCATGCCAACACGAAACTACAGCACTCAGTGCTCTCTTTTTCTAGACTAAAAAATAATAAACTCAAAAACAAACACTTGCAAAACTCATATAAGTTTAAAAAAAAAAAAAAAAAAACATGTGAAGTTCTTCCTCACTGAGCTCTGCTTAATGGCCTCTGCCTGTTTGTCAATTATTCATGATGAACTCTAGTGCTTTTCTGCAGGGTGGTGTTTTCCTAAAGTCAGATAACAGAAATCCTCAGCTGCATCGCACTAAGTAATGGCCAGAGCTCTGCCAAAAGTCACCTTAAAAACATGAACATGTAATGGATTTTAATAGTCATGTTCTGGCTTTAGTGACTCTGGGCTTGGATTATGTGGTGCACCATAGATAGAGACCTGGGCACTATTCTGGCAGGTGCTGTGGGCCAAATTTAATGGATGGCTTTCCGCAAGTGCCCTCTGGGAGTCTGGGTGGGGTTCCGTGTTCATCATGAGCCATTAGAGCCCTGTAGGCCCCCCTCCCCCACACAAAATCCCATCAGTGCCTCTTCTGAAAATGAGCTATCGTGCCTCAGTTCCGCTGGAGGACTGTAGCATGATTGAGGCTTGAGTGGGCATGTTATACTGACTGCCTCGTAAAAATTGGAGGGTCACCTTAGGCGCAGTGTACACTGGAGCTCTGCTGAAGAACTTTGTGTGGTACAAATTATATACCAGTGGGAAACCCAGCCTGCCAGAATATTCCAGACCTGCCAACAACAAAAAGGAATAATGCGTATTCCCACAGAAAGTTGTGGGATCATCCATGATTCCCTAGGGCCGACATTTTCCCTGCTGTGTCACTCTCGACATTTTTTCTGCAAAGAATTCAACTTCATGACCATTTTTGGATGAAAACGCTCAGTGGCTGAATATCAGTGTAATCCTAATGAATAATATAATAGTAGTATACATTTTATGTCGCATTTGTGAAATCAAAACATTCTCCATTTACCTTGACAGATAGCAAGGGCACTGTGTTAGTGCATCTTTCATGAGGAAAAATCAAGTCGAAGATGAATAATGTGAGATTGGAAGGAAGGGATTGGGGGCGGGTGCGTATTGTGTATTTTTGAGTGATAATTCATAACAGTGTTAAAATGCAAGGCTCCTATGCAAAATGCATAAAGTGCTGCTATTCCATGTCTCCAATCACTGGTAGCCTTGTATTCAGTAAAACACCACACCTCATGTTCTTTTTCAAAAGCACTATTGACATCAATTTGGTCATGTCATGTGTCCAGGGCTAGTTTGTGGCTTGGGACACTACATTAGGTCCCTTTTTATTAATATTTGATTGGAATCAATATGTTGAAGAACAACATGCATATATGTTCAAAGGGTGAGGCACCATCTGGTATCCAGATGATTCAGGAAGCCCGCTCCATCCACCATCCCTTTTTCTCAATATCCCTAAATGAACAAACCTACAGGACAGGTTTAGAGTGCGGACCTGAGGGACTGTCTGGAAATGAACAAGTACAGCAGTGTTTGGCGTGCCTACAATGGCTTTTAGTAGACCACCAAAGCTTCGATTCAGAAGCAGAAACCCATAGAAACTGAAAGACGGCCCTTGCTAATTTTACCAAGTCTAAAGCGCTTTAAGTGTTTTTTTGAAGCACTCAAGCACAAAAACTCTGCCTCAGGACACAGGGGAAATTACAGAACATACGCACCTGGTTATAGTCATACTCAACATAAGTGTTTTTGCATTCACGTGAATGAATATCACAGTACAGTCCAAATCATGATAAACATTTAACAAGAGTAAGTCAACTGAAAAAGGTACAGATAAAAAGAGAAGTGAGAGCTTTCAATTGACAACTGTAGACTTACAGGATATTAATCAAAAAAGGGGGAAAAATGGTTTTCCCAGGTTAATTCCTAGCTTACATAACATAAGTTTTTTTTTAATGTCATACATTGATCAACAATCCCAACATTCTACACATTAAAATATATAAATATATATAAAATAAGATTTTCACCTAAACTGAGGAGTGTATATACTATACATCTTCATTCAAATGCAAGTTATATATACATAATTTGATCCAAATTTATGTGTAGATGAGGACTGGTGTTGTAGTGTCAACGTTACAATACCAACCAACTTGGAGTGTGTGTCCACTCACAGTGTTCAGTATAGTCATGCTGCTTGTGTTTTTAGTGAGTTTTAAATTATTTCCAAAACATCATTCAAAAGGTCATTATTGAATGGACAGCGAGTTTGTGGCCGCAGTAAAGTTGCTCAGCGTTTGAGATTCGCCAGACATTCAGCAGCACAGACTCTTGTTAAGAATAACAGAACATGCACACATCAGTCAAGCTACTATATTGCCTTTACTCATCTTCTGTCTTCTAATTTCTCCACAGATCTGCAAACCGTCCAGTTTAGGACATTAAAAGGAACTAAACTAAAAAAAAAATAAAAAAAAAAGGTTTTTATTAAAGTTTCTCCCTTTTTTACTGTGCATGTTTTCATTTTTATAGACTGATTCTGAACAAATCAGTTTACTCTGTTCTGACTTGAGGCAGATACATCAACGTCTTTCATTCCGACTGGGAGTTGTGTTATTAATGTATAATTAGGTTGCGTGAAAACATAGCTAGAATTTCTACTGTTATTAGATAAAACGATTACAAATATATAGTCATTAAAATAATGGAGAAAGTCCTTGCCAACTGATGAAGTGTCACCCAGATGAGGATGGGTTCCCATTTGAGTCTGGCTCCTCTCAAGGTTTCTTCCTCATATTGTCTCAGGCAGTTTTTCCTTGCCACCGTTGACTCTGGCTTGCTCATTAGGGATGAACTCATAAATATAAAATTTACAGCTTGAATTTATTTATTTCTATAACACTGCTTTGTGACAAGAACCATTGTTAAAAGTGTTATACAAATAAAATTGAACTGAATTGAAGAGTAGTGTGAAAGTCTGGCATCCGGTGTCCGTTGCAATTTCCTCCAGAGGATTTTACAACACGGCATACAAACCACTGTTTAACTGTCCAGAAACTTAAAAACAAGTAGTAAAGTTCTCATTAAAGCATACAACCCTGATCTGTACAACTAGCACAAGCTACAACGGTCAGGAATGCAGTTGCGAGGCCAATCTACGCCAGGCAAATAATATGTGAAAAAAGTAACAAAGCGTGTATACTGCTCCTTGTTACAATTCCCAGCTGCTCCAGTCTACTTCTTTGGCTTGGTTATATTGTGAAAAACAAGCACACAGGTTCAAAGGTTACTTGGCAACTTTCCCTTGAAATTCTGTCCATTTACATAAAAATTTCATTGCCAAGGAAATTCATTCATGTACCAGGTTTGGTGTGTGACAGACTTTTAAGGTAATCTATTCCTCCATTAAGTGACAATTTTTTTCATCAAATACAGTAAATCACTTCCAGGAACTCAATCCTTCTTGGAATAAGCTACTGGCCTTGATACAAAAGACAAACATTATGAAAAAGATACACAACTATTCTCTTAGTCTTTATGTTATTTGCTGCCACCCCCCAGAATCTCTGAGAAAGAACAACTAAACAGATGACTACAACATGGGTCATCAGCATGCAGTTATGGGAAGTTTAAAGCCCTCTGCTGGAATTATGCCTGCTCCAGTGTCCATTTCAGAAGACGTTTCCACCCAAAGTAAAACGAGAAAGGACATTTACAGTATATGAGATAAACACAAGCACGATCAATTTTATAATGTGTTTCGCAGAGCAATTATTTTATCCACACTGATAAATTTACTGACTCTGACAGCGAGCGAGATGAAAGGCAGGCCTGAGTGCCTCAGGGAAAAAAAGAAGGTGAAACTGAATTCTTGAGCAGTGGCCTGAGCGAAAACAGAGAACCGCACAGCCTTTTCAGCCTGCATGATTTTTATTAAAAACATTTTGTATTCCTTTCTAAAGATGACATCCAGCCAGAAGCCAAGTTTTTGCAGAGGACTGGGAAGAGACTGAGGAGGAGGGACTGAAATGTTGCTATGTAGCATGACCCTTTGTAGTTTTGATTCTTTAATGAAATTTGATTCTTTAATTAACCCAGAATTAGCCTACACACTTTCACAAATTTGTCACCAACACTTTATGGGTAGACCTTACACCAGTGGTGGCCTTTAGGAAAAATCTGCTCTGGGCTGCCTTTATTATCTGCACTGCCAGGAAACAGTAAACTTTCCCTTGTTTGACCTTTGGGACTGGTCATGCTTGCTTGGCCCTGAAGCAAGTTAAGCAATTTAAGTGCAACTTTGGCAGACTGAAAATTATCAGGAGTTAGAGGCTGGATAGATGGTATTACTACACTTATACTACAATTATACACTTAAAAACCCTCCATGTACAAAAACCTTCTTATACACAGGTCTTAAATTAATCCACCGCAATTGATTTAGGAAAGCTTTAATTCCATTTACAAGCTAAATAATCAGCTCTGGTGTTTCTAGGAGATCCACAGTTAAATGCTAAGCCACTGAAAACATCACACTGCAACAAGATGGAGAACTTGGCCTAATCACTATTCTTCTGCTTCCTCCTATTTGCCAATGACACAAGTCCAAAGTCCCAACCCTTATCCCTGGTATGCTTACAGCTAAATCTATCTCAAATCCCCAGATTAAAAAAAAAAATGTTCCCGACTGACCATTTCAGATTTGCTTCATAATTTCCTGAAATAATGCCACTATTCCCAATAAATAGTGTGCAAAATTTCAGGCTTGTATCTGCATTAATTTCTGAGATCTAGAGGCTTTAATAAGAGGCCACAGTCCTAATTTTACTGTAAAACGAGTGCTACAGAAATAGTAGCAAATTCTCATAATTCATTACTTACAGTATGACTCATGCTAAACGTGTGAAATTCTCTGGGATTTTTGTTTAGTGTCAGGGCGTCTTTAACTTCTAAAATAGACATGTCATGAGTGTCCTACAAAATCAATATATAACAATAACTGGTGAAAATGCTACACACATCCATTACATGTCCGATATGAATAAGCATATGCATTTAAAGCCTCTATATCTCAGAAATGACTGCAGATACAAGTCTGAAATTCTGCACACTGTTTATTGTGAATGGTGAGATTATTTCCAGAAAAATATGAAGCAAATCTGAGAAAGTATGAAGTAAATCTCAGTTGGGAGGCCTCCATTCATTTCACATGGATTGCACTTTTGTTTCCAAAGTAGTAGATATTTTAAGTTACATTAACAAACACACTTAAGGTTAGTGTTAAATTACAAAATGTCGCTGAGACATTTTCACTGTTGTTTTTAATGATGAGTTTTGAAGATGAGCTGGCTATTGTAATATTCCCCAAATGTAAATACAAATTCCGTTTTTAAATCCAATAAAATGGTAAGCTGTTTGCTGAGACCTTAATGAAGCTACAAAACCACAATGTAGGGTACAAGAAAAAAACCTGTCAACATCCTGCCCTACAAGACCCCAACTGTGATAAAATCTCTGAACAAATATTAAACAAATAAGCTTGTCAGGCCTTTCTACTTTGGTAATAAATAAATGAATGAATTACCTTCAAAACTGCACCCTCTTCACACCTAGTTACAAAGAAAGTGTGCTTACATGCTTTTTATACGAGCATAATACATCCGCTTAATCCTGTGCAAAGGAGTTCCGCTGAGAGCCTGTACCAACATGTTTTAACAGTATCAGGAATTCCCTTAAGTCTCACTGCTAACAATCAGATAATGTGGATCTTCTAAACAGAACTGCACTTTTCATTTTTACTTCTCAGTTTAGCAACTGAAGAACAGACAGGCATGCAGTCCAACATTTAGGACATGCCACAAAAAAAAAACCTAAAGACACCAGGCTCATACATCAGAGCTATTTAAAGAGACTAAGTGTTTAAATAAAAGAACAGCAGCCAGAAATCTTAACTGAGTGAATTGATGAACCAGACAAGACAAAAGACAAGTCACTGTCTCAGAGGCCAGGAGAATTAAATGGGTATTAGGTTCGGTTTTAGTATTCTTCTCTAGACTGTAATTACAGCAAAACCATTAGGCCTAGTTACCCAATTAAAAAAGTGTCTAATAACAACCTTTATATGACTTCTTCAGAAGAGAAAGCCCTTTATATGAACCTTTTCATGACTTCCACAGAAAATAAAGCCCCACCTCCCCCACCTACTTGCAGCCACTTACTTGGAGAGCGATACACCTCCTGCTTTCCCAATGAGCTCCTCGTGACGCAGAACAGCTTCATTCCAAGGAATGTTTAGGAATTTCAGCAGCGTCCGCATCCATTTCTCCGGATGCAAGACGAGCTGCTCATAGTGCATGGGCAGGCACTTGTCGGCCGCCTCCAAACACTGAGTGTACATGGTCTCTATGGCCCGGTTCCACTTTGTGAGGCAGTCCCGGTAGCTGCTTAAGTCAAAGCCAGCGATGGTCACTTTGCGGGAGATCATGGAGTGGACGGAGGCTCTGCCGTCACGGATCATAAGGATAAATTTGGCGCGTGGGAAGATCTTCGCCAAGTACGAAAGGGACTTAAGGGCGAACGGGTCCTTGTTGCACAGGTAAGTGGCGGGCTCACCATGCTTCACAATGATCTCCAGCAGGAAGGCCTGCATGGCTGAGTCTAGCACCTCATCTGTGACACCAGCTTCGTCCAGGCGCATTTTCTCACGTCCTGAGCGACTCCACATCTGCTTCATGGCCAGGATGCGGGGGATGACGCGCGTCTCTTCACCGCAGCGGACATCGGGGTGTGCATCCAGCATGGCCCTCATGAGTGTGGTGCCACTGCGAGGAACACCTCCGATGAAGATGAGTGGCATGTCCTTGTTGTAGACAAAGGGGGCACTAATGTTCTGTCCAGTGCGCAGCGTAGCATGCAGGCTGCCCAGCAGTGGCTGGCTTCGCTCCTCTCGCTGGTGGCACTCCATTGCGTGCCGACCCAGGTAAAACACTGTTACAGAGCTGATGACCAAGCAGGCCACCAGCAAGTTTTGCTTCAGTTTGCCGATCATTTTGGGGTCAGAAAAGGAGCCTGGGATGGGCCTGTGCCAGACAGGGTGGTGTTGTAGATGGTGAAAAGGGAAGGGAAGGGTTGAAGATGGCACCCGCTTTTCAGGACTCCCTGCTGAAGGACGGGCATAAATCAGGATCTTCTCCTCGCGGCTCTCGTCGAGTTCCCAGCTCCATCAGGCCTGCAACAACAATCCAGAACAGAACCCAGTTTGATACGGAATAATGACATTTGTTCAGGTTTATTCATTTAATATGCTGCAAATTGAACGAATGACTGAAAAAGAAAGGGAGAGAAGGAGCATACAGAACTTCAACAAACTGAAAAAGCAGAACTGAAGAGAAGTGCAAGATCGTAGGATTGAAGGATAGTAGTTTGATATGACACACTCATCTCATCCAGTTTTTGATGTTTGCCTCTCATTCGAGGCACGGTTTCTGCATGTTCTCCGGCACCAATTCAGAAGATGCTTGAGCTTAAAGTATTTCGACTGCTGACTGCTACATAGATTTAAAGGCTGAGTGGTAAACTGCACACAATAGGCAGCACATGTAAAAGTTTACCACACACTGCTGGCTCGCACTCAATGGTTATGTTGTGAGGTTTTCTCCTGTGCTTTTCTTTGACCAAAGGGCCACACACTGCCCTGAGCAAACTCCATGCAAAAACACACTTGTGGAAGTCAGGAATAGGAGGGTATAGTAGTAGATCTAGTAGAACAGCTGGAAGTCTCGATTTCCTATAAATCTAAAGTAGATAAACATATACACCAAATAGTACTGCCCATTTCTCATGCACAGTTTGTCTTTTTTTAAATCCCTTGATTATCATGACAAAGGATAATGTGTGGAATTAAGTTTTTTACACTTAAAAATAAAACAAAAAAAACAAAACATCATGCACTGAGAATGTTTTCTACTTGGAAAAAAACCCCCTACAATTAAAGGATTTTAACTTAAACTCCTTCTTTGTGGACATCTAAAGAAACGAGTATAGGGTAACAAATGTTAATGTTCTAAAGTGGTAAATAATACTTAAAGAGGTCCTTTACAATACAGTGGTCTTTTCTATGAGGAAAAAAAAAACATTATTTATAACTACTGGGGCAAAATATGGGTTTCTGTGAATTGATGTTAACTGGAGGATAAGATTTTTTTCTTTACCTTCCCATTTCTTCTTCACAATCCTTAGCTCTGAAATGCATTATATGATATCAGCACTCTTCTGCTGTTGTTTTCTTTTCTTTTTTTAATGGAAGTCCGTCCAGAAAGACTGTATTAAGCAGAATTAATCATTTAATACATGCAGTTGCAATCAATGATTCAGCCCCCATTGCAAATCAGGTTTATTGTCAAAATGTACAGACTTTCTGCTGTTTGCAATGAACAAATCAAACAAAAGCAATTGAAATAGTTCAACACAATGGATGCTTCAAGTGGTTTCCCCAAATTCAACTGAAAATGCAACTTATAAATTATAAGAAGTCATTATAATGACTTCTCCAGTTTCAGTTTTAAAATGATTCAACAACACAAATTTGCAAAACAGCCGCTGTCTCAAGCAAACATTATATTATATAGTCATTCAAAATCTTGATAATTTTATAAATCTAAGTTCACATGCAAATTGATACAGTCTGACACTAAGAAGTGCCAAGCCTTCTTCAGGTAGCTGTAATGCAGCCAGCAATATATTGGGAACTTTATGGTTCTAGAAGAATCTACAAAACCAGCTTCATCAAAAAAAATTGCTGCTACTCAACCCAGCAAGGAATGCAGTCTTTATTTCTAGATTTCCTTGAATAAGAATATAAAATATGAAGCTTCCACTACAAGACACCCTTGTCTTGCCTTCCTTCTCAAGGGGAAATAAGCTGAGCAAGAATTAAGTTCATGAGCTAACATATGTAACGACAGATGCAAATGGATTATCATTAGGCACATTAATCAGATCAATATAACGCTTACCTAAGCCAAAAATATGAAGAGTATGGAACAGAAAATCCCCCATGACCTGACTGAGCGCTTTCCCGTGCCACACAATGAGGAGGATGGTGAGGAAAGCAAAGAAGAACCCAAAGCTTCAGAAAAGCATGTTTTGAAGGTAAAATCTAGATGAAATTTAGATGACACCTTCATAACAAGGTCTGTGGAAGTATCACAAGCCCTTCCTGAAAAGAAACCACAAGCACAGTGACTGAACTGGATAAGTGAAGGAATTCAAATCGTGTGTCGGTCAGACAGGATCAGACAGACATACACACCATCGGCAGGTTTGCATACAAGGAAAAAGCACTCGGTATAAAATATGACAGTAGATGTTACTGGCTGTTACAGGAAAAGGCTCAGTGCTGCAATTCTGTACAGGGGAGACTTCACAATATTTTAACTGTAGAGGTGCTGGTCATATTGAAACCAGTGTTTTGTAGAAAAACTGCACTGCTTAAAAACTTCTGTTGTAATAAAGTGTTATAATAATGCGTTAGAGTAAACCCCCTGCAGTGCCTTCATATGTTTAAACCAGAGAACGTGACTCATGATATGTGCTGCTTCATTTTCATGAAAGATGCAAAGCATTCTGGAGTTGACTGTCTGATACTCGGAAAGACTCCAGCCTCAGCGCTAAAATGTGATCTGAAGCGAATACATCTTGAGGTTTATATTTGATATGGATAGTGGATTTTGAAGTGTGATAATAGCTGTAGTGATTTCAATGTTAACCTTTGTGTTCTGTTCAGGTCAAAATGACCCATTTGAATTTTTTTTTTTTTTTGCGAGGCAATCTGCAAATTGACTACAGCCAAGAGCATGTGAGATTGGTGGACGGAAACGGGGGCTTCCAGGCGTGATTGGTTAATATCGAAGAGTCCCAGGTCAAATCATTCCAGATTGGTTGATCAACTCCTTTCCCATTTCATTGGACAGGAAAAAGACTGACCGTCTGCTCTTTTTGATAACTCATACTAACGTATTCCACTGTTAAATTGCATGGTCTCGGCCCAATATATATTTCAGATCTCTGCTTTCGCTCTTCTGCACATTCGCTCAGATCCTCCTCTTGGTTGTTACTTACCATTCCGAAGTCACGATTAAAAATCAATGGTGACAGGGCCTTTTCTGTGATGGCACCGAGGCTTTGGACTAGCTTGCCCCTCTCTATCAGATCGTCCCCTCCAACAAATTCATTTAAATAATCCCTTAAAACTTATTTCTTCTCTCAGGCTTATTTATAATCTGCCCTGTCTAGCTGCTTATTCTCTGGTCTTAGTTAGATCTGGTTTGTTCTCTTAGAGTAATTATTTGTTTACTGTATATATTTATTTTAATGATCGTTTTATGCCGCATTTTAATGCATTTTGTATTACGCATGATGTGCAGCACTTTGGCGAACAGTCATGTTGTTTTAAATGTGCTATAGTAGGGCTGCAACGAACGATTATTTCCATAATCGATTAGTTGGCCGGTTAATTTTTCGATTAATCGCAGGAGGATACTTTCAGTACCGTTCTTTTGTTTATTTAAAATAAAATCTACAAACTGAGTGATACAAATACAAACTTCAGACTAAAAGTTTACACAACTGTTTGTCCAATTATATAAGACTGAAAAGAACCCAATACACACACACACACACACACACACCAGAATATATATATATATATATATATATATATATATATATATATATATATATATATATAAAATTCATTTAGGACTGTAGTTTAATTCAGTGCTTTTTGTGCATCCTTAAAAATAATGCATAAATACTAATATATAAGTTTATATTATATAATAGTATTTATGCATTACTTTTTATAAAAGGTAACGCTGACATAAACAGTAAACTGAAGAAAGTTATTGTCGGTGACTCTGGGTATCTGCTAAAACTAGCAGCGCGACATTACGTGCGTGTGATGTCATGCGCCGTCAACTAGGAAGCCGCTTATACTTCCGGTTAGTAAAAAACCCGTTAGTATTATATTTGAGATGATATTACCGTTCTAAAATTCACACACTAAACGGTAGAGTACATAATGCATAGTGTAAGTGTATAATACTTCATTTGGGTCACAACTTTAGTATTTATTTTCCATGTTTTTGGAACAGAAGTAGCATCGTGAGTAAACGAACCCCGTGCCATGCAGACCAACTAATCGATTATTATCGATTTTATCAATTAGCTGTTACAGCTCTAGGGCTATATAAATAAATTTGATTTTGTCTTAAATTGCTTAAATTGCAGTCAGTACGTACAGACTGACACTGACGTCTGAGAAATAAAGGAGATCGCAGGCTCGGCTGGCATCGGTAAAAGCCAGGGAAATCGTGGAGTTCAGATATAAGGACATCAAGGACATGTACACTAAACATAATGAATATGCAGGAACAAATTAATTAGCTTTTGTGTGCCATTTTACAAACATTAAGATTTAGTGCAATCTATCAGGAACAGCCACTCTTACTTCACACTGCTACGGACAGCTTAACGATTGTCACTGGCTAGTAATGAAAAAATGAAAAAGCTGAGAACAACCCAGCTGCTGCTGTCTATCCAGCTGTCTAGCAAGAGATGGGTTTGGCTCAGTGTCAGAGCTGACAATTTTTCTTCTAATATAACATCACCAGAGCACATCAAACACAAAAAGCCATTCATGGACCTTGTAGATATGAGAAAATCTTGGGTTTGATGGAGAGAGACCCTGAAGTTGAGAGATTTCTTAGCCAATGGATATTCATGCTGGAAGGAAGAGGGAAAAAAACAGACTCCACATTCCAAAATCATGCTTGATTAGAAACAGCAGGTTCTTGGCTGAAGTGATGATGCATTAACTGAAAAGGCCATTCTCAAAACAACGCACTGGTCCAAATTAACCCTTAATCCAAGCAAAGGTTGCAGAACAAATGATATACAAAATCTAGAACGTAACCATGAAGCAAAAATAAAGTTCCACTGCAGGGACATTCAAATGAAAACATCGACCCCAATCAAACGTGCCATACCTATACTCAGACAAAAGTCCATATCCTTATGTAGATTCAATTCTATCTGAGAGGAACCAACCCAGGAGGCCTTGTAACTGATTTACTACTGTGGTCAAGCAATGTTTGCTCTCACATTTCATCCTGGTGAAACTGAAATCAAGAAAGTGTTGGTATTAAATTAACAGCGCTTCTTCACTTCTGTTACGGATATCCTCATTGGATTTGCCATTGATCTGTTTGGTAATTCTCCATGGGCCTTTGCGGCAACCGGACCACATCAACACTTAATAATGAGTGCTTCAGCCAGACATCTTAGGCAACACGTGAAGGGTCACTCCTGGTCTGTTTTATACAAATGAGGAGAGGAGAAAGAAAAAATAAGATTCTTCTGACTCAACTCTAAAGTGGAGAGATCAAGAGCATGACTACAGTATTTCCTATGAATCATTTCTGGATTTCGAGGCCAACCAGGATGCCTTCTTGACTAATTTATAGGAAATGCAGATTTCTTTTTCTCATTTCTTTTCATTCTTGCAGTTTCTCAAGAAGATCTCGAAGTCCAATATCTTCTCCTGTAACACAATGACCACTTCTTTGAAGGCCTCGTTGTAAGCAAAAAAAAAAAAAAAAACCATCATGGCTCTCGAATATGATTGGTCAGGTGTTGATGAATTTTCAAAAACCAACTCTGACAGTAATTCCGGCTATAATTTATATTCTTATAATGTTCTAATACATTGTTGATTTTATAGTAACAGCTAATTCACAGGGACAGCAGACATGCCACATAACCTAAATCTAATAACAAACAGGTTATTTATTATTATGGCAGTGGTGGTTTAGCGGTTAAGGATTTGGGTTACTAATCTGAAGGTCGGCCGTTCAAGCCCCAGCACTGCCAAGCTGCCACTGTTGGGCCCTTGAGCAAGGCCCTTAACCCTCTCTGCTCCAGGGGCGCTGCATCATGGCTGACCCTGCACTCTGACCCCAACTTCCTGGCATGCTGGGGTATGCAAAGAAAAGAACTTCACTGTGCTGTGACCAAGAAAGACTCATTATCAAAGAAAAAAAATGACAATGTTTCTCTGTAACAGGACAAACTGCAATTTTCCATTTTCTTATTAACTTTATGAGAGAGACAAAAACAGATGCTGGCGAGAGAATGGCAGTTTAAAGCTGTTATTATGGAATAACAGGAACTAAGTTGGAATGAACTAACTTGTTAAGATTCCACAACATTAAACGTAACTAATATAAACATTAAAAAAAAACATGACGTTATTCATTATTAAAAATGTAAAAATTGGTTGGCAAATCTCTGTGGCATAAGAGCAATAAACACTTAAGGACATGCTGTACATTAATATATTCAGGGTGTGATTTGTGAAAAAATCAGGGGGCGGGGGATTTTTGGAAACGTTTTTATTCATAAAAATAAATCTCGAACCACAATGGACCTATTCATTTTTTTCCCCGACTTTGCTTTTATGCCATTCATGAATGCAGAGTCGATATGGAGCCTCCCTTGAGTACATGGACCTTAATCTCTAATGTCAGAGCATGCTTTACTCTGAACTGACCCATCTGTTTTGACAGCAAGCCACTCTCGACCTTCTCTCCACTTAGCAAAGCATCCTGGCTCAATGCAACCACCAACCATAACCTCAGAAGGCAATATGTTAGCTCGTAAGCCTGAGGTGTTTGTCGTATCGTTTGCGTCAGCATGGGAGTTCCCCTCAGCCTGGGAGTTCCCCTACAGTAACTTTTGAAAGTCTCATTCTCAGTTGTAATATTTCTAGGAATTTTTTGTAAAACACGACGATATGTTGAAACAGACTATTGGTGCTTGGTGATATTCTGAAAAGCCCTGCATGGATTAAGGTCACTGGAACCAGGATCATCATGTAATCTAGACACGGTGTCTTCTCTATTGACACAAGAGCAGGAACGCTGACAGTGAAAGTCCATGTCTGATTTTAGTGTTGTTTGCACGCTGCATCATTTTACTTAGCTATATTTAAAAACCTCTCTATTTTAGGTATTTTATGTGGTCTATCTGCAAAGTAACATTAATCACTTTGGGGGGAGCGGGAGAAGATCCCCCATTCACCTCGGCAAATCGCGCCCAGAATATAAGCCACTTTACCATGACACCATTTTCATTTTATCAACAAAAGCAAACCATTACAATCTGTGGGTTTAGCCACATTTTATCCTTAACCTTCAGCCCAGGCATTAATTATAAATACATCAGAACGGTTACATATTGCTTCTTATCGCTATGTATTATGCACCTTTTTATACAGTCCCCTCTGAAAGTATCTGAATGGCAAGGACAATTCTATTGTTTTTGCTAAAAATTGGAGACATTTGAGTTTGAGATCAAGATGAATAAGAGACGACAGGTTGCATATCCCTGTATTATCCAATACATTTACATCTAGCTGTGTTAAACAACTTACAACATGGCACCTTTTGTTTGAACCCACCCATTTTTCAAGTAATCAAAAATAGTGGACATGTGACGGACCGGTGTTTCTTGTTACACTGATTGTTTAAACAATTAATAGTTCTAAACATATTCTTGTTTTCAGCTCTGGGTTTGACTTGTGAAGACTGCATTTGTTGTTAAAAATGATAAACCAACAGGATGACCAGAGAGCTGTCTATGGGAGAAAAACAAGGCATTTTGAAGCTGATAAAAGAGGGAAAAGTCGATCAGAGCCATAGCACAAGCATTGGGCATAACCAATACAACAATTTGGATTGTCCTGAAAAAGAAAGAAAAACACTAGTGTACTGACAAATAGATATCAGACAACAGGTCAGCCCACAAGGGATATGCAACCAAATATTAAGTGTTATTTACTTTAATTTATTTTAAGACTCTAAGTTCTCAGCTAAAAAATTTGGTGGTCTGTCATGCTCGAAGTTGTTTAACACATCTCTAGTTGTAAAAATCAGGAAATGAAAGCTGAAATTCTGATCTATCATCTCATATCCATCTTTCACTCTCTAACCCAAATGTCTTCAGTGTATTGCAAAAATATTAGAATTGGCCTTGTCACTCCAATACTTTTAGAGGGGACTGCATTCTATGTTTGGTCCTGAGAAGCAGAACTGTAACAGGAGATCACTCTAAATATAATAATAATAATAATAATAATAATAATAATAATACAGACAACTCAGTGACATTCTGCTGTTCTGTTCAATACTAAATCTGAAATATTGACCAGCTTCATAAAAATGTATTCCAGATGTTGGCCAAACTCATCTGTTGTTGCTTAAGGAAAGGCTAGCAGCTTTTAATTACAGTCAAGGCATTCCATAATGCTACGATGTCAAAGACCATAAACAACTCAGCATGGTGCCATATGACTATGCTTCGGTCAGATGCATGATGTCAGCGATGTTATTTCTCCAGTCATGACACATTTATTGACATAAATTATAATAGTATATCATGTCAATAAAATCCCTACTATATTCATTATATTTAGCACATCCTCAAAGATCAGTGATCCAAATAGTGCGTAATGAGTAACGAATAAATCATGAAATTGAAAGTGACGTATGACGAATAGTGTGATACAGTACATACGGTATTTTATTCCTTTTATACCACAGCAATTGCTAGCAATAATATTATTATTCATTAAAGAATGACACATTTTATCTGTTTAAAGTTCAATTTAATGTCCACAAAACAAGTTACTTCCTGTTATCACTTATGTTATAGCAGCTATAAACAGTCTTTTCCTTAATGCCTCTCATGGAAGTTAATAAGACCCCCCAAAATAAATAAATAACTAAAAAAATATATGATTTTTTTGATGTTACAGACATTATGGAAAAGCGCAAAGTCCTCTGTCCTCAAGACGTTTCTGTTGCAGAAAACTTACTGTTACAACGTGCTGACACCTGAGACCCCATCATTTTCAATAAATCTTTGTTAAATAATGGCAAGGGTTTTTTTTAGTTCATTTATTTATGCATGCCTCACACAAGCCCTATAAATTAGCTACTACTATAGAAACAAAAACATAATAGAATAGACACATTAATATAAACCTGCGATTTGGATTACTGCCGGAATGACCGTCAGAGCTGCTGTTATAGAATAATTTATTAACACCTACTGATCAACCAGATTTCAGCATTCAGAAGCACTGTGGGGTATAATTAAAACACATCATATCTTTAATTGAACAACCGATCTGTAGTGTCACAGACGTTGCACATACGCATGTGCTCTTTATTAACACCGTCAACATGAACTAATGCATCCCGTAGGGGCTAGAAACCCATGAAACAAAACATATCAATCACTGTTGCCTTCCAGCCGCCTCGTGACCTGGTCAGCACAGCCATATTTAATGGGAACATACTGATTGGCTAGCCAGACCAGGACAGGACAAAATGTCCTAATCAGAATAAATCACCTATATACAGTATAACGATCAACAAATTGCCTAAATAGGAATTCAACCTTTAAATAGGAATGAAGAATTCTTTTAAAAGTTAGAAAATGCTGACACTTTTAACCAGAAGGCAGTTAACATGAACACACAGCATGTTCAGGATTACTTTTTGGTACATGTATGTACTTATAGACTGATGCTGTAATCTGAGAAACAAAAGAGAAAGCAAACTCGACTGGCAGGGAAGTGGTGGAGTTTGGAAATGAGGGCACCAAGGACAACATGATGATATACAGGAACAAACTAAATTGCTTCTGTATTGCGAGTTCAATGCAATCTATCAGGAACAGCCACACTTCCTTCACACTGCTACTGACATCTTAGCGACTGTCACTGGCCAGTAATGACAAAAGGAAAAAGCGAAGAACACAGCTGCTACTGTCTATAACAAAGTGAAGACGAGGATCACAAACAGATGGCAACAATGTCAGAATCTCACACTCTTTATTCTTTTATAATATGTTTACTGTGGTTGGCTCAATGTCAAATCCACCATATAGATACATATATATAAAATATATGTAATATATATATATATATATATATATATATATATATATATATATATATATATATATATATATATGTGTGTGTGTGTATATATGTATGTGTGTGTATGTATATTATATATAATTATATTTTATATATAAATAATATCACCAGAACACATCAAACACTTTGGCAGGTAAGACATAAAGCCATTCACGGACCTTGCAGATGTGAGAACTGAAAACCGAGCTAATCAAAAGAAATCATCAGGATTCAAACGCAAGCTGATGGAGCTGAATATGCTACTCTATGCCGGTAGGTCCAATTAGGAACAAATAGATGACAAAACACATTAAGTCACATAACTTTTAACACCCGTGTGTGGAGTAGAGACATTGTGACATTGGCATGCGTTTCCTCACAGGTTTAAAGTCCAGATTTCTGAGCTCTATACAAACAAAAGTAGCCAAGTAAACACAACAAAGCACTGATTTTTGTTCAAATTACCATCAAGTACTTGCTAAACTGTCATCTGGAAGAACTTCCTGATTCAACAAGTTAGTCAATAAATTCAACCAGAAGACTGAAGCCTGTAATAATCCTGAATAATAAACCACCAATCATTTAATTCAGGATTTCCTGACTGAGGGTACTAAAAATTGTAAAAATATATATTTTAAAATATATATTTTTTGACAAGTTAAATTTCTAATAATAAACAGATCACAAACCATGTTCAGTCATTTATTACAAAAGTTTCATTTCAAGTTAGCCATTCAAAGTCTCAATGGGTCATTGAAGGGGCTCAGCTGACAAAAAAAGAGAAATTAGACATTCTCCAATCTCACTTTTTCATTATCGATACAGTACAGAGATTAAAGCTTTAAGTATTACCTTTAAGTACATGCTTAACTGTCATCTGAAAGAACTTCCTGATTCAACATGTCAGTCAATAAATTCAACCTGAAGACTGAAGCCTGTAATAATCCTGAATAATAAACCATCAACTGCATAATTCAGGCTCTCCCAACTGGGGGTCCTAAAAGTTTCAGAATATATATATATATATATATATATATATATATATATATATATATATATATATATATATATATATATATAATAAAAGGATCACAAACCAAATTCAGGCAAGTTTAAATTTCATGTTAGCCTACTTAAAGTCTCATTGGGTACTTAAGACAAATAACTTATGTTGAAAGGGTTCAGATGACAGATGTTGGGAAATGAGCGATTCTCCAATCCCACTTTTTCATTATTGATACATTTACAGATAATGGAGCTCTAAATATTATCCAGTACCAATACAATACTGACATTTTTTTTATTATTATCCTCTTATAATTATGTCAATTCTGCCCGATAATGATCAGTGTTATACGACGGCATTAAACTGAAACATGTCTAGAGGCAATCTGTTCCTCCAACAAAGACTATCCTGACATTCAAACCTTTCACTGAATGACACAGTTTGAGCATCAGAATGAGACACAATGATGAGTGAATATGGAGGCGGCATGGTGGGCGACATAGTGTTACCACTTCACAGCTCCAGGGTCTCTGGTTGAATCACAAGCTCGGGTTACCGTCTGCGTGGAGTTTCCGAGTGGGTTTCTTCCAGGTTCTGCTTTCCTCCCACCTCCCTCCCGTAAAGCATGTCTTGGCTAAAATAACTTGCACCTAGCTGTGCGTGCCCTGGTTTATTCCCGCATTGCACACAGTGTTCCTGAGACAGGCTCTGGATCCACCATGACCCTGACCAGGATAAAGCACTTACAGAAGATGAATACATGAATGAATGATTGAATACATCAGACTATAGACAGGTCCAAAACTGCACAACTGGACACGGACACACACACACACACACACACACACACACACACACACACACACACACACAACAAAAACACACAAACGCAATGAACGTACCCATGTTTATTTGTTTTTACTGTACACTGACAACTAATCTAAAATACTCTGTCTGTTCTGCATCATCGGACTTACCGACTGGTTAAGTATGTTATGAATGGATTAAAGCTGTATAATAACAGCAGGTCCGTACTGCAGCCAGGATATAAACATGGCAGAGTTGAAGTGAGTTGAGAGCAGCTACAGGAACACAGGATGTTCATATGGAAGCTGTAAAATATCAGTGTAAATCACCTTTTCACCTAGATATAACGGAAAGGACATCTTTAAGCAAGATTTTTTTTTGTAGACTAGATAGCATGATTCAACTCACACACACACACACACATAAAAAAAAAAAAAAAAAAACCCTGCACAGCTCTGTTGCCTGCCTCAAGGAAACTGATGCAGACTGCAGTTCAAGCATTAACCAAACTTAGAGAAATGGAAAACATCACCAGCTCCATGCATCTATTGATCAACTCGTTTTCTTATTCCCTGTGGTTTGTGCAAGCCCTGCATTGTTTACGCAACCACCAGAGATCACAACAAAGGTGATGAAGTGGTGATTTATTTATTTTTCCCCCCTTGCAGTTTTTCCACTACAACTCGACATTGTCCACACTGACAGCCTGCTGTAAGCTCCTGCGCGCGCTTGGAGCTTCAAGCCTAGTGCACATGCACGCGCCATCATCTGATGGAACCAAGGAACTACTGTAATAAAATTATAGTAATAAATAATAATAATAATAAATAACATCAACAGGAGGAAATCCTGGAGGATTTGGAGCACCAGCAAAGGAGCTTTTCCTGTCGCGTAATTCTGGTCTAGTAACGAGGAATGTAACTGTAACCCACCTAAAGCAGAAGATCCGCCTGTGGAGACGCGGCCAGATGTTCAGGCAGCAGATCTGAGGCAGAAAACCCCGACAGTCGCGCTTTCTCCCATCCGTTTACCTTTCCTCTAGGCGCAGGAAAAACGCGACATTGAAATCCTCTCGCCTCTCACCATACCCGTATTACACAGAACGCGCGTCATATTGGCTGGGTTGCCAGATCTTCCATACTATACATCTTGACAGAATATTACACATTTTAAAACTATTTTAACAAACAACCGCGTTACACTGAAGACTCAATAAGAACTCTTAACAACTGACAACACTTGAGTGATTAGTTGCATACACACGTTAAAACCTCACCTGGATTTGCTGTCAAATTATAAAGTATATAAATCAAGGATAACGCACTACACGGCAACTCGACTCCTATGGATGAGTCTAGCGGGACACAAAGATCTGATTGGATCACAGATCTCTGACCGTGTTTGTCTCCAAGTATGTGATTGGCGCAGATATTGAGGACAGCGCTAGACCCCGCCCTTTGTGGTTGAATTTCACAATGTAGGCTCACGGTGCGTCTTGTGTTAAAGAGACAGCAGTTTCGACACACCGACGGTAGTTTTCACAATAGGAACAGTCTGGACGACGTACAGCTGTAGTAGCTGTTTCACCAAAACTGGTCAGTTGGACTTTCAGTCAGTCTGTGTTGACTGGAGGTCAGATTCCTGTTCTTGTCTTACAGGAGTGGATCCTCAGGAGTGGTTTCTGCTGGTGTAGCCCACCCACCTCAAAGTTCAGCGTGTGGTGCTTGCTGTGTTGCTTTTCTGCTCACTGTGGTTGTAAAGAGTGGTTATATGAGTTACTGTGGACATTCCTGCAGTTTGAACCAGTCTGGCCATTCTCCTCTGACCTCTCTCATTAATAAGACATTTCTGCCAACAGAACTACCACATCCAAACCAGTGTAAACTCTAGCACAATGGTCAGCAATCCTCTTTATGGAGCTCTACCTTCCTGAAGGTTTCATCTCCAACCAAAATGTAATACACCTTAATACAATAATTAGCTTCTTAAGGCAATGATTAAGCGGTCAGGTGGGCATGATTATGGTTGGAGATGAAGTCTTCAGGAAGGTAGAACAGGGTTGGTGACCACAGCTCTGGAGACTATCCAGACAATCTTCAACCACTTACTCCTTTTCAGGGTCACAGGGGAACCTAGAGCCTATCCTAGGAAGCATTGGGCACAAGGCAGGGTACACCCTGGACAGGGTGCCAGTCCATCGCAGGGCACAATCACACACTACAGACACACCAATCAGCCTACCATGCATATCTTTATCTCTTTGGAAACCCCCGCAGCATGGGGAGAACATGCAAACTCCCTGGCGGGAATCAAACCCCAGACCCTTTGGTGTAAGGCAAACGTGCTAACCACTAAGCCACTGTGCACCTGCTCTGGAAACTACTGTGTATGAAAATGAGCAGTTTCTGATATACTCTGGCCCCACAAGCATGCCATGGTCAATGTCATTGAGCTCAGTTTATTTTATTTTTTTCAGATGTTTGATGTGAACATTTTGAAGCTCTTAATGTATATCTGCCGGAATTTATTCCATGTGCCGCTGCTCAGTATGGATGCCAGCAGTGTCTATTATATATAGAGAAAAAATTGCAGTATTGCAGATATTCATCCTGCCTTAATTCCTACATAAAGTCCTTCATAAAATGAAATCGCACATATTCTCATATCTTTTCTCCAGTTTAAAGCAATTATTTGTTCTCTTGCCTTGAAATATCAATGAAATGTCACGTATCCGTATGTTACACAGTGCTACACATTTTCACGAAAATTTTTGTGCCGCTTAATTCAACTCAAAGGGAAACTGGAAAGTTACCCTGCCAATAGGGTGGTGGCGTGGATGTGTCAATCTCAGCCCGAAGCAGAATCTAGGTTTCTTATCTCTTTGACATTACAGCCTTCTGATTCTAAAAAATATATTGATTTTCTTCTTATAGGCCTGGGCACTTTCAAGCTAAAGTAACTTCTTGGCAAAATAGCCAGAGTAAGCAAATAAATCCTCAACAAGACATCTCAAAAGGGCAGATCGGACAGCCTTTAGACTAATGGTGCTTAATATGAAAGCCAAAAGCAAGAGTAATACTAAGCTAAGACCTGGAGAAGCAATGTAACCTCACTACAGAGCATATTCTTACATTGTTTTTGGCATTCTGCAAACAAAACTAACATTTTCTCACTTGGAATACTAATTACTAGTATCACCCATCTGTTTAGAAATTATACTCATATAATAATCAGAGTGGGATTTAGTTCTAAAAAAAAATATATATATATTTTTTTTAAAAAGCAGTATGAGCTGGAGTAACTATTCTGTGAGAATTATCTCTGTTCTGTTAATCCTGCGTAATTTGCTAATGCTGTAAACATGTCTAGTGATAGCTCTATTGTTAACACTCACTGGACCAATTTAAAATAATTTAACTTACAATAACCAATTAACCAAAATCTGTTGCAGTAAACCCCCACCCATTCACCCTTAATTAAATGCCTCAAATCTGGGGTCTACTCTTGTCTGTTTTTTCATTTGTTTCTTGCCTCTAGTTAAAATCTTTATAAAAGTCTTTACTATTACTTCAGCAATTGGGTTTTTTTTTTTCACCTTCAACAACCTGCACAGACAGTCAGCAGAGGCATCACAGCATATTAGCACTGGAGAGGATACTCTCAAAAAATGGACTTTTCAATGAGACAAATACAGACAGAAAGATAAATGACACTTTTTATAGAGTAATTGTTAAATAGGAAAGTGGTCACATCTGTCATCACCGCCTCAGTTCAAGGGAGCTGTTAACAAATCTGGCTTGCTGAGAGCCTTGGGACTCGGCAACTGAACTCATCACTTTCATGACACTTCTCAGATGGCAAAGTTGGCGTTTTGATCGTAAACAGTTAATATACTGTACTTAATCATGCTAAGCTGTGCATTGTTGTATACCAAGAATCCATTTAAGATTTCTCAGGCAGAAAATATCTCACACTCATACAGTATGTTACCTCAGTCTCCCTAGGGTATGGTTTTCTATGCATTTCCTTGTCTGGGATGTCGGCTATTCATATGCTGAATTCTCACCAAACAAAATGTGAAGCAGTAGGGTCAAGCATGGCATCTTTAACAATATGTCTCTGGAGGCTGGAGGAGAATATACCCAGACTGTACTGTAAATTGTGGTAACAGATGGGAGTCCTGGGAGAATGGGAGGAAGTCAAAGCGTCCCACACCGTGTGGCCATATGGGCCAGCAGGGATGGAGTGAGATCAGGGGAAGAGAGAAAAACAAAGGAGACCTCCTGAGAGTTCTAAAGTCCTCTCTCTGTTGGAAAGACTGCTGGTTGGTGGCTGTATATGGGTGACAAATTAAAGGAAACTTTACTAGTGGCTCTTCTCACCTAAGAGGAAAGGGTCACTGCAAATCAATACGAGATTATTCCGACCAATCACTTTTATTCTATGATAGAACTTTTTCTATCCTGATGGGAGTGATCTGGGTGGCTAGTGGTTACTTTTGCCACCTCACATCTCCAGGGTGCCTAGTTTTATCCTGAGTTTGGCTTACTGTCCTTATGGGGTTCCTCCTCCTGGTAGGTGGACTGGCTACTGTAAATCACCTTTTCATGTGAATGAGAGTGTGAATGTGTGTGTGCATGGGGCCTGCAATGGATTGGCACCCCATCCAAAGTGGATTGGGTAGGGTGGGAACACCTAGTGTTCCCAGGATAGGCTCTGGAGCCACTGCAACTCTGACCAGGATAAAGCAATTATTGAAGATGAGGCATGAGATCTCACTGTATGATTTGATGAGCATGATCTAAATCATATGCTATGACCGTCAAGCCACTAGATTTCAACCTAACAAACACCTATGATAGATTTTGGAGGGACATGTTGCACATTTAAACACCAATATCTTTAAGAAGAATGGTTTTCTTCCCTAGTACAATTCCAGAAATTTCTAGAATCGATGCCAAAGCACATTGAAGCTGTTTTGGTGGCTCGTGTTGGCCCTACTCCTTACTATGGGTGGCTGTGGCGCACATGGTAGAATGGATTGTCCATTAATCACAGGGTTGGCAGTTGGATCCCCGGCCTACATGACTCCACATGCCGAAGTGTCCTTGGGCAAGACACTGAACACCAAGTTGTTCCCTCTGGCCTTGCTTGGCGTGAGTGTGTGTGTGAATGGGTGAGCGAGAAACAGTGTAAAGTGCTCTGTAGAAGTGCAAACCATTTACTAAGACACTTTATGTTGGTTGTTCCTTTGTCACCTATATGTATATGCCCTCCTCTATCTACTCCCTCCAGCAAAGGAAAGGGGCCACTGTAGGGCCACCACTGCTCAGATAAGATTTGAGTGATGGGATTTAATAAGATGTTGGGCCAACATGAGCTACCAGAACATCTTTAATGTGTTTTGCCATAAATTCTACAAGTTTCTGGAACTGTACTGATGAGATGAATCAAGCAACCAAAAGTGTCTGGCCAATGGCAGTGCAGTGATCATAAACTGACCATGATGGGCTAGGTGACAGTGACTGAATGGTCATATGAATATAATATATGTTTATATCTGGCAGCTTTGCATGTAGGAAGGATTCACATGGGTTACTAGGTTGTTGTTTTTTTAGCAACATATGAATAAGTGAAGTCTTGATTTAATTAAATGTGTTCTCATGCCTGGGCAGAATCTTGATTGAATAAATCTGTTTACAAAAAGATGTGAAGTCACTGTATATTCCTGTTGCCTAGATGGCATCCTGCTGTTCTCATCTGTGGTGGCTGATTACACATTCATAAACCCGCTTGGAAATTTGTCCCAACCCCCCCCCCCAAAAAAAGAAAAAGTTTTTCAGAAGTTGTCAGACCCTGAAACCGGGCCTTTTTGCGAAAAGGAAGCGTTTGGAGACTCGTGCTCTGCTTTTCAGTCAATGAGCTCACAGCACAGGATGAGTGCTCCAGCTGCATTCTGACCCCTTCCTGTAAAATAATCATTTATTGCATAAAGCCTGTCTCACTGATCGCCAGATTTGTCTACAGTGAACTGTTTCTCTCCAACTATCCTCTTTTCCTCTTTGTATGTGAGAAAATACTTTCTGAACTAGCGAGAATAAATAAGCGAGAAAAGCAAGTTAAAATGCTGTTCACTTTATTATTCTGTATTCTGTCACAGCTTGTTGTGTTGGCGTGTTATAAACCACAGTCCCTGCAGAGCCTGAGTCATAATGCTTAACAAGCAATTTGGAAATCAACAGTGCGGCGACTTCTGTGAGAAACAATGCAAATTCTTTTCTAATTAAAACTACTCAGTGTTTCACTGACGACAAAACTGTAGCCCTGAGTGCAACTTGGTCATAATGAGGAAATTGTTGGCTGGATTTTTTTCACAGCCATTGATAACAGGAGACAAGCAGGGGACTGCAGACATAGCCTGGGGAGAAAAAAGATTTCAGTTTATAGCTGAAATAATATAACAAAGTCCAGACGGTAATTTTCAATTGGACAAATGTGGTCGATATAAAACATGTAAACTCTCATCATGGAGATTTAAGGCTTTCAAATGAATTGTAACCCCCAGGGAACGATCAACATTTCAGAAGAGAGCACATTCAGAGACTAGCAAACTCCGCACTTTTCTTCCTCTACACTTTGGAACAAGATCCGTTTGCTAATTATTGCTGAGCTTGATTTGCTATGAAGAAAAAAGATTACATGAGATAAAACATTTTCCAATCAGCATCCAGTAGTTTCAAGAGTCCACTCATTCTTGATTCAGTTAAAGATCCATGACATATTCAGTGTGTATGAATGAATTGTAACAGCACTGTTGATTGGCCAGAAGGTGTCAGTTAATTAATAATAAAAAGTAATAATAGGCAAATAGCTGTGGTATAAGAGGAATAATACACGCCTGGATGTGCTGTTATTGGAAAATAATCAGAACCACCCAATCATTGGCATCACATGACTCAACATTCAGAACTGCTTTATTTTTCCCTTGTCAAATGTATCCCATTAAAATAGCATGAAACACTTGTAGGATCACTCACATCCCACTTGTTAGGCCAGTAGAACTTTGTGATATCAGTTATTTACTTGGATAAAAGTAAACAAATATTTACTTTGTGACATCAAACCATATAAAAAAACCCCACAAAAATATCTCAATAATGACAAAACCAACATCAACCAACTGAAATCTGTAATGACTTCCTTTTCATTTTCCTTTTTTGACATCCAAACTCACATTTTAAAGATCTTTTACTCTTTTTTTTTCTTATGTACGTCAAGTTTCAAGTTTATTTCTCATGTGCACAAAATGTCAGAGACAATTGCACATTGAAATGCTTGGCTCAGTTACTCTACAGCTGTGCAATACAAAATAATACACATACATCAAGATAGAAGATAAAAGGGGGGAGGAGAGAGGAAAGAGGTGGAAAGAGCTTCTTTACAAATATAATATATATACACAACATATGCAGAATATATTAGTATGTATGGTATGCGTGCCTAGATAGCATGTACGTACAGTACAGTACAGTTTGTACACAGATCCGAACTGTAAACACTAGAACATGTGCAGTCACAGTATGTGAACAAGAGTGCAAAAGATAGTAAAATAAATAGTCATTAAATTTGATGTGTAACATGTAATAAATATGTCAGTTTATATCAATATATTGAATAATGTATTGCACAGAGATAGGACTTAGCATCAGTAAAGTGCTAATAGTGTTCTTAGAAACATTGTAACATGCCCTAAAGTGACATGTGGAGAGATTGTCCACGAGTCTCCTTGAGTTGTCAGTGAGATGACCTGTGTGTGGGAGGTAATGGAGGCATGAGTGACAGAGTGGAAGAAAGAGTAATGAGAGGATTACAGCTTGCTCGGAACTCTCACCAGTGCAATCATCTTGCGTTGCACTGGACTCGGAAGAAGTTAAACAGTTAATGGAACCAGTTAAAAACAGTTAATTCCTCTAAAATCTTATAGTGGAGCGTGCACAGGCCTATAAGGAGAATCTGAGGAGAATGAATCTGTATTTAAGAAACTGTAGCAAAGCATCAGGTAGGCAGTCTAAACTCTGTAGAAGGTGACCGAATGGTTGAGGGTTTAAATCCCAGGACAGTCCTTAACTGCTCAGCTGTATGCACTGTATTCCTTGAATAAAAGCAAAAACAAAAGTGTCTGCCATATGAGTAAATGTGAATTATTGTTGTACATAGCCGAAAGCCCATGTGAACCAGAAGGCTTTGAAATGTATAGAGACCAGCTTTAATTATTCCCAATGCATTTGAGCTAATTAGGCCGAAGCCTTGAACCTCTACCATGCACAGTAGCTCTCTGTGTGCCCAAGGAGACCCAGAGTTAAAAGACAACACATTGTATGTACCAGCAATTTAATTCATTAAACACCTACTCGCTTTGAGAGAAAGAGCCACCCACATCTTCTGAAAATAGTACATTACATTAGTGTGTGTCTGTGTGTATCAATTATGCTCCCACATACGTGTATATGAGACATAATATATGAGATATTCACAGTAAAGTAGTCCACAGAATAGTTCATGCATCGAGACAATGCACTGTGGGCACACAAAATAGTTTGTTTATCAATCTTCTGTCACAAACGTTTTTTAAAAATCTGCATAGAAGTCTATGAAAAAACAAACAGACATGGTCTTGAGATTGCCTCGGCACTGCAGATCAGTTTACGCACTTCTTTGTGGCAAACACGCACTCTAACCCTTACTACCACAGAATTAGCACACGGTCTCTCCAGTTTAATTGGTGAACTGGGCTCAGGAAGGTGACACATCTGATCTTCAGTTGCCCACTGAGTGAGTATGCTTCTGAAACAATCTGAAACAATTGTTTTTTATTTCACAGTCCATGTGATTGATTACAGGGAAAGCATTAATTGCAGAGTCTCAGTGGTTCGAAGTGTTATCTTTAAATAAGGACAGAATTAGAAGGTGCTCTGCATGTGCTGAAGGTAACTGTCAGCGTGAAAGGAAATGGCGGTATCTGCCACATGTGAAGGATGAGAAATGAGCTTTCGATTTATTTACTATTCAGCCAGCCTTCACGGTTGAACAAATGGCCCCTGGCAGAGTGACAGAGTGCCAGCGAGTCTCATACACCCGTGTTTATGGTTTGTGTGAGAGAGAGCTAATGGAGCAGAAATATGTTAACAGTCAATAAAGTGTGACCGGATGTACAAACACGGAAGGTAGTTGTTTAAATAATGCTCAGAAAGATCCTCAATCTAAAGTCATTCTGAATTCAAATAACACTTAAGCTCTCATCTAGTGCAACATTAGCGCACAGTTTATCGTACTCTGGAAATCAAATACTGCATTGTTCCATTTGTCATTTGGGTCATCTCATGCTATAAAGTGAAATGTGGCCTAACACTATGTTTTTACTGTCTGCCTCATAAAGGTTTGTTCACTTTGTTCCCTCCCACAGAGTATCATCTGTGCTATACTCTCAGAGAGGTTTACAAAACAGCACCATTTCCTGCCACTGGGGTGGTACCCATATCTTTTATACTTTTAATATGTGTCTGGAAATATTTAAGGTTCATAATGAGCAACAGAATGTACAGCACTCCTTGCTCTGTGGTCTAGCATTAGCTGAAATAACATTTAGCATGTATTAAACTCTTTACAGGACAATGTGGTGATGGAGCAGGTAGCACTGGGATTCACAGCTCTCGGGTTCAATCATTATTATTTGTATGTTTGTTTCAAGTTCTTTTTCAGGTTCTCCCAAAAACAGAAGAATTAGCTGTTCCACACTAATCTTTGGTGTGAAAGTGTGTATGTATTAGCCTCTCACCCACGGTTCCAGAGTGTATTCTGTACTGTTCTGTACCATGACCTGGATAAAGCAAGATGAAAACACACATAAAAACAGGTTCATGTTGGCATTAAGGATAAGAAAATTAGCTTATATCAATAGTCTTTGTATTCAGGGCATGGTTCATTTGTTTTCATGTGGAGTGGTGTTTCTTTAGTGGTGATTGTCTGTCCATCAGGTTTTATGTCTATCTGTCTGTCTGTCCGTCTATCCATGCATTCGCTCAAGATTCTCATTAGCGCAATATGTCAAGAACAATTGGTTTGTATGTTTGTAGGATTGATATGGAATTGTCATTGTAACCAACAGATGAACTGATTAGATTTTGGCATTTATACAAACAGGGTCAAGATCACAGCAAGGTCAAATGTCTGAAATTGTTTTTGTTCATTAACTTCTTTTCTGTTTATTTCAGGTATACAAATTAGTAAAAAGAAGTACTAGACTTGGTGGTGATGTAGGCATCCCTGCTGGTGCTATCAGCGTTGAGCTTTACTTGTTTTTTTATATTAGTTACTTGAAACACTGGTCATCATCACCTTATTATTATCATCACCTTCTAGCAGGTTCCTACATAGGTGTAAAATGTGATTAGTCTTAGACTAAATATGAAATCAGTCTACATCAACACAATGTGTTAATTCATTCAGGTTCACACAGAGGTAAGATCTGATTAGGCTGGATGATATGCTACATGGTATGTTCAGTGGTACTTGAAAGTTTGTGACCCCTTTAGAATTATCTATATTTCTGCATATATATGACCTAAAACCTCATCCGATTTTCATACAGGTCCTAAAAGTACATAAAGAGAATCCAATTAAACAAATGAAACAAACATGTTATACCTGGTCAATTTTTTATTAAGGAAAATTATCCAATATTACATTTCTGTGAGTGGCAAAAGTATGTGAAACTCTAGGATTAGCAGTTCATTTGGAGGTGAAATTAGAGTCTGGTATTCAATTAATGGGATTGCCACTCACAGATGTCTTATTGGATGTTCCTCAATACATAAATGACCAAGTATAATATGTTGTCTCATTTGTTTAATTTGGTTCGTTTTGTCTGCTTTCAATCTGATGATGTTTTAGGTCATATCTGTGCAGATATATAGACATTTTTTAGAAGGTTCACAAACTTTCAAGCACCGCAGTTTATGTTGAACAGATTCTTATTATTCAGCACTGGAAGTTGATCTCAAGTCATCAAACCATTCTGTTATCACATATAGAGGAGTAAAAGTTGATGGAAAAAAGGCATGAAACTTCATATCTAGATTGAAAAAAGAAAGCGTGAGCGAGTGTCAGTGTGGCTGTGAAGTCAGAACTGAATACTGTAGCAGACTGGTAAAGAAAATGCTCCAAAAATGAATCATGGGCCATTGAAAAATTGAGGTGGTGTTTTAACCGCGTTCTTGGTGCTTTCTGCTTGAAACACGAGCCTTGTGCATGCCATCAGAGTGACATGCATGGAACCTCTGACTCTATTAGACGGTGCTGCAGGGTAGCTCTTTAGGAAATCAGCCTGGCTGAGGTTTACAAAGAACAGGACTCAAATGACACAGACATGCAGGCTGTTCTCAGTGTTGTACTGCGTCCAATGCTGAGACATCACAAAAACACACAGCTCTCCAAGAGACACTGCGGAAGAGCCATCTGAGCCTTTAGCCAGCTCGGCTGAGTTGGCCTATCCAATAAGTATGTGTGTGTGTGTGTGTGTGTGTGTGTGTGTGTGTGTGTGTGTGTGTGTGTACGGTATGCGTTCCAGGATTTCTGTTAAGCTTTTCTTGGCATTGACATTTATTCTCAGGGGTCTAAAGAGGAAAAAAAAATGGAGAACCAGAGCCTTCACGTTATATAATCACCACTCTTAACATTGTAGCCACTGTTAAGCAAATGTCTTTTTGTCTCTAACATACACTGCCTGCATTTGTTTCTGTAGTATGCACTGCTCTCAAACAGCTTCAGTAAGGTTTGGCATCATTACCTTGATTGACCCAGCAGATTTGGAGGCCTCTAAACACCACTAATGGGGAAAAAGAAAATACCTGCCTTTTTAAGAGGAGCTTATAATTTCATTAACTATATCATACACCATTATAAATATTGATAGAGCAGCCATGCGAACGTTCACATATTTCACTGTTTGCTTGTCAGATCAGCAGCCACAGCATAATAAATCTTGGCTGCTCATAAACTGAACAAACGCCAGCTCTCATTCATTTAAGGGCCAAAGAGTGGCAGTAATTTCAAGCTAATACAGCAGCTGGCACCAAAAGCGCTGTCTGAGCTTTAAAAGAGATTTCTCACTCCCCGCTCTTTTCTCTTCCTCTCTCTGCTAAGCACGCAAACAGGCCATTCTCTCTGCAGCCAATTCTTCATGCTGCACATTCATAATCCAACATCTGATCGAAAAGGAATGGTGTGACCCTGAGCTGATTGGAGATACCATCATGGAGACTATTGTGGTGTTGCTGTGTTTGCTAAGTCAGGAGGTGTCCACTGGCTGTAGTTAATCCAGTTTCTGAATGCTGATGGGTCATGGTGAGGTCAGTGTTTACTGATGTAATCCATCACTCACCCAGACTTCCAGCTAACAATTTGAGGCTAGCAGATGGTTTTCTAAACATCATGGTTCTTGTGTCAAGTTTTCTGTTTTGAGAGAGAGAAGGTTTATCACCGTTCCTATAAAATCTGAATTTATAGGGACAATAGCTTAAGCATTTTCCTACTGCTAATTAACATTGTGAAATAAATCATTATTAAAGTAGATAGCTTTCATAACATTGCAGGAACGATACTTTTGTAATGCGACAGTCTAACACATAGGTAGGGCTACTCCAAAGGTTTTTGTAGTCAATAAATTCGAGTGACCTCCTCAGTACAGATGCACTTTACAAATGTAATCCAACTATTCAAATATTAAGCTCATTGTTTAAATATGTACAATAATATTTTGGAGCCATTGAGCTCTTCTGATCTTTCCACCCACAGGACATATAAGCCCCAAATTTATATTATTTATAGTCCTTCTTGTTTTTGAGTAAGTTTGGATTAAACACATTTAATTCAAGTGACCTGTAAAATAGGCTAATAACTAATAGAACTTAATAATAAATATAACACCATTGACTATGCTTCACGGTCTCCCCAGACCCCAATTTGAGGACCAAAGCTCTTGCTATAGACAAAGTAGTTACCAAGTTATTACTTAAATCTACAACCTGGCATTTATAACAAGCACATGATATACATATTTAAATGGGATTTTGAGTGGTAATCCCCTAGAGAGTCACCAGATAATAGTGGTCAGTGAAAATGCACACAGAAATGAGAGCTATTCCCAGACACAGAAGAATAAATGGAAGTAGTAAATAGCACCGATTCTTCACTGGTAACTGATCCTCTAAATATCTGAACTTCCCAAAAACCCTTGCTTCAGTGGGTAATCTCACCTGGATACTGTAGAATTGTACCTAAAGGACTGCTGCTGCAATCTTAAAATCTGCCCTGTGGCCATCCTAGGATATTTATTCACAAAATGTTTATACAAAATATCCATCCATTAATTTTCCATACACTTATCCTACACAGGGTCACGGGGAAGCAGAGGCGTCGAAGTGTGCTTGAGATTGACTAACCAGGGCCCCAATGAGGGGATGGCCCTCGAAAATCTTGGAATGAACATTTGCTTTTGTTTGCAATTTTTTATTTTTAAGTAATTAGAGTCATAACAAAAATTTTAATTGGCTGAATAAATCGGTTGAGTGAACTTTGTATCCCAGAAAAATAGCGGAGGCTCTCTGAGGCCAATCTCACCCCTTACAAAAGGCACAAATTGGTTTCATCACCCCCTGCTCTAGGATTCGTCTCTAAACGCAGCTAATCGAGCTGAGTGACTGCTACTACTGTATGATAGTCATGTCTTTCCCCAAGAAAAGGAAATCGGGGTACCAAAAAAGAAAAGAAAGAAAGCAAACCGAAGGAAAGCACTAATTAATTTCTTTGAAAAGAGAGCTGAGCACAACAGCACAACTGACACAGTTTAAGAATGGTTTAAGCTAATATCAGCAGTTTTTTAGACTGAAGGCAGTCAGCCAGGGCACTAGCTTGATGTACATTTGCATTGTATAACATGAATGAATCAGTATCATAAATTAATCAGCATCATAGGTACAATATGTCATATGCAGGGCTGGAAATGGTTTATATTCTGGGTGAGTCGAATTTTAGAGCCACTCATCCAGCAACATTTCAGCGCTGATTTAGTTTCAATATGGTAGAAAAGGCAGGTGCCAGACCTGCTTTCTGTGTGTATGAACATTGAATTGCCAAGAATATTGCTGATTAGACAGGATTAATGCACGGTTGATCAGGCAAACTGCAATCTTCCTCATGGGGCCCAAAATTCTTAGTGGCACCCCTGCAAGGAAGGCTGGAGCCTATCCCAGGGAACTCGAAGCACACCCTGGACAGGGTACCAACCCATCACAGGACACAATTGCACACTCATTCACACATTACAGTCAATTTGGAAATGCCAATCAGCCTACAACACATATCTTTGGGCTGGGGGAGTACCTGCAGGAAACCCCAGAAGTGCAGAGAGAACATGCAAGCTCTGTGCACATAGCGCAGAGGCAGTATTTAAGCCCCCAACCCTGGAGGTGTGAAGTAAATGTGCTAACCACTAAGCCACCATGACCCTTATCTGGTACCACCTAGAAGAGTGTGAGTTTCCTTCTGAGTCTGGTTTCTCTCAAGGTTTCTTCATGTTTTGTCAAGTTATTTCTCCTTGCCACTGCCATCTCTGGCTTTCACATTATATCCAGATTTCTATAAAGCTGCTTTGTGATGATTTCTATTGCTAAAAGTGCTCACACTGAACTGAATTGTACCGAACAGTCCTTTTCTGCTCACAATACACCGAACCCGAGAGGCAGCTTAACCGGATTGTTAGAGCTAATGATACAAGGCTCCTCCACAACCCCACCCTATGACGCTAATCAGACATAACAGATTCGCTCTGGAATAGCATTCGACACTTTGCTGTCTTCCAGCCCCACTCTTCTAAAGCCCAGAGGATTAATGGCCTCAGCCACTGCCTGTGTGGCGAAATTTGAGCCCAATCAAGATTTCTGGAGACTGCATAAATGTGCAAGGTCAGAGATTCTGCACGATGAAGAGGACAATAGTGCTGTCTTCTCCAATAGCACTGCAGTCTTTTAGTGCTTACTCTCTTCCTCCAAAGTCTGGTTCCGGGAGAAGTCGCCAAGGTGAGCGGGATTCATCATGGTGTGAAGAAGCCTGTCAGTGAGCTACTCCATCAGGCTCGGTTTACACTCCTCTCTGTCCGTATGCTCCAAGGCGAGACCCAGTAGTGTTTCTGTCCTACTAAACACACTTACCAACAGGCAAGAGGTGATCCTAATGGAAGAAAATGGCCAGAGGGGTGTAAGACTTGTTTACTGCTTTTTCATTTGAGCCAAGTGCCATACTGCATTAATTCTGGATAGGTTTCATGGATAACTAGTTAGAGTCCACTTAATAGAAGTAAAGTACTGGGTCTCTGCTTATGAAAAGGTTTTCATCAGATTTTTATTGAACCGTTAACAGTTCTTGTGGTCTCGCACAAAGACAACCTCATGATACTAGTCAGGGTTGAGATGGATCCGGAGCCTGTCCTGTGAACACTGGGTTGAGGTGGAATTATACTATGGATGGGACTTTAAAAAAAGCTTATTTTTTATAATGATTGTGCTCCATAATGTTTTCATAGTCCTAAGAAATGACTGCATATTCATTTTAATTGATCTATGTATTCATTTTTCATTACTTCTTAATTTAATTAGGAATACAGTGAATGGTTACTTTATTTAGGCAAAAATTTCAAAACTTCAAAAATATTTAAGTAACTGAATATTAAAAAATAAAATCACAGGAAAGATGGAAATGAACAGAAATACACAGTCCAGCAAAGTCGTGGCTCGTCTATGGGTCCGCAGTTTCCAGAGATAGTCAGGTTGACCTCAATGAACTATGACAGGATGCGAAAACTTATTTTTAAATGAATCATGATTAATGCAGCCATGAATCATGCTCTGAGTGTACTGCAACAACAGACAACAAACAGCTTGATATATAAAAATATGCTGGTCATACGGTACAGCTTGCTGAGCTCATCTTCATGCTGGCTTAGATCTCAATGACCACCCAGTCAAAAACCTCTCATAGCTGCATTTATTTTCTAGTAAGTCAGGTCCTATCCAAACAATGACAAGACCGCTGTCCAAATTTGTCATAGAGTATATAGAGAAGCAAGCCTAATCGTGCTGTTGTTCAGGGTTAACCTTTACGGTAATGGCATATACTATTTAATGTTTCAATTTGAGTGCAAACCTGTATTACAGTGTATTACTGCAAATACCACCACTGCAGCAGCTTTATTGCCAATTATCCATCCATTCATCCACTTTCCATACCGCTTATCTTACACAGGGTCCTGGGGGATACTATGTTTGAGAACAAACAGGTTGGGGGTTCCAGCCCCAGCACTGCCAAGCTGCCACTGTTGGGCCCTTGAGCCAGGCCCTTAACCCTCTCTGCTCCAGGGGCGCTGCATCATGGCTGACCCTGTGCTCTGACCCCAACTTCCTGACATGCTGGGGTATGCGAAGAAAAGAATTTCATTGTGCTGTGACCAATAAAGACTCATTATCTCATTATCTATTTAAAATATCAGGCTGGCTAGTGAATGTTCGTTATCTACCTAGGCTAAAACGATCTTTAACTCCAGTTTATAGTTAGTGCACTTACCCTGCTACACTCAAATATATGAAAATAATGGACAAAGTGAGACATTTCTATGCTTCTGGTGCATGGTTTTGCAGTATGGGTAATGACACTTTATGTTTACTGTCTTATTACAATATGGATATGACATATATAAGACATTTTGCAATAACACAGCAATATATACAGTGCAGTGTTACAGTAGCTGTACAGTAAGGTGCTTAGATGATTTGCCTACTATAAATATTTCCCCAGAATACCAGATTGGTTAACGTATCGGAATATAACACATTTACAATATACTGGTTTGAATGTAGAAATTAGAGAAATTTTTTTCAGTGAAATCAGTCACTGAGTAATATTAGAAGGTAGAAGATAAAGACTCAAGGCATCATTTTCATTTCCATTCCAAAATCATCAGTTTAACTGAATGCTAGTTGGTTTTGATGGATAAAGTAAATAACATTCAATTATGGGTTTTAAACACTAGGTCTTCAAGCTATTGCTATGAAAATTCCCCAGTTTAGGAGCATTGTGTTCATAATAAGCATGTGTAACTGTTGCATAGCTCAGAAACCCCTGACTCCATTTGAACAGGCTGTTTGTTATTCTAATGACTTTTGACATTCCATTGTCATAGAAACTTCAAAAAAAAACATTGAAAGCTACAGTAATACTCTCCAGTATAAAGTATTTTTCCATATATAAAGTTGCAAGTAGGACATTAAGATTAACGAGTGTATACGTGCTCACAAACGTTCGACAAGATTGTTAAACCAGAGATAGGATGTAAATAAGTTCAGTTTAAATCAACACTTTCTCTGTTTGCAGCCACCCACAAAGCTAATCTGTTAACCAAACAAAATGCACACACAGCAGTCGCCCACACTGCCCATGTATCAGTTAATATGGTTGAAATGGACGGCCTCAGATAGAAACCAGAGATCTATGGTGTCTGGAAATGTCAACATGTGGGTTCGGGTCATAATTGCTCTGGCAAAAGGCTTTTAGTTATCTGCAAGTCCATGTCTCAATCTTATCTTTCATGCGGAGCCATCATAAAAAAATATAAATGGCCATTACATACCCATGGAAATGGAGAATAAATGTGGAGCAAGGTCAGGGTCTGTAGTGATCAATTGATTTTTCTCAAAGAGGGACAAAATGTCAGCAAGAGCCAGGAGTACATGTGTGTAACCTGTGATCAAATACAGTCTGGTAATGTTTTCTTTCCTGATGAAAAGAGAGACGAGAGGTCCATCAAAAGCATTCAGGTGGTCAGAGCAGTGAGAAAGAACAGACTTTGAGTCGTAGAGGACCAAAAGTAGAACGCAGAAGAAAGTAGGCCGCATTTGTCTTGCTAGATTTGGAAGCTGGAGATGGAGCTGAGACACAGCATCCCCAAAAGACTTCACTCTGCTTTGGTGTCCTGCTGTTTACTGCAGATGCTTCAGAGCATGTAACAGTGAAAGACAGAAGTAGAATAACGAGATCACACACACCAAAAAAAACACACCCGGTGGCTCCTGCAGCTTTGTTATAAGGGCACAGAATACTTTAAACCAAACCCACTGCAGTTTAATTGAAGCCATTTATCCTGATGTTTGAGAAGGGTGGTTACGCACCAACGGAAATTTACATCTCAAACTGGAACTTCTAATGGCATTAATGGCAGGATAGAATAGTCATTTACTGTAATAAGCTTTTTATGCTTATTCATGTAACATGAACTGGGGGATAGTGCATGTTTTGTTAAGTAGAAGGAGCAAAAATAAAAGCCGGAAATGTAATGTTTTGGGTTATTACATATTAAAACTGGGTTATCCACACAGCTATTCACACAAACATGTGAACAAGCTTTAGCTCGATGATGATTCAGCCCAAATGGACTTGTATTAATATCACTTTCAGGCTATGATCAGACAGGCATCTTTAACCAGATTTGAAGCATTTGTAATCAGCATTCTCTTTAGCGTGCGTCACTGTTGTCTATATTCAGGACCGTTACTGGACGTTGCCATTTTGTAAAAAATAACCCACAGAGAAATTGCCATGTTGGCAGCGAACATATTCCTGCACTGCTGTAATCAGCATACAGTATATTCTACTATGTTGTACTACAGCAAGAAATGAGATTACAATGATGTTGAATTGTTATTATTTTGTTTAAAGATCTTATTTTCTTCATTTTGTATTGCCCTTCAAAGTCTACTTAACAATATTTACATGTTCCCCAGAGGAAAAAATTATAACAATTTTCACCGACCATCCTGTTCAAAAATTTACACACCCCCGGCTCGTAATGTATCGTGTTGCCTTCTTGAGCATCAGTGAATGTTTGTACCTTTTGTTGTAATGGTTGTCCCTCAGTTCTCCTCAGTGTGAAAAGATGGATCTCGAAATCATATAGGTGCTGTTGGAAAGGGGTCAAATATGCAGAAGATGCTGGAAAAGCAAAGAATGTTGCAGGACCTGGAGGATTTTTCTGAAGAGCAGTTTAACTGCTCAGGACGAAACATAAAAACAGTTGTTAATCATCTAGGTAACAACACACAGTATTAAGAATCAAGCATATGTGAAGCTTTGAACTGGTCTGTCAATAGCTACATTTCCATCCAATAACTTTTTTGCAAAGAAAAAGGTTTAGCGGATTGAAATTTACCGATATAGCTGATGGAAAAGCAAATTATCAATAAAGTTTCATGTTGGAATAATCTTTTTCCGGTTAACTTTAGCGCATAAATTCTATGTTGACACTACAAAAATGTGTGATATGACAGAAATTCCTTTCAGGGGAAGGATAGGAATGTGTGTGCCATCCAGCACGCCGTAAACCTCTGGCACAAGATGCAAAAAGGAATTACGGTATGCAATTTCATTGGCCTCCGCTACATATGGCAGCCTGATATAACGCAACATTACTAATTTTTCTTTATTAGCTGTACACAGAGCATATACAACATCAGTGGATGGTCATTTTACTAACCCCGAAAGTTCCCCGACTATGTACTTGGCGAAGGTTGCCAGCTTGAACAGGGTGATGGGAATCCGCTTTCAGGTTGGAACCGGTGGCAATCTGCAATGGGAGCAAAATAAGCAACAATTACTTTCTGTCAAGTGTCTCTCCACCACGACCTCCCGGACCCATGGGCTTCTTCACATAAGGGCAGTTATTTGGAAGCCTATCAGATGAGCAACTGCTATATTCTGATGTCCATCCATTTTCTGTAGTACTTTTCCTACACAGGGTCATGGGGAGTCTGGAGCCTATTCCAGGGAACTCAGGGCACAAGACTGTGGATGCACCGTGGATGCGATGCCTACACATCGTAGAACACAATCACACACATTCACACACTACGAACAATTTGCAAATGCTAATCAGCCTAAAACATGTCTTTTAACTGGGGGATGCTTGGAGGAAACCCTCAAAGCATGGGTAAGAACATGTAAACTCAAACAAACGGAGGCTGGAATTAAACCCCCAACCCTGGAGGTGTGAGGCAAATGCCCGAAAGAGAGAAAGCGGGCCGATTTCAATTCATTGTCTCAATACTGTATCAATTTAACACAGATTTGAGGACATTTAAGGTACACAATTTCTGAAATATACAAAATTACGTATGCAAACGGCTCAAGTGGAGATTTCTTTTGCGATACACCAAAACTTACGTGAACATTTGCTGTTTTTTTAAGGGATAACACACATCACACACACCATTTCATCGGTAAAATGCCAACTGGATGAAAACAAGTAAAAGACAGAAAATTTCGCAAAAAAAATAAAATAATCCCCCCCCCCCCCCCCCCCCCCCCCCCCAATTTTCAATAACAGAACCCTGCAAAAAGTGGATGGAAACTTTGCAAATGACACCAATCTTTTCCCCAAATAGAATTTTCTCTCGCTGGGGAAAACACCATGAAACAAAAAGTCTGTCAGGAGAAGTGTGTCCAACTTGCTAAGACATTCTTGACCTCAGTACAGAGAGACAGACAGTTGAGCTCTCAGTGGTTAAAAACAAAGCGGTTAGAATACGAGTAGAGTTGAACAGCAACAGAGCGCTCAGTGAGCACTAGACCACGTGACAAACGGCTCTCTGACATGCTTCATCCTCAGTTGCGTCCTCTCACTAGAGTATTTGTGATGAAACTTTCCAACCTCGGTGCCATGAAGTGGAGCCTTTTCCACAGAAGAGTGGGCTAAGTGTGAAGCATTCATATGTGCATGAGAGGAACGGCTCTACTTTTCCGGAACGGTGACTGCACTAAAATCTTTTACCAGCTGTTAAGTTTCAATGGAATGCAACAAGAGCATTGGTGTAGAGCATCATCACCAAGAAATGGGATGGGATTCAAGGAAAACACTGAATTGTCCACTCTTTCTGTTATGAGAGTGGTGCAGACCAAGCCGAGAAGAGAAGGCCCCACATTCATAACTCCTTCAGACAGGTTTAGCTCATACTTAGCAAACACAGATCATCAGACAGTCTCCGAAAACTTTTGTAGAAAAAGAACAACGCTCTTTTGTTAAAGGAAATGCAGCCTTATTGTAGAACACACTACCGGTTTCCTAACTCCAGTGGTTGACTATAGCCTATTGTAGCTCTTCAGGTCTGGGGACTTCATTAGTTGCAGCAGCAGATCTCCTGGTCCTGCTGTGTCATATATTATTGATGTCTCAAGACTGAATCAGAGGAAGCGGAAGCAAAGCAGAAGGAAGGGGAGGTGAAGTGGAAGTAAGTCGAACGTGCCAGCTGCAGCACTCTAGATCTTGCTTTTGTAGTTGGTGCCAAATTTCAACACAATTTGGGGATTTAGAACAAACCCGAGCTCTTCTAAGAATAACTAACTAAATAAGAATGACAAATTTGTGTAATTACTAATATTTATATTTATATGCATTTGGCAGACGCCTGTAACCAGAACGACTTACAGAAGTGCTTTCTATCAATAAATATATCCTGATACTGGTTCATTAGGTCATGGACTAAGAATACCATCAGTTGAACAACTCTGTTGTGGAGGTAGTATCGTAAGAAAAGCACACAAACAACACAACAAATTTATTATTAAAGTGCTAATTTAATTACAATCAGGAAGAGACAGGTTTTCAGACATCGTTTGAGGACTGCCAGTGACTCAGTGCTCTGATTTCTTATTGAAACATAAGATAAGATAGATAATGTTTCTTAGAGACATGCATAACTACATGATTACTTTTTTCTGTGTTAAAGTATGGTTCCAATAAACAGCCTAAACAAAGAGTATGCCTTTGTGTCTCCTTCATTTTGAAAGATTTCACTTAATGTTAACATAAATGATTATTTTGATCCTGGTCTAATGTTTTATTATATTTACTGCACATAGAAATCTAGTTATGTTTGTCTTATTTTTGTGACGTATGAGATACAAGTTTTTTCTACTAGTAAGGAAATAAGGGATGAAATCAAATAATCGATGACGGTGTGGCGTTGATTCTTTTTCAATAACCATAGGTCTTGAAGTATTTTATTCCTCTTATACAACAGCAATTTGCTAATGCTTACAACGTTTTAATTCATTAAAGACGTACCATACTTTTTATTTGTTTATCCATCCATATATTTTCCACAATGCTTATCCTACACAGGGTCACGGGGAGTCTGGAGCCTATCCTATGGAACTTGGGGCACAAGGCAGGAGACACCCTGGACGGTGTGCCATCCCATGGCAGGGCACAATCACACACACGTTCACTCACTAAAGACAATTTAGAGATGCCAATCAGTCTACGATGCATGTCTTTGGACAGGGGGAGAACCCGGAGGAAACCCCCTAAGCCCAGGGAGAACATGCAAGCTCCATGCACATAGGGCAGAGGCGGGATTCGAACCCACAACCCTGGAGGTGCGAGGCAGGTATGTTAACCACTTGCAGCATTTCCCTTTTTTTTCTTGCTCTTGAAGGTAATCATACAAAAAATTACAAAGAAACAGCAAAGCATTCTGTCCTGAAGAATTTCCCATGTTGAAAAACCTATAGTTAAAACTTCACCCGTTACAAAGTGCTGACACTGGAGACTCCTTCCAAGTGCGATAAGTAAACATCTCCTCACAGAAAACGTCACCGTATGAACGTTTATCCACATTTTAAACATTTACATTTTGTGTGAATCATCCAGCAAAAAAGTCCCTGTGTAAATTGTTACTACAAGCGAATGAGATTATTACTATAAACTATCGTCAGAGCTGCTGTTGTAGAAAATGAATCAACAGCTTCTGACCAATCAGAATCAAGCATTCAACAGAATTGTGATATAAAACAAGTTTATTTTACACAGAAGCATCATTTAATCGAATAAAACCATTCCAAAACCAATCCGGTACATAATCTGATTAGATTGCATTTAAGTAAACAAAAAGATCACATTACTGATTACATCCTTAGTAGTGTAATTCATAATCAGTACAGGATTACACTTCCTCAGTAATTTACCCAGCTCTGTTTATAGGCAGTAGGAGGAGAGAATTCGGAAGACAGAGCAGAACCACATGGGAAGCTGAGAGGAAGGTGTGTGTAGCGGAGAGGGAGAGAGAGAGAGACGCGGGGGCCTAGAGTGGGAGGTACAGTCACTTAGCGAGCACACACACATTCATAAATGCTGTGCGTGCCAAGGTTAGCAGGGTTAATATGTAGTCATGGAAACTGCGACACTGGAGCTGTAAGACGGGTTTTTTTTTTTTTGTTGCAAAAAGAACAAGATGAGAGGATAGATAACGGCCATCCAGAGAAAACCAACTGGCCGCAAAAGAAGCTTCTCTGTAGGATTGTAATAACTTCAACAGAGACTGAGATTAGGTGTTATGCTTTATATACAAGAAGAAAAAAATAATAAGATTGAAGATTGCGGTGTTTTTGCAAGACATTGTGAGAAGAGTTTCTTTCCTTTTAACTCGAGGTAGTCCAGTGTTATGGTTCTCAAAGCAGGATCTGAGAAGCACAGCCAAGGGATCTGCCATTTTTTAATTTTGTCACAGTGCTAGAAATCACAACCCACTATTAACAAAGTTTAATTTGTTATTGTATACAGAGACTTTATGATTAGCACGTTTGCCTTTACACCTCTGGGTTTAAGGGTTTGAATCCGGCCTCTGCCCTGTGTGTGTGCACAGAGTTTGCATGTTCTCCCCATGCTTCTGGGCTTTCTTTTGGGTACTCCGGTTTCCTCCCCAGTCCAAAAATTTTGCGTTGTAGGACGACTGCCATTTCCAAATTGTCTGAACTGTTTGAATGCGTGTGTGATTGTGCCCTGTGATGTATTGGCACCCCGTCCAGGATGTCCCCTGTCTCCTGGGATAGACTCCAGGCTCCCACATGACCCTGTGTAGGAAAAGTGGTATGGAAAATGGATGGATGGATACCTTTTGTGTGTGTGTCCTGTTCATATTTATGCTATACTGACACCCAGGGAAGTTACCAGTTCTATTTTCTCTTTTTTTCCTTCTTCTGTCACATCTGTCAGCCCTGTTATGACTGTGCGCGTTGTACGTGTAAAACCTCTGAGAGCTCTGTATCTATATCTCGGACACATCGTTTTCTCGTTTTGTTTTTTTTTTTGTTTCAAGTGCACAGAATTAAAAGCTCAACTCTGTGTCGACCTATATCTGCATCCTGCTTCACAAAGCTGAGCTAAATTACAATGCTCTGAATCATTAGATACAAACAAAAACAAAAAGAACAATGACAACATACAGTAAGTTCAACAAAAATAAAAAGGCAAAAAAATTAATAATAATAATAATAATAATAATAATAATAATAAATTCTGAAAGCGTCAGTGGAGTTGTAGCACTTTAAGATTGTAAGCCACACTTGGAATGTAATCCAAAGTAAACAGACACTCCTGTACAGCTCTGAGCTTGAGCTGGAATGCATGAACTCCCTGAAGTACACGAGAGTAAAGCTGTACCACAGTTGGGTCACTGCCTCGGGGTCCGCTAGAGTCATGGCAGAATTGCGACCTGATGAAATACAGAACATGAAGAAGCACATATACACATCCAGGAGTAAAATATGTCTATTCCCAGTGTGTGGTATAGAGAATGTGGAACGTAAACCCAGATGATACTTGAGAAGAACAATGTGTATTGGATTTGAAATATTTGGACTCGAGCGTGGTGACGAAAACCCCCCAGTCAGTCAAAGGTCTTTCTTGAATTAAATCTAAACCAGAAATGTAAAGAAGATTTTCATTAGTTCTTAAGACATTCACAGCCCCTCCAAAAGACCAGTAGCCAAAAAAAAAGAAAAAAAAAAAGGCTCTAATTCAAGAGTCAGTATGGGTGCAGTGTTATTACATCGTGAATAATATTCGAAATAACATTTTTTAAAATGAACTTTCGGATGAATATCATAATTACGGATGATAACGACGAGGTTACTTCCAACTGGAATTGAGATTAATACTAAAAATAGATGAGCTCATGTTATACTGTAATGACATTACGCCACCCGGTGGCAGATTTGTGCCAGTGTTCAACAATGCCAAATCCTTCAGATTCTCAGTGCTTGAGCATCAAAGCATAAAGCATAAAGAACAAGCTCTTTGTTGCTTGCTTCACTGAACAGGGAAAACGGCTTATCCAAAAACACTGGGGATTCCAATTCCCTGTCCTGTGCTCGGGAAATTCGGGTAACGCTATAGACAAGTCTGTGTTTGTCCTGCTGGCATTTCAGCTGCTGAAAGAGTCTGCAATCATGCACACTCTATAAACCACACAGGGTTTAAAAACAAACAAAACACAATGAAAAATACAGCCGGGACATGTACACACAAAAAAATTACAACAGACTATAGTTTAAATACTATTTGTCAGGCTTTGCTTCAATTCATAACTGCAGCATCTTGTCTTGAGGTGTAAATCTTTAGGCATGATGGTCAGAGTCTTCAAATCACAATACCCTGTGTGTAAAAACAAAATGAAAAACACGCATTATAAATATTATTAGCATCTCCAAAAAGTATTTGCCCCCTTTCAACTTTCCCCCCATATTTCACCCCTCAGAACACAAAAGATTCAACACATTCAAAAATAATAATAAAACAAAACAAGCTTTCCAATTCCTCCTGCCATCAAAGGACATCATGCTGCCTACACGATGGTGTTACGTGTGTATTTCATGCTTTGCCTTCAGGCCAAATATATCATTTTGACTTATAAATGTTGTTTCAGGTTTTGTCAGATGCCTGCTAGCAAACTCCAGGTGCGATTTAATCTTGGCGCTTCTCAGAAGTGGCTGAAGTTACTGTGAAGTGTCAAAGAGGATGTTGATGTCTAGAAAGCTCTGTATAGAGCTCTGTAACTACTGATGCACAGAAATGAAAATTTTTGGCCGAAACCGAAAATTCTGGATATACTTGTCTGAAAACCGAAACCGAAATGTACATTTAAAACGAAAAAAACAAAAACAAAATTATATGTGCTGTACTTTTTTTTTTTTTTTTAAATTTTTAAACTTTCGTTACAATTGCGCTTACAATGCTGGAGATTTCAATCCAATATTTTTCTAACATTCTCCAAACGTCATAAAAAAAAAAGGCAACACAACAGCAGCACTGGCTGAATCAACAGTTTTATTTATTGTGAAATCAAGCACTTAATAATGTTTTACCTTAATATAGCATTTATATGCGATTCAATTCCTCTCTCTCTCTCTCTCTCGCTCACACATACACACACACACACACACACACACACACACACACACACACACACACACACACACACAGAGTGTGCAGGATGTCCAATTAAAGGAGGTGAATATCAATTAATTTTTTTTTTAAAATCATTTGTAGTTTCTGTAGACATCAAAACACTTTAGTTTAGCATTATGTCTGACTTTTTTAAGCAACAGAATGAGAACTAATAATTGGGGGTGAATACTTGGGTGAGAACTGTACATTAGATCCTTGATTTAGGAATGATATGTAAGGTGAAAGCTTATTTAAAAGATTATTATAGCTGTTAAAATAGCTTGTTGTGACTGTATTTATTGTGTATCAAATCATATGAAAGTATTCTAAAGTTTGGAATGAATAGGTGAACAGTACATAGGTGCAACATCATCTGATAAGACAGAGTAATAAAAAATGAAATAAAAGTAAAGAGATTAAAAGGAGATTATTTTCTTGATTACTGATTACATGAGGCCATGTAATGGGGGTTAAATTTGACCTTTATTTAATAATACAACCGATTCAAAACCTTTATTATTGTTTTAAAAATAAGTGTTTGATGCTGATGGAGAGAAAGGATGGCTAACCTTGAGCAGGACGACCAGTAAGGCGATGAGCAGACCCAAGGCCAGCATGGTGGAGATGATGGCCCAGACGCAGGTGAGATGAGTACAGCTGCATAAGCGGCTCCGCATGAAGAAGCGGGCTCTGCGCAGACGGGACGATGTTTGTGGAGGGTAGCGTGCTTTGTTCAGACTTTCCATTCCCAAGGACTTGATGAGGCAAGCACGTTTATGACTAAGCTGGTCAAATGTGTGCTTGCCATGGTATCTGCCCATCCCACTGTTTCCTGGGGGAGAGAAAGAGAGAGAGTGAGAGAGAGAGAGAGAGAGAGAGAGAAATGGTCTTCACTTCTTTTATGCACATTTTGAATTTGTGAAACTGAACGGAAACTATAGAAACTATATTGTGCACAAATGTATTTGAAGAATGAAGACAAAGACATACTAGTAGACTTTTCTCAGCATAAAACCTCATGACCTTAAAGTATGCATTAGATAGATAATCAGGCCTGTTTGTTGTTCTGCTGCACTCATGAGATAAGGGATGGGCTTTAAGCCAGCTAAAATTATATACAGGGGATTCAGAAAGTATTGAGACCCCTATACTACTTTAGTTTTCTTTTTCCCCCTATAACATTTCTGGGTGTTTGTCACTATGATATATGTTGCAATTTCACAATAAAGGTGAAAAGGGTTCTGACACGATTCAACTTAAACTAAGTTGTTTTTTTGACATCACAAAAAAACTGCCATTTTAACAGGGGTGTGTAGACTTTTTATATCCACTGTATATGTTATATGTTTATATCCACTGTATATATGTTATAGGTTTATATCTACTGTATATGTTATAGGTTTATATCCACTGTATATATGCTATAGGTTTATATCTACTGTATATATGTTTATATCCACTGTATATATGTTATAGGTTTATATCTACTGTATATGTTATAGGTTTATATCTACTGTATATGTTATAGGTTTATATCTACTGTATATGTTATAGGTTTATATCCACTGTATATATTGATATGTTATATGTTTATATCCACTGTATAACCTACTTTGTTATTATACTAGGCCTTCATACAGCCTATGTAAAAGGAAATGAATGGACCGTTTCTTCATTTTTTAAAACTAGTTTAGAATAGACCACAAAAAGTCAAATTCTGGTTCTGCTCAGAGCAAAGAGATGATTTGTTTACTCTTTTTCTGAGCCCTGATCATGATGCCTAATACAGAATGATAAAATTAAAACACATTTGTAGAGACAATTTTATACCGCTTTGTATTTTTGTTGATTGTTTCATATACTCATATACGTTACACATGCTTGAGCGTGTTGATATGTTTATGCACAATTAACAAGCTTGGATTTCTAACAGGCTGACGTACCTACTCCCCCGAAGGGTAAGGAGCTGATTGTGTAGTGGATCATTACATCATTAACGACCACTCCTCCACTAGATGTCTCACTCAGCATTCGCTTGATCACCTAAACGGAAAGGAAAAAGAAATAGGGATAATAGGGCGAACCCCCTGAAATTAAAAGTATAAAAAAAAATTGTTTCTACTAGACATACTTCACATTATACAGTTCAATATTATCAGCAGCTCAAAATAAAATACCTTCTTATCTGAAGAAAAGATATAAAGAGCCAAAGGTTTTTCTCTATCATTAATGAAGCAAATGGCCTCATTGAGATCACCGACAGTGATGATTGGCAGCACGGGTCCAAAGATCTCTTCCTGCATTATCCTGGCGTGAGGCAAAACATCCTTCAGAACGGTAGGAGCTGGCAGAGACCAGGAAACACACACACACACACACACACACTAATACTGTATACAAATCCATCAAGGAACAATCTACTAATCTACCGATTGAACCAACACATTATATTTTATCACAAGTCATTCTCATACCAATATAACACTGTGATTTATCGCTCTCTCCCCCCACAGCCACACTGCACCCCTCCATCAGGGCCAGCACGCGCTCAAAGTGATTCTGGTTGATGATGCGGCCGTAATCTGGAGAGCTTTTTGGGTTCTCACCGTAGAACTCCTGGATTTAGCACAGACACTGGAACATTTACAATCTTTATATTCAAGCGCACTATTCCCATGTAAATAACAATATGATTTCCGATATGAAAAAATATATATCAGAGAACAAACCTGTAATGTCTGGCGAATCCCTTCGATCAGTCTGTTCTGGATGCTGGAGTTACAGAGAATGTAGTCTGGTGCGATGCACGTCTGGCCACAGTTAGCAAACTTCCCCCAGGTGATTCGACTGGAGACAAAAAGAGCTCATTTTAAGTGAATATGGAAAGTAGATGGAGCCACAATACTACACATACAGCATTTTACTGTCAGTCAAATGTTTTGGAAAATCTAACCAAGGAATAGGTATATGTGAATCAATAAATGTTTATAAACGTTAGAATTGATTTCATTTTATTGGAATAATCAAATTGTAAAAGACCAAAATATTCATCACTCTAATTAGGCTTGCAGGACACCACATATTCATGGTTTACAGTTAACACTAGAGGTTGACGGATTGATTGGGTTTTGCAAAAATCCACAGTCCACAAAAAAAAATGCTGGAGTGGCTGAAAAGTGTCCGCTGTCACTATACAGGACGAGAGCGGCCTCTAGAGGCGAAATAAAAACGATCGCTGACAATTTTGTAGTGTTATTTGAGATGGGTTTTTTAAAATTAATTCTGGATGTCTCTATTTTTGCTACTTTTTGGTTCAGTTTGGATGTATATCTTTTAATTATTTTAATATTTACTAATAGTTTTATATATATATATATATATATATATATATATATATATATATATATATATTATACTTTTAAAAAGTACTGTACATTTTCATGGTACAGTAAATACTGTTTATTTTTGTAATAACACTCAAAATAAAATATTGCTGAACTTTATGTTTTCGTTCAGTTTCAATTTTGAATAATCGGTTATCGGCAGCTTTGTTTTCTGTAACTTTGTTTTCTGTAAAATCCTCTATTGGTTGACCTCTAGTTAACACTAGTGCTGTCTATAAGTATAATGGGTTTCTCCTTCAAGGGTGCCTGCCTTTCATAAAGCACCTTTAACACCCTGTGTACGTCAACAGATGGACTACAGTCAGTGATTGTAAACCGACAAAATGAATGTATATGGCATACTGTAACCTAACTTAAGGTAATAATGATTGCAGTCTGTGTAAGAGCTTGTAAACAATGCGTTACCGGCAAGCAACTGCAAGGTCACAGTTCTGATCAATATAGCAGGGACTTTTCCCCCCCAGCTCCAGGGTGACTGGTGTGAGGTGGTGTGCGGCTGCTTCCATCACCAGTTTCCCCACTGTGCTGTTTCCTGTGTAGAAGACGTGATCGAAACGCTGCTTCAGCAACTCCTGGGTTTCAGGCACTCCTCCAGTCACCACGTGGTACATCTCCTTAAAGATTCAAACAATCATTATATTACACCACAGTCATGCTTATGTAGGTTCATAACTAAGAACTGAGCACAAACACAAAGATGGACCAGTAAAATGATGGTTTGGGAGTCTCTCCTATCTCACAGTAAGGTGAGCATGGACAAATCCCAAGCCTGAGGCAGTCAGGTCAAGATAATTTCATCTTCTGGCTATTAGTTTGTATTCATAGTTGCCAAGAGGACAAGTAGGTGTAGTTGGCTAGCGGTCACCGTTTTTTTTCTTCTCTTGTTCAACAACCACCGAACTTAATTATGGCCCGCGTACTGATAGTGTGAGGACCCTATCTGCTCTGTTTATTATTCTTCTGCGTTCTTTTCCGAAATGAATCACATTTTTGAGGGCCTAAATAGATTTAAAAACTTTGCACACGTGTCCTAAACCAAACAGGAAGTCAGCCATTTTGATTTTTCAAACTGACTTTGGTCAGTCTAATCTAAAGGCCCTGGCGATGATAAATTGCAAAGCTTTTGAGTTTTCACTGCGTGGTGTGGCTGTGGTGGGCTGACAAAATTCTATGTTTCACCATGAAACAGGAAGTTGTTATAGCTTATACATACAATGTCCAATCCACCCCAAACTTCACGTTTGATAACAGTCCTGGCCTGAAGACGTCGACATGCCAATATTTAGTCATAGTGCCACATAATCATAGTGCCACCTACTGGCAACAGGAACTGACGTGTTTTACACAAACTCAGACATACAATGTTCAATCTCCACCAAACTTCCCTTGTTTGTCACAAATCCTGGCCTGAAGGCATCTACATGGCAGGAGTGGCTGTAGCTCAGGTGGTAGAGTGGGTTGTCCACTAATCATAGGGTTGGCGGTTCAATTCCCGGCCCACGTGACCCCACATGCCAAAGTTTCCTTGGGAAAGACACTGAACCCCAAGTTGTTCCCGATTGCAAGTTAGCACCTTGCATGGCAGCTCTACCACATCTGAGTGTGTGTGTGTGTGTGTGAATGGGTGAATGAGACACAGTGTAAAGCGCTTTGGATAAAAGCACTATATAAGTGCAGACCATTTACCATTTACATGGCAATATTCAGTTACAGTCATAGCACCACTGGCTGGCAACAGGAATTTACATGTTTTACATTGTGATAACACAGAAGTGCTAAAAAATGGAATGGCGATGTTCCTCTGGCAGAGCAGCCCCAACATGCACCAGGGTGCGAAAGCCTGTTCATGGCTGCTTGCAGCTTTCATTTCTATTGACTTTCTATTTCTATTGATTTCTGTTTGACAAAATACTTGTTTGGTAATGCTTATTTAAATAAAATTGGCTTGACAGTGGTGTGATGCTCCTCAATGCTGTAACTATAGTGTGCTACTCATTCTGAATCAGAATCAGATTAATCGATAATGCATGGACAACATGCAGGTACGACAAAACCAACCAATATAAAGTCAATAGTCAGTTCCGGTCCACTAATTGGATCACACAAGTGGGGTTCCAAGAGTGCTTATATTTAGTATAACCAAACTGGGATGTCTCACTGTGCATGTATAGCTCTGCTTGTCTGTGTTCGCCACAGAAAATTACTTCAGTAGAGTTAGTGACATCACGAGCAGACATTGCAAACGATATATTTTTCATGAAAGAAGGGAAGCCAGTTTCACCGGATGCACCTTCAACACGAATGTACAAATCATTGTGAGCTAGCTAGCCAGCATATAAAGTGACGGGATGTAAAGTGAGAGTGGCTTCTTTGGGATCTATTTTTGTTTGCAGAGAAAAAATAAACAACTAATTTGGGCATATTGTTTCCGAAATCTCAATATTAACTGTCTTCTTTATAAAACTTTTGTATAAAAGCAATATCACACTTGCAGTCGTGCTCTTATACTGAATATCAGCAGGGCTCTGGCGTCGTGCCTACACTGAATCACAGCAGTGCCGATATTCAGTATAACTGCACTCTTACTCATGCAGTATTTCTTTTGTGTAAAGTCATCATATAAGTCACTTGCTAGGACAACTACTCTGAGGTTAAACATTCAGGAAAAAAGAAATATGCTAGCCCAACTTGATTAATATAATATCTTTTACGTGCAATGTGAACACCACGGATCATAGCGAATCATTGGCCAACAACTTGGGCCACACACATTATCCATAGACAAAGGATAATGAGTTATATTCTACACTGAAAACATCAACACACTTAACTAGCGAACTACCTCACCACACTTTATAACATTATATTATGGTGCGTCTAAATCAATGAGTCCCTAGTTCAGTAGTCAGGGAAATGATCAAGGAGACGGCCATTTTAAGGGCTGCCTCAATCCATTAGTGATTTTGAACTTTATTTGAAGTTCTATATACGGCTTGTTTGAGTCTGACAACTAATGATTTAAAAAAATCCACTAGCTTGCCTACGATCCTGCTTGAAGTCCCGTGACAGAAACGAGTGATTAAGCTAGCTAATTGATATGATGTATAATGTCAGACAGATATCGGCCCTGCCTGTTGTTGATAAATGCCAGAGGTGACGTTTTACAGCGCGAGTACGTAGTCATGTCGCCAGAAATTCATTCATTCAGAGTCATCAGTGTCCCAATGTGCAGTGAGCCAGGGTCTTTCCCAGTGCCCAAACTCGTGGACACAATATACTGATTCATGACCTAGGGAGCTAGGGAGTTGACTGACACGCACCCTATATTAGCTACAATGTTAAAACTTGTCAGAAAGGTTTCTGGTCAAACCAAACTGTGATACTGGACAAGCACATTAGAGTACTTTCACTTGCCTGGTGCGCTAGTTAATGGATTTATGATTTATCCACCCCATCAAAATGAAAACTCACTGGAACTCACAGACCTGATCCAAATACTGAGGAAGCAGTTCTTTCAGTAGGCTGGCTGAATTCTTACTCAGTTCTGAAGGTTTCACCACAGCAGCATTGCCTTCCAAAGAGAAGTTTCAGAGTGAATGGGCGTTTAATGAGAGTGAATTTTACAGTACTATGCAAAAAATGATGACAGTTCATTTACAGTTTTTAATTAACCCCTAAAGTCCCAGTTTATCATCATCATCTTAAGGCATATAATTCAGTGGCTACAATGAATTGTTCAGTAACAACAGTGAAACGAAGACAATGATATGTAGTTAGTTAAAACATTGAGGAACAGAAGTATGACAGCTCCTAATCCCTAGCTGTTGTATTGTACCTGCTGCGATTGCACCAATGAGCGGCCCCAGGGTAAGACCCCATGGATAGTTCCAGGCTCCAATGATCAGCACCACACCCAAAGGTTCAGCTTTAATAAAAACATCATCTGTCAGGGTGAGGAGGTTTTTTTGAACAGGCTGAGGTCTTGTCCAGTCACTCAGTTCACGTTCAGCCAGCTTGATTTCATTCTCAAGCCCAATGAGCTCCAAAAGCGGTGTGTTGAACTCATTCTGCAGCCAAAAGGACAGAACATAGTTCATTTTCTCCATTTAATACATTTCCTGACATACGATTAAGTATTTGCATAAATATTTCCATTCATATAAGATGCATTAAACCATGCATGGACATACAAGTATTTCACCTATTATATACTGTAGTAGGTAAGTACGTGGTTTCGGATGCAGCCGTGCTCTCTTGTTTGCCGTCAAACGGTTGAGCAATGCCGTGTGCGTACGCATCCTGTCGCAAAATGCGGTGAAAACTCCCACACGACATTGATAGTGTGATTAAGGTGTATACGTGTCTATAATAGACTTCGATAATGTGACTAAAACAGGAGTACTCCACATGTCAAAGATCATACCTCTTTTTGGCTTTTATGGCTCTGCCAGCTGAAAAGGTTTTCGACTTCCGTTTATAATGTTGTTCATGGCCACACCCATGGAGGCAGAGGCGTAGCTACAGAGCAGGCAATTGCCTATGGCCCTGCATTCTGAGAGGGCTCAAGAGGTCTGATCATTTAAATAATCAGAAATTTTCATCTTAAAATAATGCAGCATTCACTTTAGTTAAGGCTCATAAGCAGCGTTTATAAGGTGACAATGTACTGTAAATAGTTGAAGGTTATTTGCTGTGGTTTGATTTCCTATTTGCAAAACACACCATGAAGCTGTAAAAAGTAAACACGTTACGTTCTGGTAGACGTGTATTGTCTACGTTTAAATGTGCATTGTATTATTATATCTGTGTAACATGAAGACATAACAACAAAAATCTGTCAGAAGGGCCCCATGCATTTATTTTGCCTGGGGTTCCCACATAATCTAGGTTTGACTCTGACTGGAGGTCCCTGGACCACACTTTGAGAACCATATCTGACAAACTTTGTTGGTGCTATTTGCCAAAATATAAACAAATTAGTGATTTAGACCAGTGACCCTGACCAGGTACAGAAGATGACTGAATAAAAGCAGCAAATATGTTATGGAGTGGTGGGTGAGCACCATATACACTCTTGCCCTGTGAGCTACAAATCTGACCGCTCTCTCCTGCTTGCATCAGAGGGAAATCGACTGCTCTGGTGACTTTTTTTTGTTGGGATCCAAATCCAATGCACACCTCTACAGTACCTTGTACTCTACATTGAGATCCACTGTTGTATGAGATTAAATAATTTTCCTTAAAAAAGCATTCTAATTCTTGCAACAACAACAAAAAAAAGGTACAAAACTGTACAGTACCATTAATTGGTGCTGGGATGTTATCCTCAAATGCACATCTTTTTTGTACCTTTAGTATGTACCCTTTACTTAAAAAGTTGTATATACCCCGATCAGCCATAACATTAAAACCACTCACTGAGAGGTGATGTGAATAACATTGATTATCTCATAACAATGGAACATGTCAAGGTGTGGGATATATTAGGCAGCAAGTGAACAGTCAGTTCTCAAAGTTGATGTGTTGATGCAGGAAAAATGAGCAAGTGTAAGAATCCGAGTGACTTTGACAAGAGCCAAATTGTGATGGCTAGACGACTGGGTCAGAGCATCTCCAAAACAGCAGGTCTTGTGGGGTGTTCTCGGTATGCAGTGGTTAGTACCTACAAAAAGTGGTCCAATGAAGGAAAGTCAGTGAACTGGCAACAGGTCTTGTGGGGTGTTCTTGGTATGCAGTGGTTAGTACCTACAAAAAGTGGTCCAATGAAGGAAAGTCAGTGAACTGGCAACAGCGTCATGGCTGTCCAAGGCTCACTGAAGCACCTGCGGAGCGAAGGCTAACCAGTTTGTTCGGATCCCACAGAAGAGCTACTTTGGTACAAATTGCTGACATAGTTAATGCTGGCTATGATAGAAAGGAGTCAGAACACACAGAGCATCACAGCTTGCTGCGTATGTGGCTGCGTAGCCGCAGACTGACCCCTGTCCACCACCGAAAGCGCCTACAATGGACACATGAGCATCAGAACTGGACCATGGAGCGATGGAGAAGGTGGCCTTCAGAAGTTTTGTGGAGTCCATGCCTCGATGGGTCAGAGCTGTTTTGGCGGCACAAGGAATACCCCCACAATATTAGGCAGATAGTTTTAATGTTAAGGCTGATCATGGTACACCATACCTTAAAAATCTTTACCTTAAAAGGTAATTATGGTCCAATAAGGCTTAAATCTTTTTAATGGTAAACTATAACCACATTTCCAAGTGAAAGGAAATACATATTAAAAGTACAAAAAATAGCACTACCAACCCCGCGACAAGGAACTCTGTAGATAGTAGGCCCCCCCCCCTCCCCCCTAGGAGTGCAAAGTATTCAATGTTAAACTCACAAACCTTTTTCCCTTTCCAGCCTAGGGCAGTACTGTGGTATTTATAAGAAACTCAATGCACTGTACAGCTCTTACCCTGTGCAGGTCATGTGTGAGAGCAACACTGATGTCCTCCTGTTTCTGTCTAATGAGCCGCAGTAAAGCTCGGAGCTGCTCCACTCTGTACTGCAGGACTCTGGACCTACCCGTGTTAAAGGCTCTCCTGGCTATATCCACCACCTGTTTCTCCATTTCTGCTTCTCCTAATCATATTAGTTAAAAAAAAAAAAAAAAAAAAGAAAAAAGAAGCATGTCAAATAAATAAATGAAAATACTGGTTAAAATCTGACCTATAGACCAACATCTAGCTCATTTTCAGGCATATGAAAACGACGAATAATAATGTACCAAATCTTAAATGTTTTATTTTTTTAATTTAAGAAATTGCTTAGGAGTTTGCATCCTAATCAAAAAACAACATTAGATAAAAGTTACAGTACATATTCAGTACTGTATATGTACTGTCAGCTAAACACAATGCATTTAGTTATCTAAAACCTGCTTGGTTTTTTTGAAAAAAAAAAAAAAAAAAAAACAGAAAGAAACAAGCTTTACTTACCGTTTTCATATGACTATCTGTAAGGGTTAGTGTTACAGAGAGAACAAAAGGCACCAGGGTGGGTTAGAAAACCCTGACAGAGCAGTACACAGCAGTATTTATTGAGTGCTGCACAGAGGGAGGTGCATCTCACACAAAGCCCTTACTGTAACTGATACTGAATAAATCAACACATCAATTACACTGTCCAAACTTACAAAGTGCACACAACAACCCTAATAATTACACACCAGATGAGTTTTATTTTGCTAGAAAGAAAGCGCAACACTTTGTATTACTTGACCTACATTTTACACACAAGATACTAAATGAACACAGAGTGAATTGCCCTTTACACCTCAAAGTCCAAAGTAACACGTAGGGCGAATTAGATGATTTATTGAACAGCTGATTATATAATTCTTCTTATAAAATGAATAATAACGTACCGTCCATACCTTCCTTAAGAAAAGTGTCAAATTACCCTGGATATAACATGAATTACATTCAGTACAGAGTTTAACAAGGAAACTGAAGCCAAGCCTGGAGTTTCTAAATACTGTACAGTTTAGCTTATTTTCCAAAGAATTCTGACTGATGATGAAAGGATATTTTACATCGAATACACACATTATAAGGAACATATCCTGAACATTTGTAACAATTACTATATCCCCAGTGCCTACCAAAAAATTTTATTATAAAATACACATTGTAACAGCTTTTTAAATCTATTATAAGGGTTTTCCCCCCCCAAAAGGGATATGAAAAAATGTAATCCAGTTACAAGATATTTATACAGGGTGTCCTAAAAGTCTCCATACATTGGGGAAATTAATATTTTTTTTAGCAGAATGTCTTCCAAAACTTTTCATACATACATACATACATACATACATACATACATATACATATATACATATATATATATATATATATATATATATACACATATACATATACACATATACATACACACATTATATATATATATATATATATATATATATATATATATATATATATATATATATATATATATATATATATATATATATACATATACATATATACACACACATACATACATACATACATATATTTCCCCCCAAATAGCCTGTATGAATGCCTTTGACAAAAGAACGTATTGAAAACATTCTCATTGCTGGATTGGGAAGCTGCTGCAAGCTTGTTAATGTCACTAAACTTATTAACAAATTTAAAAAGACTGGAAGTATTGGCCATCCACGAACATCCACAAACATCCACTGATGAAGGCACAACTTATGTGGTGCTGGCAGACATAGTCCCCTATATATGGAGACTTTTGGGACACCCTGTATAAGATACTTATATTATAGTGTATAATTGCATAATAGAAGTAGTTAATGCTTGTTTGATTTACATTCAGATAAAGTTGCTATGGTTGCTATTTTCCCACTGTTCTTTTTTTGTTTCCGATCACAGTTTACAAAGTAAAGTTCTACTACACGTTTGCTCTTTATTATTAATTCTACAGTAAAGAGTTTCCAGAGTTTCCAAAAAGTTTCCAGAGAAGCCTGGATGGGACTGTTGGTGTTCCTTTTCAGCCACCTTACCGCAAGAACCTCTGCAAAACACACAACATTAAAATCAGTTCACGCAGCACGTGACCCACATTGACAGGAAACAAAATAAAACAATGTACCACCAGTAGAAGCATTTCGTAAGTTTTACAGAAAACCTAGTTTGACCGTTTTTCCCGTCCTTCCCCCACCGATGTAATTACAGCATAAGACTTCTGGCCACAAAAGAGAAAATTAGTCATGCCTAGACAGTAATTTTCCCATTGTTCATTCTCTTTGGTCTGTTTAGCTGAGGAAAGGGGGTGGGGGGTGTTTGACCAGCTCAGTGAATCCCTTTCAAATGGACAGAGACTCAGTGTGGAGAATTTTCCCACGTGGCCACTCACTCTGTAAGAGTTTTCACTGAAGATTTCTGTTTTGTGAAAACAGGATGCAACGCATCAGGGAATTTCTTTTTAAAAAAACAAATAAACAAACAAACAAACAAAAAAAAACAGTCCTTACAGGATTTTGTGGTGTTTTTTTTGTGATTGTTTAGACCAAAAATGCTTGATTCTGCTGTGGGGGTTTGGTGGAAAACTACTCGTTTGGTGAAACTGCAATTGCACAAAATTGTTTTGCGCAGTCTTTCACAGTGAGGTTTGCTGGTAAAAGACTTTTAGCTGTACTCATGTTCGAGGCATGTGAATCGAAGAGGGCTTTGGCTGAATGCGTATTGTGATGACATCACGTGAAACCTCCTGAGACCGCACAACCACTGTGACCTGACATGGTGAAAAGTTTGGCGTTGTTTTCAGCAGTGACAGAACATGGCTGCAGGTACGGCAATCCTCCAGGTACACATGTCGGAATGAAACGCAAAGCGGATCGGGACCTCGTTGCTTTCACATATCAAGAAGAAATCAAACCACAAACGGACCCACAAAACCTCTGGAGGTGGTCTCAATACGGTTCGCTTTTGGGTCCTTTTAGGAGGGCCCGAGATCACTTGGATTGTTCACATATACAAGCTAAACTGCTCCGAGAGCATTTGGACGGCTCAAACGAATTAAGTGTGAAAACACCTTTAATGCATTTCCTATTATGACTCAGGTGCAGCACTTTGGTCAACACTTATGTTGTTTTAAATGTGAGACAAATCAATTTGACTTGACAACACATGCAGGTATTTTTATTTTCTTTAGGGACGGACAGGGGAAGGAATCAGGGAGTAGGGAAGGAAGGTTAAGCATACCTGCACCACAAAAGCTGCCAGCGCTGCGAGCATAGCAACCTGCGCCAACTGTCGCCAGCGTTTCATGTTCACCTGCTTGGTGAGGAGCATTTGGGCCCAACGTAGTTTCTCGGCCGTGTGAGGTGGGTAGCGGATCAGGTTGAGCCATTCCATGTTCAGATTTTTAATGAGGCAGCTGCGCAGGTGACTCAACTGATCGAACGTGTATTTGCCATGGTAGCGACCAGTCCCACTGTTACCTGTTGGGTTTTTTCAAAAAAGGCAAAACCGATGGGGTTTGGTTTTCTATTCAAAAAGAGAGAAAGAAAAACAACTCAAAACTGTCAAATGGCGCATAAGCATGAATACTTACCAACACCACCAAAAGGCAAGTCACTGATGGTATACTGAACAAGGCAGTCGTTGGCTAATAGTGCTCCGCTGGACGTTTCCAGCATCATCTTCTTTATTACCTTAGTAATGAAATGTCAGCGTTACGCCTGAAGGATACAGTAGAAGTATAACCGCCGTGCTACTTATTTAGTACCGCTGAGTTCATTTACCTTCTTACTGGAAGAGAAGACGTATATCGCCAAAGGCTTCTCTCTTTCATTAATGAACTGGATGGCTTCGTTCAGTCCATTCACAGGGACGATGGGCAGTACAGGCCCAAAGATCTCATCCTGCATCACCTTTGATTCTGGCGTTACATCTTTTAGGACAGTGGGAGCTGAGGTGCAAAGTTAAAATTAGTGCTGTGAACATAGCAATGTTTTGCCAAAACAGTCTAGTTTCTCCACAATGATTTATTTGTAGATTTTTCACCAATGTAGCACTGGGATTCATCATGTCCTCCCCCGATAGCCACTGTGCTGCCCTCCATGAGAGCCATTATCCTCTTGAAATGCCGCTGGTTGATGATGCGTCCATAGTCTGTGAAGGTCTTAGGATCGTTTGTATAAAATTCCTGCCACAAAAAAAAAAACAAAACTTTATCAGCAAGCCCACCATGTACACTATCAAACGTTTAGTCACACTCATTCTTTATTTGTATTTTTCCACATTTTAGAATAATCATAAAGTCAAAACTCTGGAGTAACACAAATGGAACTATGGAAATTATGTTGTGATAAAAATCTAAAATAAATCAAAATAATTTAATATTTTAGCATCTTCAAAGTATTCCTAGAATTTCCAGAAATGTATTCTTGGCATTTTGTCGATCGATTTCTTGAGGAATTTCCCTGAGATGCTTTTTAAACAGTATTAAAGGAGTTCACACTGCTTTTCAGAATATTTCGCTCCAAGTCATCCATTTTTAAAAAATTTATTTGTAAATAAAATGTTAGTTTTCTAATGAAAGAAATGAATATGTCGGCACGATTATATTTTTGTCTACAACACCGATTTGACACATTTAATCATCCACCTTCAGATCAAAAGGTTTTTAAGATCATGAGAAACATTTCAATCTCTAAACTTTTGACCGGTAGTCTAAGTAAAAGCCCCAGTGTGCATTTTTTGGTTGCCTGGCTTGACAGTTAAAAAGTGGTACAGATTTGTATATGTGCATTATCCTCTTCTAACAAAGTTTTTAATGATCATAGTGTTTTTGTGCTCAACAAAAAGTCAAGTGAATGGCCAACATTGTGGGTGTAAGCTGTGGTGTTCAGTCCTCGCATCGCACATAAAATACATCATTTATTTCTGGCTATCATCTTTATTCTCTCTCAATATGTTTAACTGTGACTACTTGACTACTAAGCATAACACTTTGACACTGCACTTCATTTTGCTCAGATTCATCTTTTTACATTATTCATGTTCTAGATTCTGAAAAGTTTGTTTGTCGCCCATGTACGCTATTTGATCCACCTAGTAAACCCCGCTCTACCTCCAGCCAGATTGCGTCTCGGTCGATGTGTGTAATGCAACAGGATTCAGAACATGTAGCATGCTCAGTAGTTACAGCAAGTTCATTAAACGCATTATGTTTTAACCTATATAATGAAGCAAAAGTCAATAAGGAGTAGGTTTTTTTCCTCTTTTACTGGTTATTAAACCGAACCTGAGCCTGCATTGACTCCACTGCAATATTTGCACATTTCTGCATGGACTCTACTGCATTTTGGCTGCGAATGTATTTAGAAAAAATATCATAAAAAATATATCAATTTCTTGTTACTATTATACATTGGAACTCTCTTCCTATTGAACTTAGGGAAGCTCAGACCTTTTTAAAGCTCAACTTAAAACTTAACTTTTTTACACTTGCATTTGACTTGCTGATGTCTACTTTTATTATATTTGTTATTATTCTTGCTGTTATTCTTATTAACTTTTATAACAATTTTTTTCTGTGTACTGCTTATTTTGTGTACAGCGCTTTGAGAAGCTACTTTTAAAGGTGCTCTATAAAATAAAGGTTATTATTATTATTATTATTACTATTATACACTTGACTTGGCTGCTACCGTAATAACTGCTATGTCCATATCAAGTCATATGTTTATATTTATATAATTTTTTAGTTATATTGTTACTCTTTGGCACGTATCTTCTGCACTACCTGTTATATCGAACACTTCCACACTAAAACTGTGTACTGGACGGCGCTACACCGTCACTGACTGTGCCTGTTGTGCTGTTTTAGTAGTATTGCACTGTTCTGTGTTAGCAGCACACGTTTGCATGTGCACTTTATGTAAAAATGTGTACATCTCATTAGTTCTTTGTCGTCTCATGTGGTTAGTGTGTTGTTTTATGTAGCACCATGGTCCTGGAGGAACGTTGTTTTGTTTCAGTGTACTGAACCAGCTGTATAAGGTTGAAATGACAATAAAGTGAACTTGAAACCGACTTGATCATTGGGCAACTACAACCAAATAACCCAAACACGAAATCTGCTTGTCCCGGGCTCTCATCCGCCCACTGCCGAACACGGTGTGTTAAATAAGAGTTACGTCCAAACATAAACCAACAGGTATCTGTAAAATGATACTGTATGTACTAACCTGAATGCATTTTCTAATCTCGTCCACCACTTTGTCTTGGATGCAAGGTTCACAAAGGATATAATCAGGGGCTATGCAGGTCTGACCACAGTTAACATACTTCCCCCATGTGATGCGGCTGAGAACATGGAAACATAAGCATGTAAGAGAAGCACGGAAAAATCAGCGCTGTTAAGACAATCACTCTTCCTTTGTGAGTTTGCCTTTTATATATTTCGATTATCTATTATCTAGGTGACAAGTTTAAATTCTAAGCAACAGTTATAAGAACAAGCTACAAACACACCACCATCCTCAGCACCCGCACACGCGATATAGTAGCCGGCTCTTCTTCATTCTGTTTACGGATATGACGTAACCATGTGAAGGCGAACGACGTCAAATTGACGTTTCCCCCAAAATCCGACCCAACGGCTCAAATAATAAATCATTATCATCATATAAGATTCATATAATGATAATCATTGATGATAATCAGATTAAATCATTATCATCATATAAGCTTAGCGTTGAGAAGTGGGGTAAGGTCAGGAGACAGGTTTGAACACTGAATTTTTATGTACTTGCTCAATACTTGATGTTTGTTCATTTTTAACAAAAAAAAAGTGCCATACTGCAGCTTTAATGCTGGTTGAAAAATGTCCAATAAGTGGATTTCAGTGTACTGTGAGAAAGAGTTAAGTGCGGAACAGTAAAGGCTGGTGTGTGTTTACTTATCTCACTTATCACAGACCTTGACCTGAAATCTTAATGACACACATTTTTCCATGACTCCTCGATAACTTATGATGCGTAAAGCTCACCGGCAGGCTATTCGGAGGTCACAGCCTTTATCAATATAGCAGGGACTTTTCCCCCCCAGCTCCAGGGTGACTGGTGTGAGGTGGTGTGCGGCTGCTTCCATCACCAGTTTCCCCACTGTGCTGTTTCCTGTGTAGAAGACGTGATCGAAACGCTGCTTCAGCAACTCCTGGGTTTCAGGAACTCCTCCAGTCACCACGTGGTACATCTCCTTAAAGTATTAATGCGTGTTTTAGTTGAAATCAAGGACATTTATGGCCAATCTATTTTAATTTACGCAGTTCTGTATATGTATGCAGCATGATATGGGGAAGCATGATATTATGAATATTAGGAAGTCTGAGACCACTTTGAGGTTTTTTTTCCTGTGATTTTATTTATTTATTTATTAAGGTTATAGAACTCACTAAATTTTTAAAACAAGGAAAGAAAATGTTCAATATCTTGAATATTTGATATTGAAAACTCGATCATTTCTAGATCCCTATTTAAGTATAAGCAAGTGTGTGATACTGACCATGTTAACTGCTTTGTACAAAAGGTCAGACTTTCACTCGTGCCTAAGCTCTTCTACTGAAACGTGTTCAGAGGTCACGCCGATGGATTTGATCTAAAATGGATCATAAGGGTTTGCACAAACTTGTGGAGTCCATGCCAGCTCGAGAGCTAAGAAACTCAAGAGATTCATTTAAATATTTCAAAAGCTTCGACTTTTCACTCGAGTTGTTGTCGTCAATATCATCATTTGAAATGAAAACTGCTGTATTCAATTAGAAAAGGACGCAAAATAGAAGCATTTTCACTAGTGCCCTCAGACTTTTGGACCCCCTGTAGGACGGATGTAGTAATATTATTGACATGCAGGTACTGTAGTAATAGCACTGTAAAAGGTTTTACCGGGTCCAAGTACATATGCAGGAGTTCCATGACTTTGGCAGTGTGAGAGCTGACCTCTGATGGCTTCACTACTGCTGCATTACCTATAGAAAAGAATATACGGAAGACATCATGAGAGGAGAAATACACTACTGGGTATTTAAACCGTACTTTTGTCAGTCCACTTGATTTGTCCAGCAACAGCATCTGTCCAGTTGGTGAACATGAAGAATTACATTATCTCTTCTACAAACAGTAGAATTCTACCTCATTAGCACAACTGTTAAACTGTCAGCTCAGATACTTTACCAGCAGCGATGGCTCCTACAAGCGGCTGTAGCGTCACAGCTATCGGATAATTCCAAGCGCCGATAATAAGTACCACCCCGAGAGGTTCTGGCTGGATGTAAACTTCATCCAAAGCGGTGATGAGATTTTTAGCCACAGGACGAGGAGCTGCCCACTCTGCCAGTTTGCTCAGGGCCAGCTTGATCTCTCCCTCAAGGCCGAAGATCTCATACAGCAGTGTTCCATTCTCGCTCTACACAAAGCAAAAGAACACTTACAACAAACGGATATATCCAGCAGCTTAAAAGTTTTATTGTCTATTCCAAGTCACCTTGCGCAGGTCCTTCTTGAGAGCATCAGTGATGTCGTTTTGTCTTTCAGAAATGAAACACTGTAGGTTTTTCAGCTGCTGTATTCTGAAAGCCAGCGGTTTAGATCTCCCTGTTTGAAAAGCCTTCCTGGCCTGCTGAACCACCAACTGCTCTCGAGACATCCTTAACAGACAGGACTCATATCAAACTGTGCATTTACTAAACATAGTGAAATCGATATAATCTTGATTGTACATATTGTTACATTTTTCATTGTGATTAAAACAGAATTAAAAAATGAAACAAATGAATCATGGCTCTTGTAATGTTTGTAATTCCTCTAAATGATTTGTCAGGTTTGCTAGGTCTGAGGTTTACCTGTTTGAAATGGACTCAGAAAGTGAATAACCTATTTGATATGTTTTGGATTTGAAAAGGTTTTAACCATTTGATCAAAAAAACATTTTTTTGACCATTGGGCTAATTCCAGACTAGTCTTAAGCAGTCTTGGCAATTTAGTGACTTTGGCACTAGGTTTGATTTGGTTTGTTGGCTTTTTAGACTCCTTTAGTGAATTGATTTAAAAAGGATCATATCGACAAATCTAGGGACTTTTTGACCGTTAGTAGCGGTCCTGCATTCCCTTTGTTCCCAATAACCAAATCACCGATCCCCATTGTTCCCAATAACCAATCACAGATCCCCACTGTTCCCAATAACCGATCCCCATTGTTCCCAATAACCAATCACCGATCCCCATTGTTCCCAATAACCAATCACCGATCCCCATTGTTCCCAATAACCAATCACCGATCCCCATTGTTTCCAACAACCAATCACCGATCCCCATCGTTCCCAATCGCCGCTCCGCATTGTTCCCAACAACCAATCACCGCTCCGCATTGTTCCCAACAACCAATCACCGCTCCGCATTGTTCCCAACAACCAATCACCGCTCCGCATTGTTCCCAACAACCAATCACCGCTCCGCATTGTTCCCAACAACCAATCACCGCTCCGCATTGTTCCCAACAACCAATCACTGCTCCGCATTGTTCCAACAACCAATCACAGCACCGCATTGTTCCCAACAACCAATCACCGCTCCGCATTGTTCCCAACAACCAATCACCGATCCCCATTGTTCACAATAACCAATCACAGATCCCCATTTTTCCCAATAACCAACCCCTATTGTTCTCAATAACCAATCACCCCGTTGTTCCCAATAACCAATCACCACATTGTTCCCATTAACAAATCACTAATCACCATTATTCCCAATAATCACCGCAGACATCACAGGGCTCTGTCTCAGCTGAGACGGACAGTAGCACAGTCGAATTGTGTTTTGTGGTCCGACGAGTCAACATTTCAAATAGATTTTGGACAAAACGTCGTGTTCTCCAGGCCAAAGAGGAAAAGGACCATCCAAGCTGTTATCAGCGTCAGGTCCAAAAGCCAGCGTCTGTCATGGTATGGGGATGTGTCAGTGCCCATGGCATGGGTAATTGCACATCTGTGAAGGCATCATTAATGCAGAAAGACATGTACACCTTTTGGAGCAGCATATGCGTAAGCAAAGTGTGTGGGTGCTAGCATGGCCTCCCTGCAGTCCTGACCTGTCTCCGATTGAGATTGTGTGGCACATTATGAAGCACAAAATAAGGGAACGAAGACCCGGACAGTTGCGCAGATGAAGAAATGCATAATGGACGAATGGGGGACATTTCCACTTGCTAAACTTAACCAACTGGTGTCTTCAGTATATCGTTTAATTTATCGTTTCCTTGATTCCTTTTTTTCACATTTCATTTACACCTCTCTAAAAATGTGTCCTTGTATTTGGGCAACGTTAGCTGAAAAAGTGTCCACGGATTCGAAAATCTACCGGAAGTAGTAGACCATCCGGGTAACTTTGGGATACTCATTTAGATACACTCCCATTTGGGACACACCAACTGTAATCTCGGATACTATTTAGTACGGACAGTAGGCGAATTGGGACGTAGTGAAGGTCTTGAATTTCTCCCACAGACCAGGCAGAATGAGAACCACTTAAATACCTTTCAACTGAAACAACAGAGGGTTAACAATTATTTGTTGTTGTTGTTCTACTGCATATATTTAGCTCGTTCAAAAACACATAACACCGTGACATTGTGGCCAGATAATTAACTTAATATCCTTTGGAATGTAATATCCTGGACTGTACAAGTTAGCTACATTTACCTCAATGAGCAGTAACAGGGTTTATCTTGATGACAGTTTCTCCGTTTATCTTGCTAACTGTTGCACTTATCACTGAGTGAGCTTATATCCCATTAACGTTAAAGCGACTTCTTCACTTTTTAACACTGGTTAAACAATATGGTCATATTTTCCACAGCGCCATCTGCTGGTTAATTATATTACAGCAGCAATAGTTCTACAAAGCCTTGCTGAAAAACTATAATGGACAAAACACGTATTTATTCATCCATTTTCTATACCGATTATCCTACTGGGTCGAGGGGAACCTGGAGCCTATCCCAGGGAGCATGGGACACAAGGCGGTGTACACTCTGAACAGGGTGTCAAATCATCACATGGCACAATCACACATACACACACCCATTCATACACTACGGACACTTTGGATACGCCAGTCAGCCTACCATGCATGTCTTTGGACTAGGGGAGGAAACCGGAGTAGCCTGAGGAAACTCCTGAAGCATGGGGAGAACATGCAAACTCACACACACACACAGGACTGTGGCGGGAATCGAACCCGCAACCCTGGAGGTGTGAGGCGAATGTGTTAACCACCAAGCCCCTGTGCACCCACACTTATTTATTTATTTATTTATTTATTTATTTATTTATTTATTTTCTGTTTGTTTGTTTGTTTGTTTGAGCTATTTTTCAACATTCAAGGCCATAATTTAAAAATCATGTGCTTTGAATTACACCATTTCATTACACATTATACTTTATTCAGTATTATACAAATACGCTTTTGACTGATACGTTGATATCTTTTTTCTTATTCATAATACAATATAGTTTTAGGCTTCCAGATAACGTGTATTTCCAATTAAAATTATTTAGTGCTACAGGGCGCACAGTGGCTTAGTCGTTTGCAAGTTCGCTTCACACTGCCAGGGTTGGGGGTTTGATTCTTGCCGCTGCCCTTTGGTGTGTGCGGAGTTTGCATGTTCTCCCCGTGCTGCGGGGGTTTCCTCTTGGTACTCCTGTTTCGTCCCCCAGTTAAGACATGCATGGTAGGCTGACTGGCATGTCCAGAGTGTCTTTAGTGTATGAATGGGTGTGTGATTGTGCCCTGTGATGGATTGGCACCCCGTACAGGGTCCTTGATGGTCCCTGGGATAGGCTCCAGGTTCACTGTGACCCTGTAGGATAAGCAGTATAGAAAATGGATGGATGGATTGAATGCTTTTTTAAATGTACCCCCTCTGTCTATAGCTGTAATATTTATGTTCATAGACTGATGTTAGCTGCTGGAGCTTGCAAATATCACTATAATGTTACTTCATACTTATTTATTTGTTCTATATGTTGTATTTTCCCCCACTAGGCTAACACTCTGTTTCACTGTTGAAATGCTGTCCAGAGCTCAAATCGAACACCCTTTAAATGGAATGTAAAATAGGCCCACAAATCTACAAAGTGACACAAATTACAATTATGATTAAGTAATTTTTTCAGGGAAAATATGGGTTGTTGGTATTTATCTGTGCAGCAGAATCTTTTGTTTTTGTAGTAGGTGTGTTTCCGTATACTAATTTTTATAGTCATGAATTGTTGGCCTTGTGTTATTGTGTTCAAAAATTATTTCTGTGGTGCTGTTCTGTCATTGAAGGTTTTTTTTAAAAAATCCCAGCATGCTTTGCAGACATTATACTTAAGTTCAAGTGTATTGTCATGTGCACAAGCAAAGTGTACAATACGCAGTGAAATATTTAATTAGACACATTATCTGCACGAGTACTGAGCACCACAGTATTAAGATAAATTGTACAGTTAGAAGGTTTTTTTTTTGGTGTTTGGATGATAACAGTCATGTACCGCTTCAAAAGACCTCAGTCAAAAAAAGCTACATGATTCTGCAAAAATACTACAATATACAGCGATAGTGATATACAGTATACACTTATATACAGTCCCCTCAAAAACTATTGGAACAGCAAGGCCAATTTATTTATTTAATTATTTATTTTTAGCTGTAGACTGATGAAATTTGAGTTGAGATCAAAAGATGAATATAAGAAGAGAGTTTAGAATTTCAGCTTTTATTCCCTGGTGTTTATATGTAAATGTTTTAAACAATATAGAACATAGCACATTTTGTATCAGACCACCCAATTTTTAGGCGAGCAAAAATATTGGAACATGCGACTGCTGTTTCTTTTTACCCAAGTGTGTCCTGTTAGATTGTTTGTTTAAATGATAAATAGCTCTGAACATCTACTCTTGGTTTTAGCCTTCAGTTTCATCTGTGAAGACGGCATTCGTTATTAAAAAGGATAAGACAACATGAAGATCAGAGAGCTATCTATGGGAGAAATGCAAACTATTTTGAAGCTGAGAAAAGAGGGGAAAATCAACCAGAGGCATTGGACAAACATCGGGCATAGCCAGTACAACAATTTGGAATGTCCTGAAAAAGCAAGAAGCCACTGGTGTACTGAGCAACAGACACCACATGGGTCAGCCAAGGAAAACAACAGCTTATGACAAACATTGTGAGAGCTGTGAAGAAAACCCCCCAAAACAACAGTCAGTGACACCATCAACAACCTCCACAGGGAAGTTGAAGGTATCACAGGGAAGGTGAAGGTATCACAATCCACCGTTTGAAGAGCAAAAATATAGAGGCCATATCACAAGATGCAATAGTTTAACAATAGAGTAGATACATTACTGTGTATGCTATATATTCTTATATATTATAGTTTAAAATGTAGTATATGTATACTAAGTGTAGGGTTTTTTTTTTCTTTTCCATTTTTGGTGAAATGTGTAACACTATCGTTTGTAGTGCTGACTTCATGTGCTTACACACCCTCAGTGTTGTCAGGTACCCTACCCTTAAATAGTGGTCAAATATATATTTAGTCTACTGAGAATGTCACATGAAAAAATGTCCTTCGGAAAAAATCCAGCCCAGTTTGATTAGCTATCATCTGCCAAACCACAAGATGAGCTGGTCAATCTGGTAGACTATCTTTGCAAAATGGTAGAAAGGATACTGATTCTGAATTACAGCTAGTATAGTTATACTTAGTAAAGCAAATAAGATCTCACAAGATCTCAAGTAATATCGAAGCTGGAGAACAACTCACCAGCTGATAAAGATGGTCTACCGGCTTGATCTACTCGGCCTGTGTTTTGACAGCTGACAGCTGGTCAGATCAAGCTGGACTTCATGGATTTGACAGTAATTTACATTTTACATTTATTCACTTAGCAGACGCTTTTATCCAAAGCGACTTACAAATGAGAAAGTAATTGTGTGTATAATAATAAGGATTATATTATTATAAATTCAAGGCGCGTGAATTCACCGTACTATTTTCACCATCTGCTGCAGTATAAATATCCACCAGCAGGTGGAGCACACGACGCATTCACCTGGTTTACTGCATCGGCGAATTGTACCTCGATCGAAAGCAGTCAATGAAGCGTTTTCAGATTCATTCACCCACCCAGTTCATTCATTCATTCATTCATTCATTCACACACTCACTGATCTACACATTATATAAGCGCTCTATAAATACGAAACACTTACTGGCTTAATATTTAAGATTTTACAATCAAGCTGTGCACCACTGAAATCCTGACGTATGCTAATATTAAGTTATTTCAACCATATTAAACCCAGATATAAATATCTACATACAAGTCTCTCCATGTATCTCTCTTAATGACAGGGAATTTTCACATCAGGTGTGTATATCAAATATATCTGCAGTCTTGATAACAATAAGACTACATAATAATAGTCTTAATAAGATAAGATCAGATAAGATAAAATTTAATTGATCCCACACTGGCACACTGGGGAAATTCCCTCATTAGAGCACAAGAAAGAAAGAAAGAAAGAAAGAAAGAAAGAAAGATATATATATATATATATATATATATATATATATATATATATATATATATATATATATATATATATATATATATATATATAAATATATATATATATATTAGGAATAGAAAAATAAGGATAATAGTAGTAAAAAATAATAATAATGGTCATATGTACACTATATGTGTACCTTAATGTATGTACGAATAAGAATATGAATATATACAGAGGAGTAACACAGTAACACCTCGTTTATATACAGATAAGTGACAAATTGAATATTGCACAGTTCACAGTAGAGGGTGAGCAACAAATAGTAATAATACTAACACTAACAACAACAGCAACAATATTATTATTATTACTACTATTATTCATATTAAAATTAACAACTCGAGCACTATTGTTGGTGGCGGAAGGCGACGCGTAGGCGCACAGCGGCTCGCGGATGAACACTTTATTATGATGTAGGGCAGCTCTGCAGTTACGTCAAGTCTCGCGCACAGGAAGAGTCTGTCAGTGTGGTGATGCTGGGAAACCGAGAAACATCAACAGGCTGATAATAATGCCTTCTTTAGTTTCTTTATTGTCTGCTCAAGGAAAAGCGCTTGGTTAAAAATAGATAAGAATAATCTTGTCTCGAGAGGACTGACGAAACTGAAAAAAAAAACCCCGAGCTGAATAAACACCTAGCCAGTTGTGTGTGTGTGTGTGTGTGTGTGTGTATTGAAGAGCATCAGCGTTTGTTTGTTTGTTTGTTTGTTCCTGGAACTCTGCAGATTTCGGATTATAATCGATTAAATTTGCATCGCATCTTGTTGTTCTGACGGCAGACCGTGAATTTATCCGGTGGGCTTGCTTGGTCTGTCGAGCATTATTATTATTATTACATTTCATCTTCAATATCGCGTATGCGTTTGTCTTGTCCGTTGTATTATTTTGACCTTTGGACGGTGGATGAATCCTTCACCATGGGCTTCACACTGAGCCTGAGCTCCAGCACTGACTCACAGCTCTTCGCACTGATTTTGACCGGCGATAAACTCCTCTGACACCATGTAGCTCGACGTATTTGACGACTACCTCCAACGGAAAACACAAAGCGGTGGTTAGCTGAGTGCTAACTGGGTCAGAAAATGACAGCTTAGGCCAACCAGTGGGAAGCAGCTAGCGCCTTCAGCTCTCCATCTATTATTACTGCAGTCTGAGCTTCTAGATAACGCCTGCTCACAAAGGATTGGGTTGTTGTCAAGGACCTTTTATATATAAATATATCTATTTCACATAAGACTAGCCAGCTAACTGCTCTGCTTGAGCTAGATACTCGAACGTTATCTGCACTAGTATGCGAACTCGGTAGGTTCTGGGTAACAGGAATGACACCGTGTTCAGCTTCCTGTGCTTTTGCTTAGCCAGTGCTTAAAACTCTGCTTCAGCCCTCCTCGTCCATTGCTCTGTATTAACACACTGGACAGACATGGAGACGGTTGGAGACTTCGAGTACAGCCGGAAAGACCTGATAGGACACGGAGCTTTCGCGGTCGTCTTCAAGGGGAGACATAAAAAGGTAAGTGAATGAAGCTCATGTCTGTTTTCTCTTCCTCTTCCTCCTCTTCCTCCTCTTCCTCAGGGTCTGCAGTCAGCAGCATCTCTCTCCATTAACGCTATTATGGCTGGATGGCGAATAAACTGGGTTTAAGTACAATACGCGTTTGTTATAACCAGTGTATAAACAGATTATGGCTGAATTCAGCAGAAGAAATGTGTGGGTTTGTTTATGTATGTATGTATTTATTTATTTATATTTTTCTTCCTCTCACTTGTGTGTCCAGTTAGTGTAGAGACACCTGCATCATTCATTCATAAAAACAGCTCCACTGAGAGGGGGGGCTGAGGCTAAAAAAGAACCACACATTTAATACATTATATAATATTAATAATGTTCTTGACATGTGACTAGATGGTTACTCAGATGTTAGATCAGTAACAACGTTTTACTCAACTAATGCCTCTGTGTGTGTATGTGTGTGTGTGTGTGTGTGTGTGTGTGTGTGTGTGTGTGTGAGGAGTCAATCATTGCTTTAAAGCTGATCTGTCAGCGTGTGCTTGTGATCAGTTGGGCAAATCTGTGCGTTTTGTTCCTTGTATTGTGAGGTACGTTACTCTGTAAGTTGGACTAGGGTTGGTCCGATTTGATCATGAGGATCAGTATCAGTATCGAGGCCGGTGCTGGACAAATATTGGATCTTTCTGTTGCCACTAAGTTGTGACTGCGACTAGAAAAAGTGACCTGGTTACTTTTTCCTGATAACTCAGTAATGTATGGCGTTACATTTTAAACGTATGTAATGTGATTACAGTTACTGATGTCAATAAAATTACGTTACTCGCGTTACAAATTTATTGTTAAGAAAACTATACTAAGTAAAATGCATTTTTACAATAAATCAGATTTTGCTCCAAAGATTTTTTTCTTTAGCTTAGAATAATTCTTCACTCGGAGCGGTTCGTCACTACGTAACTGAACGTCAGTAAAAGAAGACATTGGTGTTGGAATTCTGTATCTTCAGTGAACTGAGGCGAGACCAATCAGACAGCGTTTACAAGAAAATACATGGACATACTCGTGTCTTATTGGCTGACGGGTGTCAATTCTGCCAAATGCTCGCTCACAGTCAGTGTGAGGAAAAAATGGATATACACTAGTTTTTATTTTTTAACCAGTAAAGGGGTTGAAACTGAAACACTAACATCCTCTCATGCTGAGCAGGAAAACAAGGTGTGTAAATGTCTATATGAGTTCCCGTTTACGTGGACATATGAGCAGCGCATAAGGACAGATAATATACTCGGCCTGACAGTGTAGTAGCTAAACCAATACAATGTTAACCTAACTGCGCCTCCACTTGGTTAGTGACACCAAACTAGCATAGTTAGAAACTAGAAAAGTTTTATATTTTATCGGTCTGGTAGTCCTACAAACAGTGACAACACCTGAGGGAAGTTTTATGATAAATCCGACTTTTTCTGATCATGTCATACATTGACACATGCTAAAATACTTCCACTGCATGGAAGAACTTGAGTGTCCTACACAGAGCCCTGACCTCGACCCCACTGAACACCTTCAGGATGACCTGGAACACCGACTGCGCTCAACGTCAGTGCCTGATCTCACTAATGCTCTTTTGGGTGAATGAGCGCAAATTCCAACAGCCATGCTCCAAAATCTAGTGGAAAGCCTTTCCAGAAGAGTGGAGCTTAATATAACAGGAACGGGATGATTAACAAACACATATGATTGTCGTGGTCAGGTTTCCGAAAAACATTTTGGTCATATAGTGTTCATGAATGTCTGTGAACACATGTGCTCACTATTACACAGCACAGATCTTGCACTTGGACACAGGACACTCTTTGTCCTCGTGCATGTCACCATTGCACCTGTAATGTTTTGCGCAAGTTGAGGCTCAGTGTCTGTGTCTGTTTTGACACTGTAATGTGAGCAATAGTGGTGTGTATTTCATCAGACGGTCATGAATAGGACCGGAATAAATGAACGAACGTGCATGACTCGTATCGTAACGATTAAGAAGGGTGTGATAAAGCTTTGACATTTTTTGTTTTTTTGTTTAGTGAGATAATTGCAGTTATGCTTCTGTGATTAGTCGTTATTTTAGTCCCAATAGTTCCCACTGCAATTCCACAGCAGCCACAACCATTTTGCTGGAAGAAGAACTGTCAGAGCTGTTCGCAATATTTGTTGAATTGTGTAGATGAGGGGACTGAATCCCCAATCGAAGGCCTTGTTTACACTAGTGTGTTTTTGTTTTAAAACGCATAACTGTTGCTATGGTTACGCCTGTCATCTACACTACTCCGGTGTTTTCGTCCCTCAAAAACGGAGACTTTTGGAAACGCCGAAGACCCCGTTTTAGTTTGAAAACTCCATTTTAGTTTGAAAACAGACCAAAACAGTTAGTATTGAAAACTAAGGTGTGGCTCCGCTCACATTCGCCCCTTGATTGGGTGTTCTGGATCATTGTGTATCCTTCCCTGATTCGTCAAGCCCCTACCATATGACCATTACGCTACCTTGGTCGTATACACAACAACTAGGAGACTGAACCGCAGTCTCTGAGACAAAACCGTACTGGTTTTGTCATCATTCTTAGCAGCCATTGTGCAGTTAAATTCTGTTATAATACTGCAGCTGCCTACCTGCGCAAGAGGGGAGCTACGATTAGAGCAATCGGCAACAAATCTCATTTCAAGCAGCGTAAACCCTACATGGAACTCCGGTTTGTTGTGCCTGCCGGTGACTAGCAACCAACTACTTGTTTACACTTGTATGCACATGCCCAGTGTGCATAAATGGTCATGTGACATGCGTATTCGGTCATGTAGTGTGGACAGAGATCGTTTTTGAAACACAGCGGGAATGCCAGTGTGTCATTTCTAAACGCCGTTTTACCACGAAAATGCACGAGTGTAAACAGGGCCTGAGAGATTTACTGCACTTTGGTGCTGCTTTAAGTTCTTGATGAACTGGATTTGTAACTGAATTATGCAAGATTAGGCCATGATTAGGCCAAGTCAACAGGTATGAAGAAGAAACCTGACACTCGTTTGGGTCATGGCCAGTTGTACCCTTAAAAAAAATCTCACTAGCTGAAAAAGAAAAGACGTACTAGGTGAGCCGTTTATTTTGTCAGAATTGTGTTTCAGACGGAGTACAATTTCCCCTAGTTTATGCCTGTAACATGACCGAAGCACACTACTAATGAGGAGGATTGTGCACAGAAAATGGATTATTATTATTATACATTTGCACTGTAATGAAAAACCTATGTCAGGGTCGATCCTGAACCAGGCCAGGAGTGTGACTGATTCACCATCATCAGCTGATCATTGCACCTTTTGGAAAGCATGATTGATGTTCTTTCTCTTGGACTTTCTCTTGATTTCCTCTGTAGTTCGCTCGCTCATATAGTTTTACACAATGAGAGAGAAAATGGCCGATAGATTCCCTTGTACATTTAACTGAGTAATTATTTAGATAGCCTGTACTATCGCAGCAGTGATCTAATTTACACACTTGTCTATGATTTGTTGTTGGTGTTGTACTGGATGTTAGGGTTGCGTTTAAGCTGAAGCTTGGGCGAGGTTAAATGAGCCCTTTGCTAGATTAAATGAACTGTAAATGATTTGACCCAAAAAAAAGCTCTTTCTGCTGAGAAGGCTGAGTGTGGTGTGTATAGAAATGGCCTGCCTATGCCTTTTTTTGCTTCCATGCTTTGCTGAGCAGCCTTTCATTGAAATGATCTGACTGATGTCATTCTTGCGTGCAGGCAATGACCCAGGAACATCACACAGGAACATCACACAGGAACATCTCACATTAATGTCTTCTATTCATAGATTTCCACTCAGCTGTTGCTCTGCTTTGGTCACGCAATTCTTGCCTCAGTTTCCTTCCTGGGCTAAATGTATCTCCAAAAACGGACTAAAATCAGTTTCTAACCCAGCGCTGTTGCAATTCCAAATCTGCCAGAACATACGGTGTGAATGAATTTTTTATGAGTACAGCTTGGACAGTAGTGCTGGATGTAATTCAAATCATATTAATGCACTTATTTTAATACATTAGTGTTTTTATAATAACGGCTAATTCACAGGAGCATTGTATTGCATTGTAGACGCAGCAAATAATAAGTCTGTCATTGCTGTTCTTTAACAAAACAAAATGTAAATGTATAATAGTTGATTTGGTGATGTTTTCTGTAAGGAAATATTTGTTTGCCATTTAGGGAAGGAGTCTCCAGTGTCAGAGCTTTTGTAACAGTAAATTTTCCACAAACACTTGCCAGGTGTAAATGTAACTGTAATTGGTTAAGAAGTATAATGTGTCATTGATTTAATAAATTAAAAATTGTAATCCTCAGGAAGTTGCCGTGGTATTAGTAGAATAAAAGCCTTCAGGGCATGGTTTGGGTTTTGGCTCGCGGCACTACGGCGCGTTCTTCTGTTGTCGTCATGTTTGTTTACATTGCCACATGTGCTTTGTTTTGACTCTGGTCTTGTCACCTTCCATGTCTTGTCAGTGGTTGCCTCCCTCCCGTGTCTTCATTACTCTCACCTGTTTTCAGTTTGCCCTTTGATTAGTTCGTGTATTTAATTAAACCTTCGTATTTCTTTGTGTACAGCAAAGAGTATCGTTGAGCGTTTGCCTGCCTGACTTTACTGAGCCAGTCTAGTTCTGTCTCCTAGTTCCTTAACCCTGATATTGTTGTTCGTTGATCACCTGACCTTAGCTTGTTTACTGCTTACGATATCGACTCGATATCATTTTGGAATTATTTCACCAGATTTTCTAATAAAATGCTTAACTGCAGTTTAGTCCTCAATCTTCTCACACCAGACACATTATTGATTGTTGATTATTTTCCTATAACAGCATGCCCCCCTTAATGGAGTGTAATCTGCATGGGTTAAAGTGCCATTCAGAATAACATTAGTGCTGGGCAAAAGTTTAGAAACACTCATTCTTTATTTGAATTTTTTCCCCCCACATTTTAGAAGAATAATAAAGTCATCAAAACTCTGGAGTAACACATTTGAAAATAATTTAATATTTTAGCATCTTCAGAGTAGACCCCCTTTTTACCTAGAATTTCCAGAAATGTATTCTTGGTATTTTCTCGATCGATTTCTTGAGGAATTTCCCTGAGATGCCTTTTTAAACAGTATTAAAGGAGTTCACACCTACGCTGGACTCTTACTGGCTGCTTATCAGAATATTTCACTCCGAGTCGTCCGTTTAAAAAAAGTCTTCTTTTTTTTTGTAAATAAAATGTTAGTTTTCTAATGAAAGAAATGAATATGTCCACACGATCATATTTCTGTATTATATTTCTAACACCGATTTCAAACATTTACTCATACACCTTCAGATCAAATCATGAGAAACATTTCAGTCGAGTGTCTCTAAATGTTTGAGCGGTAGTGTATAACAGGCCTCACTGAAGGACTTGTGAGTGTAGTTTGCCTGTGTGAATGAAAAAAAAGCTTAAATGAAATAATCTGCTCCATGTGATTGTTTCACTTAGTGTTTGTTTTCATTTCCTGTTAAGCACAGAAGTGTAATCAACGGCTGTCTCTCTTTTTCATATCAATCCGTTGTCAGAAGACAGATTGGGAGGTGGCCATCAAGAGCATTAACAAGAAGAACCTCTCCAAGTCTCAGATTCTGCTTGGGAAGGAGATAAAAATTTTGAAGGTGAGCTGCAGTTCGAGGTTACGTTACAGTCTCATCGTGTTCAGACTGTCCTGATCAGCGTTTTTTGAAAAGCTCAACTGCTCGGGTTTCTTACAGACGATCTCTGATTTCTTCCCTCTAGGAACTGCAGCATGAGAACATCGTGGCGCTCTATGATGTCCAGGTAGGCAAACATCACATTTCAGGTTGTTTTGCTGTTCATTTACATTTCTGCACATCTGTATAAAGGTGGCTACTAAGTTTCGCAACGCCTCTCTTGTGTGCTAAAAGCTGTCTCTCCTCTCTGAATCACTCTGTATACATGGGCAGCAGTAATCTAATTATTGACCTTATTCCGAATAAGACAATCAGTACGTTTACATGGACAACAATAATCCAATATTAACCCGATTAAGACAATACTCTGATTAAGAAACTACCATGTAAACAGCGACTTCTGATTGCCTTAATCCAACAATATTGTCTTATTTAGAATAAGGTCAATGATTAGATTATTGCTGTCCATGTAAATGTAGTCAGTGTTGTGTTTAAGGTGTTTACATGAGTCACTTTTAGAATATTCCTTTCATGTTCCCGTTTTACATGTTATAGAACATAGATCGTTTAACGTCACACGTCATTACGTCACCGCGCCACGCCGTCCGACGTCCCTCTAGAATTTCACGTATCAGCGTATAGTTCGTCTTCGTTATGGAACCATCTAAGTTTTGGGTGTTTCATTTTTAATTTTACGGAAGCTTCAAGTGCAGTTAATTATTTGTGATGCTATACGTGCAAAGAGACGACCGCTGAAGCCGTGGACTGCGTCCCAAACCGCGTACTTACCTACTATATAGGAGCTGAGATACATATATTTCCCCTCATATATAGCAGGTAAGTACCTGGTTTTGGACGCAGCCGTGCTCTCTTGTTTGCCGTCAAACGGTTGAGCACTGCCGTGTGTGATCGTGTCCTATCGCAAAATGTGGTGAAAACTCCCACACGATGTTAATAGTGTGATTAAGGTGTGTACATGTCTGTAACGCACGTCGATAATGCGACTAAAACGGGAATACTCCACACGTCTTAATTCGATTTGTGTTTACTTCGAAATCGCTGTTTACATGCTAGTTTCTTAATCAGAGTATTATCTTAATTGGGTTAATATCGGATCATTGTTGTCCATGTAAACGTACTGACTTTGAATAACCAGAATGATACCACAGCACTGTTGAATCCTCGAATCTGTAGGTGTGGATTTATAAAACAGCTCTGACAGTAGTTCCAGCTGTAATATAAATGATGGGTTTGTACGGTATTAAAATACGCTATTGTTTCCATAGTAACTGCTCATTCACATGGACTTGTATGGCGGATGCTGCATGTACTCTAAGTCTAATAATAACCAGATAAAATGGGGTTATTTCCAAATAACCTGTTTGTGTGTATATTTGGAAGGAGTCTCCAGTGTTACAGACAAAACATTTCCCAACACAGGAGATTGTTTTTAATTTGCAGTCCATCATTATCATGACTACCAACTCGTGTTTTTATTGTCTTATTAACTTTCTCTCTCTCTCGAGAGAGAGAGAGAAGACAGGGAACAACTGTTTATAGCTGCCGTAACATAACTTATAACAGGAACGCACTTGTCTCGAGGACGTTCCAAAGCACAATTTGTTGTTTTTTAATAAATAAAAAGTACAATCATTGGCAGATTGATGTGGTGTAAGAGGAATAAAACACTGCAGTTAAAGAAAAAGGATCAACTTCGGCGTGGTAGCAGTAACTCATCACATCCCACCCCGGCGTGGATTATTTTCCTATAACAGCATGCCATGTTGTGTTTTACTGCTTACATAGTGACCAACAACCTTAGGATCATCTTACATGATACACCCTGGCTTCTCCTGACCTACATTTAAAGATGTTTGGATGATAATGAATGCATTAATGACTGTTATGAAAGGACAATTCTACATACAGCAAATAAGGAAGACATTTTTATCCCTGGGGTCCTGTTTTTTTTTTTTAAATACCTTAAACAAAAGTCATTACTCGAAGGCTGAAAATAAGATTATACAATATACACCAGTTTATTATATTATTAGCAAGTGCCAAAGGTCAACCAATTCCATTAACTAGTTAACTAGCAACATTTCCCTAGCAGTACCCTCACTCCCCTTCAGCTGCTCCACAATTAATTATTCTAGAAATGTTTAGGTTTTTTGTGGTATGGTGTAGGATGGATGTGGATATGTGTCGCTCAGCTGGCTCTAAGCCTCAGCTGAAAGATTCATGTGTGCACCGACGTCTACGACTAGATGAATACGAGTGGATGCTGAGCAGCAGCCCAGGGTATAAAAGCCAGCACTGTGGGTTTAATTGGGCTCATCTGGATTCAGTAGCATGATGTCTTCTGGCTTTGAGAAGAAAATAGAGCCAGATTTCCACACACACACACACACACACACACACACTCAGGAGAGGAAAGTTGTTCCCTGCTCATCCAACATAACGTCCTTTATGTAACACTCCCACTCCCGAACAGCAGTGCTGACAAACAGTGGCCCTTAAGCTATGCTTTTCGTCCTTTAAAGTAAGCATCAATCTTGTATTCCTCCATTAGGAAGACTTCCAAAACCCCTTTTGAAAGTTGCTGGAAGGCAGATTTTGTTTTGGCGTGAGAAATAGCGTGGCTGTGACGTGTTCTTGCCGTGCCAGCTGAATGGTTTTAACGCTTTTCCTCCACATTGGAAATGGAGAAGTGGGGCTCCTGCAACGGCTCGCAGCAGTTCATTAGTTGTTTGTCAGGATGCCACGTGCTGTGATATTCGGCCGGGAGCTATAAATACACATGCTCGGTCAACTGACAGATGCTGTTAAAAGAGCAGTGTCGGTTAGTACGAGTAAATAACGAGCACTGATTGTTTTATTGAAAGCAATCGTTTCATGGGAAATACTAACCAGCGGTGTAATACATACTGCAAATTCTTTTTGCAGTCTTGGTTTATTTAAACCTGCATTCGAATGCATTATATTAAGTTTTAGTATTTGATGCACAAAGGCAAAGGTGTAATACTGGTGACCAGGGAAGCACCAGGAAGTCTCACTGTGCTTTGAAAGAGCTCTGTTATGTCCGTTCTTTGCTACGGATTTGTTCAGAGCTCATTTATGCCATGATTTATTGTATGACCCCTGTTATTGAGAGATCAGGATTAACCTTCTTCTCCTCCCAGAGATGCTTTATTAAAGGTCTCCATCTTATTGCGCATTATTTGCCTTTTAGATTCGACTAATGTAAGCCACTTGTCCGTTTATATTCGAGTGTGAACACCAAGCCTGCTCCAGAGTTCCTGAAATCAACGTATTTCTGTTATTAGGCAGTGTGAAGGAGCAGCTATAATAATGGTTAAGTCTAAGTGAATATGCAACCAAAAAAAACCCAAACACATTTCTATATCTATGATTCAGGTTAGCTCAGAGTTGAGATTTAAGAGCTAATGGTACCGTTCTCTGCTCAGGTTTTTTTTTTTTTTTTCTGAATGGAGCTGTCTGTGTAGCAGACTTAATTATAGCCCTGTAGTAAGAGCTGTATAGCTCCTATCAAAGCTCTGCATGGTGTGGAGGGTGCTTGATGTTCTGTAATAACAGGAACAGGGCACTGACTTCCTATATTAAGCCTACATATTCCTCCTAATAGCTATGTTTTTGTGTCTGAACCCCATAATGTGTGGATGGACTGTTCACCTCACAGGAATACTGTGTGATTGATTAAAGCAGTGATCGAGATGAACTAACGACACACGGGACTGATAAAGCAGGAGGGTTCTAAGGATAAGGATAGAAAGCGAGAGGATCAAATTTAGTTTATTGTGTATTCGAACAGTCGCTGTCATCCTATCGACTCATCAAACCAGAACCTGAAGTTCCTGTGTTGTGGAACACAATGTCTCGTGTGTATGGGCCTGCCTTGTTATTTTCTCTCCAGTTCTTGGAAAGCAGTGGGAGGGGTTTGTATGAACAAACACGCTGTGGGGTGGGGGAAAAAAATAAGGAGCAGGAGGGGCTTGTGCTTTTCAGGAATGTTACAAAGCCACATAGTTTAACACGATCTGATGTCGGTCATGTCATGCCTTTATCTCTTTGTTGTGATTCCTTCCCTGAAACTGCTTGCTGAGAATCACAGTGTAGGCTGTGTGTGTGTGTGTGTGTGTATATATGTATGTGTATGTGTGTGCCTGTGTGTATATATATATATATATATATATATATATATATATATATATATATGTGTGAGTGTGTGTGTGTGTGTGTGTGTGTATATATCTATGTGTGTGTGTGTGTGGGTATATGTGTGTGTATATGTGTTTATTGGCTCCATGTGGGAAGGTGAGATGAAGGCACAGGGTTTGAGATGTGTATGTGTGTGTATAAGCATGAAAGATCTAGTCCTAGCTCAGTTCAGCTGTACCTGCTGCTTGTATTGTGGTCAACAGCTCATCTTGTGAATTCATCCAAACTTTAAGCTCAAAGGTTCTTTCCTTTATGATGTTCTAAAAGTTTTATAACTAGAAGTTATGTTTATGTATATTACAGCGCTCAAATCCGATTGATCCAAAGGTGTTGAGTAATGTTCTACAACAACATGGGAACAGCAGTACTGTTGGCTGTAATTCAAACACGTTATCGTTTCTGTAGGAACAACTCGTTCACAGGGACTTGGATACACCACAGTAACGTGCACACACTTAAAAAAACCCCTGCAAAACACCCAATGGTGACATTTTTCTGAAAGGAGATTTCCACCACAGCAGAGTCTTCAGGACAGATGGTTTCTCAGCAACTTGACAAGCTGCATTTTTCTTTTGTCTTCCTAAATTATTGGCTAAAAATAAAGAATCTTCTCTACTTCTGTGGATGTTAATACAAACATTAAAAAGCACATTGGCAGATTGCTGCTGTATAAAGGTACGTTCTCACACAGCGATTTAATCGCTGCAAGTTGCCAGTTACTGCACTACGAAGTAGCCAGTAGGCGTTCCTACTACTGGTTGCCATAGTAACATGTATCAGTGGGTGGTGCAATTGGCATTCCACTTTTAACAACAAACCAGTTTTCTTGTAGCTAAAATGAAACATTCTGGATGGAGAGCGTTTGTATATCACATACGCCAGTGCAGGTCTCCAGATGGCGACTAAAACGGTCGCCAATGTGACTAACTTCTTAATTTTGCGACCATGTTTTTTCTGCCAGTGGCCACCGTTACCCACAGACAAAATTTAAAAACAAATTAAACAGAAATGACCATACATCTTGTTGTGTTTGGCTACTGAACTGTGATCTCCTCTTGCGCCTGCGTCTACCTGCCGTATCGCGTGCACTCCTGTATGGTTTCCAATAAATAAACTCTGCACTCTTGTTCTGCAGTGGTTGAAGTGTCCGCTGTATAGATGAACAGAAACAGGTGTAACGTCATGTTTATCGGGTTAAAAAGTTGGAAGTGTTAACTTTATTAAAGGTGTTTAATTTAGTTTGATGTGGTTTAGTTCGTTGAAGTTATCCATTATATGTAGGCTAGCTAACTGCGTAGTTAACTAACGGTAGCGAGCTGACAAGAAAATGAAACGCGCAAATGAAAAATCTCCTCATTCCCTGCCCGTCCAAACCCTGCCTCCTCTACATCAGATGCCGATGATGTTAAGACCAACTCGACCAGTGAAAGTTCTCAAGTGACATTTGAGCCATGCGAGCCCGTTTCAATCGGTGTGCAATCTTTTACAGATGATGACAGCCAAGGAAAATGTACTACACCTTTTGTGCTTAAGCAGGACAAGATATTGCTGGTAAAACAGAGTTCATTACGGGTTCGAGTCATTTTATAAAAGAACCTGTGAAGAAGCATGGTGACAGTAAAAAACAGAAGAACGCCAGGGATTGTGTCATTGCTAGTTCTGCCCCTCGTGCCACCCCAATCGTGAAAGCAGTGCAGCGTGCTAGTGATAAAGTCGCAGAGAAAGAGATGAGGGAATTGAAAATAAAGTTCAATGCAGCCTACATGACTCTGAGCCTGAATAAGCAGGAAACAACTAATTGTACATAGTTGAATAAAAAGTGAAAAAAAGGAACAATTAACTGGACATTTATGTATTTACAGTAATATGATTCAATATGATATACTGAACATTGCACAATTTGTTTATGTAAAGAATACATTGTGTAAACTATGGGAGGCAGAGTAAACAAAAGCGACAGTACAGAGGGGAAAGAAAAGGCAGTGTGAGGTAGCCGTTTAACAATGATGTCATCATATGTCATATGACATCAATATTTTTTGGCTCCTGAAAATTTGATTTGGCGCCTAAATATTTTGGGTTTAGGAGTCAATGTCTCCTAGATTTTTTTTTTTTTTTTTGCCTGGAACCCTGCAGTGTTTATATGCATCATTTCCTACGAGATGAAGGAGAAGCAGTGTGTGATTTTTGATATCGCGGCCATCTATCTGCCCGGAAGCGCAAGCGACGGACTGGCTGGGGTCCATGAAACAGTTCGGACTCGCAGGCAGCATGGCGAATCATGGATCACGTGCGCTCTTCTGTCTTCACTTCCTATTGGCAGTTGCCGCACCAAGTCGCTCCAAATTTGCATAAAGTGAAACTTTTCTCAGCTTTGTCGTACCACTGGACATGCCCACATCTAGTCGCCAGCAGTCGCTGATGCTCATGTCACCGGAAGTCGCCAGCTCTCCATGAAAATGAACAGTCTCCGCTCACTTTGTCGCTGCGAGTAGATGTATGTGTGAATGCACCTTAATAGAAATAAAACGCTTTGGGACTGTTCTTGGAAAATACCATTTGGGGGTGGAAACAGTGACTCTACTTCAGGCTGCATCTAAGTACTCAACAAAACGTTTTTATTCCTTACATCTGCCCTCACTCTTAGTAACACACTATATGGCCAAAAGTAAGTGGACACCTGACCATCACATCCATATGTGGGCCTTCCACAAAGTTAGAAGCACACAATTGTCTAGTTGTCTTTGGATGCTGTAGCAATACAATTTCCCTTCTCTGGAACTAAGAGGCACAAGCCTGTTCCAGCACAACAGTGCGCCTGTACACAAAGCGAGGTCCATGAAGACATGGTGTCCTGCACAGCACCCTGAACTCAACCCCACGGAACAGCTTTGGGATGAACTGGAGTGCTGACTGCACCTCAGACCTTCTCACCCAACACCAGTGCCTGACCTCTCTAATGTTCTTGTGGATGAAAGTGGGCAAATCCCCACAGCCATGCTCTGAAATCTAGTGGAAAGCCTTCCCAGAACTCTGGAGGTTATTAAAACAGCAAAGTCTCAACCAACACTAGATTAATGCCAATGGTTTTGCAATGGGATATTCAACAAGCACATATGAGTGGACATTGATCAAAAAAAGATTATGTCTCGAAAAGCTTCCAAGTTTGTGGTTTTTACACAAACTTGTACTGCAAATGTGTGAGAAAATACAATGCATTTGGCTTGGTTTGTTGATCCTCACCTTACAATTATCTAAGAGATTATAAGGGTACAGGAAATGAACTGGTCTATTCTGTATATCAGATGGAGGTTCCTGCAGTCTTGTTTGTTTATGTAATAATACTGTAGCTCCTACCACTTTGAGTCCTAGTCACACATTATTTATTAGGCAGGGTACCAAGAGCAGTCTCTTGCCAGTTTAAATTGAAGAAATGCCTGGGAGATCATGGCTGTGTGTGTGTGTGTGTGTGTGTGTGTGTGTGTGTGTGGTTTTGGACGTACTGCTGTTTGTTTTTAATATTTTTTCCAACCCACACTTGATCACAAGGTGCTATCAGGCATATCACACCAGACCTTATGCGTGTCTGCTGTCTGAAAGCACTTGGCAGGCATGCTGAGGAGTCCAGAATGAAAAGTTAGGCAGTTCCACATTACACTCATATCAGGCAATCTGTCTCTGTCCAGTTCTGTCCCGATGTGAACTGATTAGGCATACAGTATTTACCCAGCTCTTCTCTGTTTCCCATTGCCACTGGTTGCTCCTAACAACTCCGTATGCAGTCGCTGACGGCTGTAATGTACAGTCAGTTATTGATTGTCACATGTTTCCCTGGTCAAGTGTTAATCCCAGCCCATGTTGCATTACTGGAACCACAGAGCAGGAAGGACACTCAGTCTCATCATCAGTGTGAGGAAGAATGGGGGAGGACGGGACCAAACCATTTAGACTCCCATAATGAGAATAATGGCTTTTTTTTTCTCTCTGTCTCTCTCTGCTGATGAGATGAATAGTGGGTTGTACTGTATAGGTACTGTTGCCCTCTTTGACTGAGCCAAATGAATAGTCTCGAGTTCAGCTTCGGCATGCAAATGTGTGTGAGAAAATCAGCTTGTGTGAGAAAGTTAATAAGATTTCTGGGGAGGAGCTAAAGCCAAGATGGCAGCAAGAGCACTGATTGCTGGTCCTGTAAAAAAAAAAAAAAACCCAACTCTATACTATAAATTTGTTCCACACACACAACCCTATCACATTTCCCTGTATAATGGACCACCAGATCGGAGTATAAATGGAAACATTACAGTTTCTAAATTAAACTGAGTAATCACTGTAGGAAAGATAGAAATCGGTGATCATATAGTATGATATTCACATTCATATACATTTACATATACATATCCCAGCATCAACCACAGTCCTCTGTCTTTGAACTGTGTCATGCATTCAACCATGTAAGCTTAATAAATGTCAGGTTTCTTAGTGGAACATTTAAAAGTAGGCCATAGTGACGATGTGTTTGAGATGTTGATACCTAAACCTCTATATTCTTGTGATAGCTACTGTATCATTATATGGATTTTGACCCTTGGCCAAACTTCAGGCCTGCGATCATCAACTCAATAGGGTCAGAAACAGTGTGTTTATGGTAACACTATCCCTGGTTTTAATTTATTTCCTGTTCCTGCTCTCCCTTTGTATGCACCACTAAATGTCTCTGGGCAAAGGTAAATAATGTCTGATTTACAAATAGAGGTATAAAATGTTGTCTTCTGTTTTCTTCCAGGAAACGCCAAATTTTGTTTTTCTTGTAATGGAGGTGAGTTATTTTTATTCAACTATTTTTTATTTATTCATTTATTTATTATTTTGTCTGTCTTCTTTTGCTCATGTCCTTGATGTTTATATCAAACCTAGTCACATGGCCCAGTGACTGGTGTTGCTCAACACGGGAACAGGGTTGAAGGAAAAACAAACTAAAAATACTATTCCAGAGAAGCCTATTCTGAAAAACAAATTCATCGGCTTTGATATCAGCTCTGTCCTGCTGATAAAATAAACGAGTGGCCACCTGATTCATGTTTATTGGAACAGTCGGTATGAGTAATGAGTCGAGGGTTTGGTTAAAGTGGTGGTTGCAGGTAGATGTTTATGTTCTACTCTCCAGATGAATAAACGTTTATCAGACTTTACATCACAGTGCTGTTTAATTCTTGAATTCCGACAGTTCAGAAGAGTGTTGATATTTTTTAATTTTCTAGCACAGCACAGCTCTGACAGTAATTCCGTATTATTACAGTAACACGTTATTGTCTTTATGTTAAAAATACAAGGACATGTATGGTGGAAGCTTCACATAAACTAAGCTTAATAATAAACAGATAAAAAAAACAACATGTTTATATAACATTAATGCAAGGAGTCATGAGTGTCGGCATCTTGTATCTGCCAGTAAGTTTTCCGCCATAGGAAAGTCTTCAGGAAACTGGTTGTTGTGTTTAACATAACAAGCTGCATTTTTTGGGGGGTGTTTTGGAGAGAAAAAAAAACAAGACGTAAGTTAGAATCAGAACTAGTTTGTTACATTAACATTAAGATTAAACAACATTAAACTACAAATGGTTACAATGACAACGACTTGTTCTTTAGTAAATAAAAAAATCATAATCACTTTTTATTGTTTTTTGATAGTTTGTAGTGGTATAAGAGGAACAACACAATTCAGGATGTGCTGCAGTTGGAAGATGAATTTTGTATCTCACCACCCCGACGCTGACTGTTCTCTTATAATAGCACGCCACCTAGTGTTTTATCCCTTATTTAGCCTAGCTAGTTCTGTATTGCTGCCAAGTCAATCTTATTAAACAAAGACCATTAAGATCAGTCTGATCAGCATGTAATTTGAGTAGCTACTATGAGTAGCCTTTTATGGGGGGGGGGGGGGACTAGAGTACACTTCATAAAAACCTTTTTGCAGTGTACAATGCTGTTCTGTATGGAGAACTCGGTATGCATATCCTTTCTTCTCCTTACACTCTTCCTGTCATGAGGAGATTAACTGCCCCTGCATGAAGGAAGCTGTAACATTGCATCACTTCAGATCAGATTAATTGACTATCATTATGTCTGCCTTGTTCTCTTCCGACCCCGCCTCCATATTTCTAAATCCTTGTCTCGCCGCACTAATGTCTGTGATTTTGTGTTCTTTATATACTGATACACGCTGAGAATCCGAATGTGTTTCTTGTGTCTGTTACAGTTTTGTAATGGAGGAGATCTGGCAGACTATCTGCAAGGTAAGCGCTTCAAATGAATATTGCTTGTAGCCTCAGAGGTTTCACCGTTTGGTAGCATTGATAAAGGTTATATGCTGTCCTGAGTGTACTATATATTATATACAGTCGGTCCAAAAAATCTCCATTCCAGCTTCTCAGTTGGTCCGTGACCCTTCCTGTCTTTTTGAATTTGTTAAAGTTTGACAGCGGTGTTGTGTGTGTCTGTGTGTGTGACGTGTTTGCCATGTTTCCTGTTAAAGTCCATTGCAACCTTGCGACAGCTTCCCGATCCAGCCGTGAGAACGATTTCAATACGGTCTTCTTTTGTCAGAGGCATTCTTAAAGGCAATGAAAAATTTTGGAAGGCATTTTTGCAACAAAAAAGTGTGAATTTCCCCCTATATATGGAGACTTGCTAATGCATGTGCAGAACAGGCATGACCCCCAGCAGTCAGTCCTAAAGGTCATCTAACAGTGACATGCGTCTCGCTTAGAGATATCAGCTGCCTACATTAAGATGTCTATTTATAGCTCATCATGCTTTACTCGCACTCTAAATATTAATTGGGTTATGTGATTTGTTTTCTGTTTCTCAGTAATCAGTGTGATGTTTATTGTCCAAAGTTGCCTTAGTACCGTTTTTTGAACAGGGCATCTTTCAATAAGTCATGTTGTCTGTGACATGAGTCGAGCTGACGCCTTGTTTTGATGAGTCAGGTGACCTCCACCGAGCTCCTAAAGAGTTTGTGTGACCGTGCTCAAGATAAGGATCAGCTGAACTCTAGCCTCAGTGCTGCATGTGATTAGAGTTCATCATCACTACGTAACAGCTTTGTCCAGGTAAACGCTATGACGTCAGATGGCATGGCACAGCATGTCGCAGCCTTGCACGCTCCCTCCTGCGAATTATGCAACCGTTCCCCAGTTACTGCAATCCTCTGTTGTCGACAGTGGGATTTGTTTGTGATCAAACACTCGTAGCAGGATACGCCATGATTATTGTTGCATTTGCATAGCGAGTAGACCGGAGGGAATTGAATCCTCTTAAGAGCTCAGTGTTTTAGCGATGTTTTGCTCTAACGGGACCAACAACCAAATCAATGCTGTGTGATACTGCATCTCGCACAGCAGTCGCACTAATGTCAGCAAAATATACGATCATCACGCTAGATGTTAACGGACATTAAACGCCACTGGTTATATTTGTGTGTATGTTGTGTATAGCTGTAGCACGCGTACATGTTTCATCAGCTGTCAGAGCAAGGGGATGTGGATGTGGTGATGTATGTGCGTGTGTGTTTGGAAAATGGCTTTCTCAGCACCAGTGCCTCTCTGTTGTTCCAGCTAAGGGCACTTTGCGGGAGGACACCCTGAGGGTCTTTCTCCAGCAGATAGCAGCAGCAATGCGCATACTCAACAGCAAGGGTATCATCCACCGTGACCTCAAACCCCAGAACATCCTCCTGTCCTACAACGGCCGCAAGAAATCCAGCGTCAGCGGCATCCGCATTAAAATCGGTAATTGGATACGCCTCGCATATACTACACTACTACACTGTGCATATATATAGTAGCTAGGCTGTAATAATAGCTAGACGTATTAAATAGGGCATCATTTCTTTCTGTAAAACTCATAATGTGAAGACAGTGGTGTTATTAATCGACACATATATATTAACGGGCAGTTTTTGTGCTCTCCAGCTGATTTTGGCTTCGCACGATATCTGCAAAGTAACATGATGGCAGCCACTCTGTGCGGTTCGCCTATGTACATGGTGAGCACCCTCAGGTGTCTTAAGAACACCTCACTGCTGCTTGACACGTTGACATATTGTTTGTGTTGGTCCATTGATTATGTCCATGTTCTCCCTTCCAGGCTCCAGAAGTAATAATGTCCCAGAACTATGATGCCAAAGCAGACCTGTGGAGCATCGGGACTGTTATTTATCAGTGTCTGGTGGGGAAGCCACCCTTTCAGGTCAGTCTAATGAGAGATGTGTCTCAGTCAGTTGTATTTCCTGAAACAGGGGTCTGTTGTCTTTCTTAGTAGCACTCTTAAAAACCACATTCTCATTTCAAGTCATCGTGGTACTGATGTTTTGCTGTCATTCCGCCAAACGCCTGGCAGCTGCAAGTCTTTTACACTATTGTTGCGGTAATACTGTAGTGTTACGCCATTTATGTACTGTACTAGTATCCGCTTTCTGCTCCGTTTCCCACAGGCAAACAGTCCACAGGACCTGAGGATGTTCTATGAGAAAAACAAGACGCTGGTGCCAAAGTAAGAAGCAGCATTACTCACAGGGCTGTTACTGGACTAGATGCAACTCGTAACAGTCAAAGCTAGAATAGCTGTAATACGGCTTCTATTTACATCATAACTATAGCTTTCTGCTTTTCCTTTCTGCTTTCAGCATCCCAAGGGAAACATCTCCTCCCCTTGCTGATCTGCTGCTGGGTTTACTACAAAGGAACCAGAAGGACCGGATGGATTTCGGTCAGTTGGGCTGTGATGAATGTGTCGATTATTATCATTAACTTTATTGTGCATTATTTCAATATCTAGGTTCATTTCCACCTTTTTTTTGTGGAATCCAGGAACTTTTTCAGGAACTCAGTAGCTTTAGCCATCTTTAGACCCGATTTTGGTTCACAGGCCGCGTTTCCTAAAAGCATTTCATTTCCTTCAAGCTTCATAGTATGACCGATACTCTTCCGAAAGCATTTGAAAAACTTTAACTGTTTAGCTAACGAGGAATTACCAAAGCTTGTTTTATGCCGGACGCAGAACTGTATGACTGGTAAATTGGAGCGTTTCAGTGCAGCTTTTTGCTTTTACACAAATTCAAAATGTTGTGAATTTTGTGCATGCTTTTAATGACATCATGGGAAAAAAAGAGACTTGAAGTGTGAGGAAATTGCTGTCTGTAGATAAGATACTGTTAAGATCACATTTAAAACAACGGAGAACAATGCAACATCAGTCTTGACCTCCTTTATGTCCTCTGTGTTGTGTGTCGTGCCACATAATATATATGTATATATCTCTATATCTCTCGCGATCCTGGTCCCCACAGTGTAGTGGAAACTCAAAATCAGGAGGAACCGATCCAGGAAATGTGTCATTCTTGTTTAGAAGATTTGGAAACGCATGGTGTTTACTCACTGCACTCTGCTCTCTTTACCCCTTGTAGACACATTCTTCGGCCATCCCTTCCTGGATCAAACGTCGAACATCAAAAAATGTGAGAACAATGATCTCGTAGTTATGTGTGTTAGAGCCAGAGAGCTGTCGATCTGATAACTAAGCGAGAGCTTGCGCTCTTTTCTCTCAGCTTGCCCTGTGCCAGTGCCTGCATGCCCTATCTCAGTGTCGGAGAGCACTTGCGGCAGCTCGCCCTCCTGCCGTTACGTCTCACCTCCGGTGAGTTAATCGCTTTCATCCCATCGAAACTATCATGCCACTGCAGCTGTTCTGCACTGTTACTGTACGTCAATACCTTCATATTATGATGCACGAGAGGATTAACAGTGTCATCGCTGACTCGACTCCAGGTAATCCGTTATTATTTCCCTCCCCTGTCTCGTTCTTTGTTGCAGTCGTTGCCGGACATGCAGACCCTGCCTGAAGACGTGCTCTCGTCTCCACCTCTTGGCCCTCCCAACTACCTTCAGCTGTCTAAAGAGTCTGGCGGCAGCACCAGCAGCAAGAACTCGTCCTGCGATACAGACGACTTTGTGCTGGTGCCGCACCTCTCTGGAGAACAGTCCTGTGAGTTAGACCTACATCAGTACACACACTTGGTACATACGGCCAGCTGTTTGTGTGTACGAGTTACTCAGTTCTCTCGCACTCTCCTTAGATGACCTGCCGACGGGAGCCGCTGGCCGTAGACCATCCAGTGAGTTTCTGCTGTGTGGAGGGTGAGTGTGACCTCACTACCATTTATCAAATTACACACAGACTCTCGAACCAAGTTCTACAAACAATCTGAACTGCCACGCACTGTCGCTTTCAATGGGTCTCCTCCAAAGCTATCTTTCTCCACACTTTGGCCTTTCCATCACCTTGGTAGAGGTTAATCTTGGTTCCACTTTTGTGGCTCACCTTTGTATTTCTTTGTGAATTCCAATCTGGCTTTCCGATTCTTAATGGTTTACATCTTATGGTATAGCCTCTATAGTTCTGCTCAAAAACTTTTTTGAACGGTGGATTGTGATACCTTCACCCCTGCCCTGTGGAGGTTGTTGGTGATGTCACTGGCTGTTGTTTCCTATCATCTGCGTTTTTCTTTCTTTTTCAGGACATTCCAAATTGTTGTACTGGCTATGCCCAATGTTTGTCCAATGCCTCTGATTTTTCCCCTCTTTTCTCAGCTTCAAAATAGCTTGCTTTTCTCCCAGAGATAGCTCTCTGATCTTCCTGTTGGATTATCCGTTTTAACAACGAATGCAGTCTTCACAGGTGAAACTGAAGGCTAAGACCAAGAGTAGACATTCAGAGCTATTTATTATTTAAATAGTCAATCTAACAGGACACACCTGGGTAACAAGGAACACCTGTTCCGATACTTTTGCTTACCTACAAACCGGGTGGTCTCTTACAAAATGTGCTATGTTCTATGTCGTTGAACACATCTACATATAAATACCAGGAAGTAAAATCCGAAATTCGGAACTCTCTTCTCTTTCATCTTTTGTTCTCAAACCCACCCGATCTTCAGTCTACAGTGAAAACAAATGAATCAGCCTTGCTGGTCCAGTAGTTTCAGAGGGGGTCGTATAGAGCAGGAGTATTCAGCTCAAATTTGCGCAAGTCTTTGATTACTCCAGTTTAACGTTCAGTCGTTAATGATTCATTTATGATTATAAAGCTGACTCGTCAGTTTTAAAGCGGTTATAAGATGATGTGGATTTGCACGTTCTTCTGCATGTCCTCTCAGTGCAGATATATTCAGTCCTCTTCTCCTCCTAAGTTACTTGGTCATGAAGGTGAAAGAGACAGCAGATTCCATTATGGGAACATGACCTAGCATGATGCATCTGCTATTTCTGCACTGAAGCTAGCTGACGTAGCTCGGCCAGGGTGTGAATCACAAGACTGTAAAAGAGAACGTTTGTGGTGACAACCTGCCGTTTGTGAATGTTAACAGAATAAGAACCATTTAGTCATAAATGACAGCTATTGTTTTACTGTTCTAAATATGAAACAAAAAAAGACCAATAAAAATCACTGAGCTGAATTGACTGGCTGTGAGGACAGAGTGATACAAATAAAAGACACTACTGTTTTGTAGTGATTGGTTTGACTTAGACTTACTTTATTAATCCCCAAGGGGAAATGAAGGTATTACAGCAGCAAAAACAGAAAAACAAAACCACAAGACAAAAATAGACAATACAGTCAATCAATAAACACAATAATCTGAATATTTTCGATTACAAAACACCGTGCAATTACCTAATTAGCACAATAACTCATACCATCAAACAATGTCACTCAATCCCTTAATCCAAGCAAAACATTCTGATGTGTTATTTAAAAGACATTATAGTAAATAACTAAAAATAATAAATATATTTTAAAAAACAGCATTCGTTCATGTCTCTACAGAAGTACCAATACACACACACACACACACATATATACATACATATATATATATATATATATATATATATATATATATATATATATATATATATATATACACATACACATTGTGCATTTAAAAGTATAGTATAGTCAACAGTTTTGGTGGAAGTTAGCCGAAGCTTCTGTTTTTGCGAATTTAAATCACTTGCATGCTCTCTAGATGAGAAAGCCTGAATGCAAGAATGTAAGTGGGACAGCTTTCTGATTTGACAGACAGTAATACACAAGTCAAATCTGGATACCCCCAAAAGTCAGAAAAATCACATTTCATTTCAAGTCCAGTGAAAGACTTCTAATTATGGAAGAGCTTTACATCAGTGCAAAAAAACTCCTGAAAGCTACTTCCTCCTGTGCCTCAAGTTAAACTCCTTTTAGCCATGTTGCTGTTCTTGACACACATACACTGTTTCGCTTGTCCCTGTCATCTGTCCGCCGAGTGCAGCATGAGCTCACTCTTTGTGTATGTGTGGGTGAGCTGGCTGAGCAGCACTGTTTCTCAACACACTTGTGTGAAGCCTCATGCAATACTTTGGAAGCGTGCCAGCTCCTCCAGGAGAGCTGCTGACTTTTCCTGGAGTTGTGAGCCACAGCCACAACACAGTGTTCCCATGAAGTACACTCTGTTAGCACCTCACAGTCATTGTTTGTGTGTCGATTCTCGAGAGTGTGGCTCTGCGGGGCAAGCAGTCCAGTGCTGCCCCCAAGCAGGTATACAAAACTAGGTGTTAGTTCACACCAGTCTGTAAAAACATGCAAAGTAGACAAGCAGACTTTTATTAAAAACCTGATGATATAAAACTCTGATCTGTGTGGTGCTGGTTTGTTTATGCCTTGGAGTATTTTTAAAGGGAATTTTCATTAAAATGTCACTTTTTACATTTCCAGTATGCTTTATGAAATAACTGTTGTTTGTGTCTGTGTGGTGGTATTTTTATTTATTTATTTATTTATTTATTAAACCAATTTGACCTACTTTTTCTCTCGGATTATATATATTTTTGCACTTTGTGCCGTGCCATGCTGAACCGACTTTGGATCAAACAAAGAGACTTGTCTTTTTGTAGCTGCCTGGCCTTGTGCGACTTCACGTGTACAGATGGCTTTGCTGCTCCCTTTCTTTAGCTGTTTCTTCCCTCACAATAAGCTCTCCGTAACACATCAACACCTCTTTTGACCCACACATGACTTCTGTCCAAAGACATTTTGTTCCCTGTAGAAAACAAAAGAATGCAAATGAGCTTTTTCTATTGCTCTCAGTGTGACTGGTGGAAGTGGGCATGGCCATTGGCTTGAAAGCTCTGCCCTCATTTGCACATGGCTAAACCCTAAGCCCCTCCTTTCTCCCTGATAGGCTGGAGACGCATGTGTTTACATGGTTTCTCTTCCCTCTGCTGCTTGGCCATGCCCTTTAAACAGGAAAAGGTTTTTCATACTTTATGAAAACAAGCTCTCTGCACTCTGCGAAACAACAAAGAGCTCTTACTTCTTTCAGTTTGGGTTTTATTTTGTATTATAAATATATAAATACATGCATTTTGTTGCAAGGGTTTTTTTTAAACAACTGAACAGCCACCATGGTTGAATCCATGCTGAAACATGCTGAATAGATCGCTGGATTTTCTTCTACTTTATCCAGGCAGCCGCAGCCCTCTTCAGGCCAGAACCCTGTGGTGTCCCCTCGAACGGAGACCACCCCAATCCCTGTGCCCACTCAGGTGCGCAACTACCAGCGGATCAAGCAGAACCTCTCCAGCAGCCCCAGCACCACCCTCTACGGCTCACCCAGGTGAGACACTAACTTCCGGTCACTACAGACTTGTGAATGGTTTGATGCTTATAAAGGCTTAATGTCCAGAGTTCGTCAGCTTTATGTCTTTGCAGCGGTAAATATGTGCATAGAATTTGCAACCACCCAGAAAGTACAAGAAACTGGGTGGTGGTGGTGGGGCGGAGAGGGTGAGCTATAATAGTCAATAGCGGTTAAAAAGAGGAAGACAAAGAAAGATGCAGCTTTTGTTTGCAGGTCGATTGTCTCAGCATGTGGTTTAGGCAGGTGGCCAGAGGGAGCTTATAGATTAATCCCTCTCCACCCACATCGCCTCCCCAACAGCCCCAACTCAGCCCCTGTTGCCAGGCTACAGCCGCTGCCCCACTTCCAGTTTTAGGATTAAACACACAATCCTAGACTCCTGCGTGAATGGCCTCGCAGTCCTCGTTAGACCACACCGATAGTGGCTGCAGTAAAGAGAAATGCATACCAGTGTGCATGAGACGAGTTCCACCAGGATTTCATGAGTCATGTTTATTTTCCAGTGTTACCGGGATATTTGTTACCAAATTTCCAACGAGTTTTAGCAGGACAGATTATAAGAGCATTGCGCTGCTTTCGGGATGGAGCTGGCACGCGTAAGGATTTTGATATTAGTTGTGGTAAGTCCAAGAAAAGGCAAAGGAAGGACTGATGAGGAATGTGAACTTGAACCACTGAGCTTTCGAGATGCTTGTCTGCTTTGGTTTTAGTGCCTGGTATTTTTGCCTACCAATTACAGTGTGATTAATGTATGGTAAGGAAGGCAAATATAACCACTTCATGAATTTTGGATGGTAATGGGGATACATTATGGAAATGTGCTCTTAAAAATGACTGAAGATGATGTCAATTTTCGTAACTAATTTTGCATCACCGTTATCGTTCATGTTCTGGTAAGTTCTCGACATATAAACCAGCATTTAAAGTTAGAAAATTGAAACCGTATGGTGAAAATCTCTACCAGTTGTGTTCCAACTACCGCTAATCTAGAGTATGATGTTTGTATTGTATTGTAACAGCATAATCATGTTGTGCTGTGTGGTTGCAGGTCTGGTACAGTGCGGCGCTCTAACACCAGCCCTATGGGATTTCCAAAAGCTGCCTCCGGCTCCCCGTGCCCTGCTGATGCTGCCCAGACTGTGGGACGAAGACTCTCCACTGGTAGCTCACGTCCCTACTCGCCTTCTCCACTGGGTAAGAAGCGTGCCGTCTCACTCTCCGTTTATCTCCTTTTCTTTTTTCCTGTCCTCTTTCTGTCAATTCTCTCTCTTGCTCTCTTTTAGTTCTCTCAATGTTTGTAGAGGTTACCAGGGAGCTGTCCACTTTTTGGGAGGAGGAGGAGGTTATTTGCCTTAGCACGCATCATGTCCTGACATGTCTGTCTGTGTGTTTTTTGTTCAGTGGCTACTATTCCTGAACAGCTGGGCCACTGCTGTTGTGGACATCCCCACAGCCGCGAGGGACACAGCCGCAGCTCTTCTGGTGGTAAGTGGACCACATGCTGGGTAACAGAGAGGGACTCCTCATATGTGCTTGTTGAACATCCCATTCCAGATTTAGTCACCCTTTCCTGTTGTTATAATAACCTCCACTCTTCTGGGAAAGATTTCCACTAGATTTTGGAGCGTGGCTGTGGGGATTTGTGCTCATTCAGCCACAGGAGTGTTAGTGAGGTCAGGCACCGATGTTGGGCGAGGAGGCCTGGAGCGCAGACAGTCTTCCAGTTCATCCTAAAGGTGTTGATTGGGGTCATGGCTCTGTGCAGGACTCTCAAGTTCTTTCACTCCAACCTCAGCAAATCATGACCTAATAGACCTCAGTTTGTGAACAGGGGAATCGTCATGCTAGAAAATGTTTGTTCTCTTCACTTAGTTCTAGTGAAGGGAAATTGTAATACTGCAATATAGTACAAAGACATCCTATATCATTATGTGCTTCCAACTGTGTGGCAACAGTTTAAGAGAAGAACCACATGTGGGTGTGTTTCAGGTGTCCACTAACTTTTGGCTATGTAGTGTACCTTGATGTTAACATTATATTCACGACAAAACACGAAACAAATCGATACGTCAGTCATCCGCTCCATTGCACAGTCGACTTGACTCTTACAGTTGTATATAATGATCATGGTCTTTGCAGTGCAGTGGAAATGCCACCCAGAAACTCTTCCAGGAACTGTGTTTCTGGTTTAGCACAGTTCTTCATTCCACCTGTTCTCTAAACCATCAGTGTATGTCAAGAAGTGTATGTTTATAGTAGTGGTCATGAACTCTACATGCTGGAATACAGCTCATAGTTTGAAGTCATGTTAAAATGAACTCAGTAGCCTCTTCTGCTGCAGTGTCATTGGCAGTCCGCTGAAGCGTAGAGAGCTCGTATGGGTGGTGGTGCCATCTACTGGGCTTAACGTGCACCGTGCTGGAAAATGGAAAAATTATTTCAATATTAACAGATGTTTATATGACTGCGATTTATTTTAATGTTAAATAGATGCCTGTTTGTTTTTTAATACAGGTTCCCCTGTGCCCTCATCACAATTGCTGGGCGCCCGTCTCCAGAGCGCACCCACCCTGACCGACGTCTACCAAAACAAGCAGAAACTCTACAAGCAGCTCTCTGATCCCGTGCAGCCTACTGCCTTACCCTATCCTCCTACCCACTCACCGCAGCTGGGACGCCCTGGCAACCTTGGGACCTCTCCCACCAAGCACCTTGGCTCCTCCCCCCGCACCTCTGATTGGCTACAGAAGTCCCCGCTGCCCACCATCATTGGCTCACCGACCAAGGTAGTCTTGATGAAAACTTAATGCATCGAGTAGATTTGTGTCCGTTACTTGACTGACTATGTTTTTGACCTATCCTTGTTTTTTATAGACCACTGCTCCCTTCAAAATCCCTAAAACTCAGGCCTCATGCAACCTCATGGCCTTGGCTTCTCAACAGGGCATAGCGGACAGCCCCAATTCCAGTAAGATGTCTACCGATGCCCGGGAGATCTGCCCCCACTACTGGTCACCGTACCCCAGCGGGCGACACTCGGCCTCCGAGAGCACAAAAACTACCTTTGGAAGGTACGAAGAACACGAATCACTTTTATTCCTCTCTCTGATACTTTAACTGATATGTAATGGATGCTTTCATGGATCCCTCACGTGAAATACTCTGCACTTACTAGAGTGTGCATGGGATTTCTAATGGGTTAACCATTTGTGGCACCAGGATATGATTACTGCATTTGCTATATAGGCTTTCATTATACACCATGTCTATAAAAGTTGGAGGCTGAAATAGAAAAGCAATATCTGGCAAAATGTTGATTCAGAGAGCAGCACTGATGTGGTGATCAAGTTAGTGGGGCTGAAAATACAATTCTAGTCATCTTCACTTTCAATCAGGTACCTGGATTGAAATCAGGTACTACAGGTTTGCAGTCGAATCCTGAATTTTACAACAGAATCACTGCTGCACTGCAAAAAATGACATCTTAACAAGTGGAAATACCTTGTGTTCGAATCTATTTAGTAGTTCCTATTGTAAGATTACAATAAACCTAATATAAGATTATTAAACCCATTTCAAGTCATTTGTACTCATTTCAAGCTTGAAATAGTCTTGCTCTATTGGCAGATAATGTTGCTCATTTTAAGCGTTTATTTCTAGAAAGAAGCAAAAAAAAAAAAGTTCTCAGTGTGACGCCTTTCCTATCACACCAGGCACTGCTCTCACGTAGTGCATTTAATCCTGTGCTCTACAGAATATGCGCTCATGACACAAGTCTGCTTTTTCTCCTCAGGTCGGTGAGTACAGGGCGTTTGTCAGAGCAGCCTGTGAGAATCACTCTGGGAGGACAGACGTACCAGGGCAGTACGGACAGCCTCAACACAGAGAGACCTATGGACACGGGTAACTCTTCAGTGCCGTTACATAATAGCATGGATTTATTGCGATTGCATAGCAAGTAAGCATTGTGGTTATATAATGAGAAGGTCTGGAGACATTATGATAAGCAGTGACCACAAAACATAGTAGATCATAGTGGTTTGCGAATCAGTAAAGCTTTTAGGTAGAAACTGACAGCAAAACCTTCATTAAGCATTAGAAGAAGAAAAAAAAACATTGAATTACTGCAACAAATGAATGATAGCCTAAAAAAGGCAAAATGATACCACATCCTTCTTAAGATTTTCTAACTAGCTAGCATCCTTCATCTGTAGTACTGAAGTTCATGTTGTTAACCCTCTTACCCCGTATGGCCGAAAAACCGGTTTGCCCGTCTTTGATCTATTCCCGTAAGGACGATATACTGGCTTGGTCGTCTATGCCAAATCCCCGTAAGGACGATATAGCGGTTTTACAGTGTAAACGTTATCCTCGTAAGGCCGGTGTACCGGCATTACTCTGCTATGATTCCTTACTTATTTAATTATTATTATTTGACCCGGATGATTGATGACGTCACGATGTGATTACGTTATTACGCCGGCATTACGATGAAGCTGATCCAAGCGTGAATATTGGTGTACTAGTAGAAGAGAACTAAAAATGCCAAAGCGAAAAGCTAATCGTGTTCCAGCTAAAGTTACACCTTCAGTGAACACAGGTACATCTAAAACAGTGAAAAAAAAAGAAAACATACACAGTTACACAGGCGAGAGCGAGGATTCTAGATAGTGACAGCAGTGAAAGTTCAGGCAATGTTGAAACCGAAACCGAAACTGATAGTGACGCAAACTCTCCTGATTCAGACCCGTATATGATCCGTCTTCATCTTCAGCATTAACCAGTGCGACTGACACTGCAGGGGTCTGGAGTCATAACGGGACCATTTCTGTGCATTCGTACAAACACTACCTGCTGGTCTGATTATCACCAGAAACTTGACTTCTGGCGCTAAAATGCATTTATTTATTTATTATTTATAAAGGCACTGACCACGCTGATGCTCGTATGGTACTTCTAAATGAGTATAAGGATTTTAGCGAGCATTTTTCCGTAATTTCTCTAGTTAAGAATTGTGCTCTAAGTTTAGTAAAAACACTGAACTGCTTCATTTTCAAAGTAATATTACACAAATACATCATTATATGTTGTTTCAAGGCCTAAAAATGTTACAATTAAAATGTTGATTTTGGCCCAGGAACTCAGGGTTGGTGTGCTGTTTCTCTGGGGAATATAGGGTTATGGGACATAATACTGTGGGAACTTAGGGGTAAGAGGGTTAAGGCTAAAGACTGTTTTGAATGCACATAGCTTATTAAGTCAGACTCACTCATATTACAAACTAAACAGCGGATGAAAATTCATCCTTAAGCAGAGGGGTCAAGGGTTACAATGCCTGTTTTCAGCTGATGGGTAAGATACCTTTTGGAAAACCCATCTTCTACTTCATCAGGATATGACATGTCGTTTTTACGAGTCCCCCAGTTGTGTCGACCATATCAGGAACTTTCAATTCAAATTACGCGCACAGGAAAAACACTGGTGCGCCTGCTCAAGTGGGGAACTTTAGTCTGAGGTAATAGAGAAAGAAGAGAAAATAATTAGAGAAAACAAGAAAGCATGGCACGGAATCCCTGCTGTTGTATGTTTGTTATTTTTCATGTAGGTTTGCATTGTTGTTTTGTTTCTAAATCTCATTCAGTATGTTTCCACATCTAAAAGCTTCTGCATGGGCCTCTTTGGTTGGCTTTTGGTGTGTGTGTAATGTTCCCTGGGTCTTGGCTTGAGTGTGTGAGTGACCCCTGTGTTTTGTGTGTTTGTGTGTGTGTTTGTGTGTGTGCCACCCTCAGCCCCTGCAGGGTCATGTGGTTTGGCAGTGGGTAGTGCGAGTCCCCGTACTGTAGTGTTCACAGTTGGCTCGCCCCCCAACAGCAGCACCCCTCCCACTTGCAGCCACCTGAGCACACGCCCTCGCACCACATCAGGTGAGAGCTTCACCGTGCTACTGCCAAACATATCACCACTAGCATCACCATCTGCATCAGCACCAGCATCAGCAACAGCATAGGCTTCATAAATAGCAATAGTGCTTGGGTTTGGTACTGGCCATCAACGGCTGTGTGCTGTCTGTCTGCTGCACAGATTCTAAATATTGTTACAAACAATAAGCTGTGACATCGTCTTTAACTAATCCAAATATTTATTCAGACCATACTTGTGTGGCATCGATGCAAGTTTTCAAGTCCTCAAGGTATCACTTGCTATTAAATTAGTACTAGTGAGTTAAGGCAGCTGGGTTTGTGGTATAACCTTGGTGAAGCCTCAAATAACGCCAGCCCATTCATTTACACTTTATTGTTCATGTAGGTATAATCGTTGATATATTTGTGTGTGTGTCTTTCCGCAGTGGGGTCCAACAGTTCAGCAGGCTCGCTGTACTCCAACAGTGGAAAGGTATGCATGGGTTCTCCTCCTGCTATGGCCATGGGTAGTTCTCCCCCCAGCAGCCTCCGCTATGTCCCCTACGGCACCTCTCCACCCAGCCTTGATGGGTTTATCACTTTCGAGGCCCCTGAGCTCCCAGAGGAGACGCTGATGGAGGTGAGAGGCTAACTTTTGTGTGTAAAACGCAAGGCAGGCCAAATTCATTGTAAAGCAGTAGTTCTCAAGTACAGTTGAGTCCACTGCACATTAATGTTTTTTAATTATCACCACACACGAATCAAATCATGATGGACCTGATAATTAGCTGATCAGGTAGGGAAAGTTTTAGGCTCTGTAGGGAAGTGGGACTGGCATCGAGAAGCCCTGTTTTAAAAGAGTTAAGTGTTACATAGTTTACTCTGTTATACACTAACGGTCAAATGTTTAGACACACTCATTCTTTATTTATTTCCCCCCCATTTTAGAGTAATAATAAAGTCATCAAAACTCTAGAGTAACACAAATGGAACTATGGGAATTATGTTGTGATAATCCAAAATAAATCAAAATAATTTAATATTTTATCATCTTCAGAGTAGACCCCCTTTTTGCCTAGAATTTCCAGAAATGTATTCTTGGCATTTTCTCAACTGATTTCTTGAGGAATTTCACTGAGATGCTTTTTAAACAGTATTAAAGGAGTTCACACCTACGCCGGACTCTTATTGGCTGCTTTTCAGAATATTTTGCTCCAAGTCATCCCTTTAAAAAATTATTTTGTTTTGTAAATAAAAGATTTCTAATGAAAGAAATGAATATGTTGGCACAATTATATTTCTGTATACAACACCGATTCCAAACATTTAATCACACACCTTCAGATCAAAAGATTTTTAAGATCATGAGAAACATTTTCAGTCAAGTGTGTCTAAACTTTTAACCGGTAGTGTATAGTTGACCATATATCCATTAAAACTGAGGAAGGTATAGTGAATAGCAAATACAGAGCGACCCTAGAACTCTGCACGTACCCTGACACGTGTGTGTGTGTGTGTTTTTTTTCAGAGAGAGCACACAGACACACTAATGCACCTGCGGATGATGCTGTCCTTTACGGACTGTGTGTTGGAGATGGCCGCTGTGAGAGCAGGAGGTGCAGATCTTGGAATTTCTGCAGCCTCGCTTTACCCTCCTCAGGAGAGTGTGGTGGTGGACCAGATCAGCCAGCTCAGCAAGGAGTGGGGGTGAGATATACACACACACACACTAACACTTAGCACTCTGATCCGTTATTTCACCAGTTATAAGAAATGAATTCCGAATTTGACTTAATTGAATCTGTTTTTCAACTAAACTGAGCCACGTGAGTTTATATTTGAATTTATACTTGAATATTTGTCTTCATTAAAAAAAACAGGAACTAAAAAACCACTTGCCCCACGTATAGTATTCACATTGTGCTCAAATTAACCCGGTATGTTAATGGAAGAAATTCGTTACCGTGTTAACAGAAGGTGTATACCTTCTGCACAAAACTGCACACCACACGTATTCAAGCACTGTTTTATACTCCTCATCATATCACCCACTGTAGGCAAGTGGAGCAGCTGGTGCTGTACATGAAGGCTGCTCAGTTGCTTGCGTCCTCTCTGCACCTGGCCAAAGCTCAGATCAAGTCGTCCAAGCTGAACCCCTCCACTGCTGTCAAACAAGGTGAGCAAGTGTGTGTGTGTGTGTGTGTGTGTGTGTGTGTGTGTGTGTGTGTGTGTGTTTGCATACTATGCCCAGCATTACTGATCAGTGTTGGCGTTGAACTGGGCAAGATGATCCAGAAATGGTGCCATATACTGTAAAATTGATCAAGGTTACCCATGACTCCATACCGGACTCTTTCCATGTGCAACATTCCCGTTAGACAAGTCAACCAGGTCGTAAACTGAGGGACAGGTTCTGATTTCCAGAGTCTTAGAATGATGCTCTTGGCAATAATCATTCCTCATTCTTCTTTTTTTTTTTTTAGAACCACCATCGAGTGGTTGTGAATTGGAATGATAAAACAGCCATTCATGGGAGCAAATTTGGCCGTGCTGTCTCGGTTACAGGAATGGAAGAGATACTCGTTTTCCCCGTCAGTCACAGTGACACTAGCCAATCATGAGTTCCTACTGTAGGAGCCCGTGTATGTAGAAGATTGCATCCTCCAACAATGTGTTACGCTGCATGAAGCCAGCCAACCACGTGAAAAAGACATGTGTGGTTGGCTTGACGTGTCCAAGGAAGCACCTGTTAGCCTTCACCATCCCTGCTTGGTAGCTGTCTTATGGAAATTGGCAAGGGACTGAATTTTGGGGAAAAACGTTTGTTACTGAGGCTAAATGGAACCCCTGTCATCCAGAGTATATTTGGAGACACGTTGGTGTGTGTTAGCTGTTCAGAAAGCTCCTTTCCTAGTCTCTGATGCGTTTGCCAGTCTTTGCCGCTCTTTGGGAAACGTAACGCCATCACTGGTGCACTGTTTCAACCTGATACTGATCTGTGGCTTGCTGTTTGGGAACCTCTGCCCTATTCTAAAGTAGTGTAGTGACAATAAGCACTGACATTTGACCGAAATAATTACAAATGTCATTTGCCAAGAAAAGACAGATCATCGAAACAGCAGAATGTCCTCAGTCTCCACTCCTTTCTTTCTCCCACAGTGGTTAAAAGCCTGAATGAGCGCTACAAGAGCTGCATCTCTCTGTGCCGTCAGCTCACGGACAAACTCAACCACTTCTTCTCAGACAAGCAGCGCTTTGTGGATGAGATCAACAGCGTGACTGCTGAGAAGCTCATATACAACCATGCCGTGGAGATGGTGAGCAAGACCAACAATAGCATGCACTCGTACACGCGTCTCTGCGTTTCTGTAGAAAGGATTGACATGGCCTTGTGTTTGGGACAGGTCCAGTCGGCAGCGCTGGACGAAATGTTCCAGCAGACCGAGGACATCGCGTACCGCTATAACAAAGCCGCCATGCTGTTGGAGGGCCTCGCTAAGATCCTGCAGGATCCGGCAGACATAGAGAACGTCGCCAAGTGTGAGTATGACACTATGCGTTTAATTAGAACTTCGAGACCTACTAGAGTAGAGCGGTTCTCTGTGGTAGGGCCAGGGGTTGGGGGAACTAGCGGTACAGGGGAACATGTCACTTCTAGGTTTACAGTTGGAGTTGGAGGTTTGGTTTAGTTCATTAATTGCTTCACTGTTGATTTTGCACATAATATTTTGCTAAAAAAATTCAGTATTTAGATAATTGGTTAAAACATTGATCCTAGATGTTACATGAAGAATGCTACTAAATGAATATATTGATATTTAAAATCTATATATTTAAAGAGTTTTATTGTAATTTTGTTAGATATTTTTGACTTTTGATAAAAAGTGCTGTTAATTTCACGGCCTTGTACTTTTTCAGTCGATATTCATTCAAACACATGAAAATGATTCGAATGATGTTTCTATTATTTCGGATAATTGCGTAATATTTATACAATTATACAAAAAGGCAGTTCTTTTAAAGTAACCTTTTCATTCGTTTTTTTTGGTTTTTGTCTAAAGATTTTCATTTCGGTGCATCACTACTCACACCCCAATGTTATCAAAGTTATATTTATTATTATTGCTATTAGCCTGAATTTTGAATGGATTTAATCCAAAATGAAACCACACACTTAAAATAAAGCTTAAAGTAAATAATGTTTTGCCTTGATGTGTTCCGCTGGTGGAAAGTTGAAGAATAAAAAGATTTATGTTCATGTCCTGAGGCTGTCTATGCAATGTATTTTACAGTTAAACATGTCTCTGGCTCGAAAACGTTCTATAGGAGGAATTCGGGTACTGTATCTGCTCTTTCTTTCAGTCCTCTCCATGCTTATAATGTGTCTTTTCCTGTTTGTGTGTGTGTGTGTGTAAACAGATAAGGCGAGTGTGGACCGGAGGATCTCTGCATTGTGTTACTGCACTGTCACACTGTACGAATAGAACCCTCACACACACACACACACACACCCCCACCACTGGCGACAGGAACCGTCCTCCTTCCAACTCGCTCAGACTAGAGGATGCCCTCACTCCCGCTTCTCCGACTTCGTAGCAGCCCGAGCCACTTTTCCTTTTTAAATTCGTATTATTTTTCACGAAATCACCTGACCCACCAGAGCAAGTATTCTTTTTTCATAAAGGACCTCTGCCACCAAGTCACTACCAAAGATAAAATGCAACAACAATACAGATTTCTATTCTGAAGAAAGAGGCACTGGACTCAGCGAGCGGTCTCCTCAGCAGTTTTCCTCAGAACGCGTCTTTTCCATCGTTTTACACTGAGGACTGGTCTTTTTTTTTTTTTTTTTAATGACTTTTAAAAACAATACTGTATTCTGTGATGGTGTTGCAATTATTTATTGGTTTTAGGAGGGTATTAATGTTGTCACGTGATGTTTGGATGCTTTCGTCGAGTCAGACTCGCGTTGGACTGCAGTTAGAACACATGTACTCGGCTGTCTTTAGCACGGTAGCCTGAGATTTGTAACGTAATTATTTTTTAAAAATTGAATGCACTTTATTGACACGGATGTGGAAAAGACCCACACTGAACTGTTCTCCATGGCTTGATTTGCCGCCTGGTTCAACAGGCTGTAAAGAGACATTAAAACGTTGGTCACGCACCGGGACGAGAGTGTTCTCGGCGAGCAGGATCAGCCGTGACGTTCATCAACAATACCGGTCAAGATACTTGAGTAGTTATGTTTTCATTCGTTACTATAGAAACAAGCATTATGTTTATATTAATAGTGGATTTTTAAAAAAAACATGTATGTATAAACTGAAATTTGCATTGTGTAAATATTTGAATGTGCATGTGCGATGTGTAGCCTGTTGTTCGTTTGGGAATGAAGGAGCAGTCATGGGATTCCCTGCCACTCAATCCAAGAGCACAAGTATTCTTCTTTTTTTCTTCTTTTTTTTTTAAAAGCAGTTTGATACTTGCCAACTACTGCCATTCAGACTTTTATGCAGCCCTCAAGGAAGAGACCTCATGTTTGTCTTTGGATGGCAGCTCAGAATTCAGAAAACCTGTGCTCTATGAAGTACATTTCTTTTGGAGTGCAGGCGGATAAGGATACGAAGCAGAAATGCTAATGTGAACTCTCTCAGGCAGTAAACAGCCGAGCTGGCTCTGCCTTCCTTTCCCTGGCTCGCTGTGTGTGGGTGTGAGTGTATGTATATATGAGATACTGTATGTATGTATGTATGTATATGTGTGTGTGTTTGTGTTGGCAATGCTGAAGTGCACAAAAGGCCAGTTTAAGAAAACTGAACTGAAAGCCCTGCAAAAGTAGCCTGCTTTCACCTGTACATGTGTTAATAAGAACCTCCTGGTGTTCTGCACTGGCACTGATGATGTATCCATTTTGTGGTTTATATATATTTTATTCTCAGACTTTACCTTCACAAATCTTTATTGTACAGGAGGGGGGAGGGGGGATGCCAGAAAGATATTCTCCTGGCTCGTTTTATAATATCCTATCGAATCCATGCACAGTCCTGTAGCCTGTAGATGTCTGTCCATTTTCAGGCTCTGAACGCCATGTACACAGAATGTTCTTTAGAATTGCCTGGTGTAGAGAGTGAGTGGAACCTGTGGAAAGTACCTGTAGAATGTATATTCCCTGTTTCTTGAAGTCAACCCTTGTCTTGTATAACACAGCCAGTGAAATGGAAACCTCAAAGCTCCTGTTTTATTGTTTTGTTTATTTGTTGTTGTTGTTTTTTTTTTTTCTTTCCTGACACAATGTTGTAATCGTTTCACTGAGACAACTCGGTCAAAAAAATCCACTCGGGTTCATCAGAGCCGTCTGCAGCACTGCTCTGTTTCTGCATTGTACCATGTTCATTGTACATTTTGCATGGACATGAAATGTAGGTTTTATAACGTGGGACTTGTTACAGGACAACCAATAAGAACAGTAGTTCAGTCCAGTATACAAATAAAATCATTTATATATAATTATATCATGTAAACTGTAACTGCCTCTTCTCATGGCTGGTGTCACTAAGTGGTCTGTCATGTCGTGGTTTACATCCTGTTATTGCCCATGAGGCGTTTGTCAATGAATCAGCAGATCCAGTGGTCTTCCAGACTCATTAGTAGACTTAATTAATTATAGTGGTTAGCACGTTTGCCGCACAACTTCAGGGTTGTGGGCTCGAATCCCGCCTCCGCCCTGTGTGGGCGGAGTTTGCACGTTCTCCCCGTGTTTTAGGGTTTTCCTCCGGGTTCTGATTTCCTCCCCCAATCTAAAGACATGCGTGGTAGGCTGATTGTCTGTAGTGTGTGAATGCGTGTGTGTGCAATTGTGCCCTGGAATGGATCCCTGTCCAGTGTGTCCTCCGCTTGTGCTCTGAGTCCCCTGGGTTAGGCTCCAGGTCCCCCCGCAACCCTGTATAGGATACGCGGTATGGAAAATGGATGGGTGGATGGATGGGGTTTATTAAAGGAATACTCCAGCATTTGTACTCCCAAACTAATATCTATCCACCACGTCTGTAGTTTCCTTGAACTCAGTGACGTAGCCAGGAATTAATGTTGGGAGCTGAAGAAATATGTTCAAACAAAAATCACTGCGAGATGTGTCAAATTAAATTGCTAAGTGTGATGCGCTCTGGCATTTCTGGTGTTTGCCACTCGGTAGATATGTTGGTGTTATTCAGATTTTGTGGTTTAATTATTTTATGCATAATCTACCATCCGTCAATCGTGCCATATTAATAATGTTAACAGCCGTAGGACAGAAGATACCTCCGTTTCCACTGGAAATTATTCAAATAACATGCGGGTAGTAGCGGAACACTGACATGAAAAGTGCATGATTCTGATTGGTTAATCATGTTTCTCACCATAGCAGCTGGTAGCCAATAAAATGTGATTAAACAAACCGAAGGAGGCATTTGTTTGATGTTGACTTACTGCGCAAAACGATGTTATATGACGCTTATACTCTTAGTGAATTCTTGAATCTAATTGATTCATTTTCTATAACAGCACAGCTGTGAGAGTAGTGACGGCTGAAAATCAAATCGCAGGTTTATATGAATATGCCCATAATATGCAGCTATTGTTTCTATAGTAACAGTAGAAACTGCTGTTGTTTCTATAGTAACAGTAGAAACTGCTGTTTCTATAGTAACAGTTTGATGCCACACATAACGTACCAAAAACATGGAATCACTGACATGCTGAAGCTTTGTTTAAGGAGATGTTTCTTTCACATTTATGGAAAGTGTTGGTGCTTTATATCCGTACACATTTTCTGCGATGGTAGAGTCTTCAGGACAGAGGACTTTGCTTTTCTCACAGTAAGCTGACAAACTGGGTTTTTTTTTTCTTACTAATTTTGAGAAAGAGTAAAAAAAATAGCATAAGATGGGGAAAAAAGCATATGGCGTAAGTGATACCCGGAACTAACTTACCTCTCAGATATTCTAGAACATTAAATGTTAAACTATAAACTGTTAAGAGAATGATGTGCCATTCTGTAATAAATTAAACATTGTAATCATTGAAAAGTGTTGTTATGAGAGCAATACGTCAGGACCGGATGCGTGTCATAAAGGTCTTATGTTGAAACATGAACGAACGTCGTACCAAAGCTGTTCTTGTTTAGTGTTCCCGAACTTTCCATCACTGGAGCAATCCAGTAAAAAGCAGTTCTGCTTCTTTCACTGAGGTTTTCCTGAGATGGCATCCATGCACCGTCACAAAACATATTCCAGTGTTTGTGTCTCCGTCACCAAAATATCACAAGCCCTATTTTTAAAAGGAGGAATGCTATAGATTTAGAGTTTAGTTTATTAACACATTTGGGGAAACGACTGCCTTTAGATGCCTATTTAAGTGAAGTTTGAGTAAACAGGTTTCTGTTATTTTCTTCCTGCTGCAAAAAGTTTCGAAAGTATAGTCTGTGGTAATCACAAACAAGGGACTCATGAACAACCATCACAAAACATGAAAACGTAGTTGACCATTCAGGTGACAACACACAGTATTAATAATCGAGCGTATGTACACTTCTGAACTGGTTCATTTGTGTGAATTCAGTTATTGTCTTGTGAACCATATGTAAACATCTGTTATGTGAAATAGCTTATTCAGGGCAGTATGAAATAATAAACAAAATACAATTTTTATAATCCCTATTGGTTTTTAACATTTTTATTATTAAGGTTTTGCAAATTCTCAAAGGCGTATGTAAACGTAAGACCTCAACTGTACATTATTTAAAGAGATTAGAAAAATTTTGTCAACAATAAATTTTAAAAAAAAATGTTAAATTGAAGTTTATTTAGTATTAGTATCAGAACTTTTAACAGTAGGCACTGTCTATTGTCAGATTTCCTGATGGGGGTTTATATTTAGATCCTTACTGAGCAAGATCGAGGTGAGAGATGCAAGGAGAAACTCTTTAAATTGAGATAAGAAACAATAAGAGGAACCAGACTCAAAATCTAACCCATATTCTTCTGAGGGACAGCAGATAGTGGGATTACAGATCAGTACTAATCATATAATATGTTCGTCTCTCATTTCATTGTTCAGTACATGATACCTGTATCTACGCTTCTCGAGAATCCTCGAATAATGTACATAAATGTGTGTGATTGGATAAACCACAACAGAGGATCTGCCTACTTTGAACAGCTTTGCTACAGGATTTATGATTCTATGGTGGTTTGATTTGTTTTTTTTTTATTCCCAGTTCCCAGGTCTGCTAAAATACTTTGCTTCACCAGTTGGCGACACTGTTATAGTTAATCAGTTTCCTTTAACTAACACACACACACACACACACACACACACACACACACACACACACACACACACACGGAGTATTTATATTGCAAACTGATTTTTAAGTATGTATATTTAAATTTTGGCATGCATACTAGAATTTTTTTTTAAAGTATGCATATTCACTTTGTGTCCATACTTAATGTGTACAACTTTTTATTTATTTATTTTTTAAACTGATTTGTGCTTTCACTTTTTTTTTTTTTTTTTGCTTAAAGACTTCTAAGTATCACTAAATTAGGTAAACGTTGTTTAGTTAACTAATGCATAAGTCAGTGTTGTTCACGTGGAATTCATTCAATATTACCTCCATGAACTTTCTACAGTGAAAACCCCACTCATTTAAAAACAGTTGAGCTGAGACTCAAACCAGGTCATGGCCATGGTATTCAGGCATGTTACTGCAGTGCTAATTTAGCACAGATACAGTAACCACCTTACATATCATGCTCACATTATATTTTACATAATCTTGTAATTAGAAACTTGTTTAAAAAATTAGGTTTGTCATAAGTTTTGATGAGAAACGTAATATTTCCATGTGAACCATTCTACCACTTTCCATTTTTATCGTACTGTTCTGCTACAGTGTTGCTCCATGCGCCACCTGGTGGTTATTGTGTGAAGCACAACAAATGAATTGAAATTTTTAGAACCATGCCTGCAGTATACCGCCTGATCACACGTGACTAATCGCGTGACACCGCACGAAAAAACGCGCTTTCTTAAAGGCCACATCTGTATTTATTTTGCAAACTGATTTTTAAGTATGTATATTTAAATTTTGGCATGCATGCTTAAAATTCTAGTATACATATTTATTTTTATGTATGCTTATAAACTTTGTGTCCATACTTAATTTGTGTAAAACTTTTTTTTTTAAAAAGCATACATATTTTGCATAGTTATTGTTTCATATTTGTACATATTTTTACTGGTGTACTTTCACATTTATTTGCTTAAAGACTTCTATGTATCAGTAAATTAGGTAAAAGTTGCTTTGTTAACTAATCCTTATGGTAAGCTAGTTAAACTTTAGCTAGCTCCAGCTGCAGTGGTGAGTTGGCGTAATGGGTAGTGTTATGAGTTAACGTTCCAAGTGTTCCTGTTTCCTACAGGTTCTCCAGTTTTCTCCCACCTCTTGACAACATGCCACTTAATGGTTTATCTAAAAGCCTGACTTGTGAGACTACTGTGACTCAGAGCAGGACAAATATGTAGATGATTGAATGAATTGTTTCAGCATGACTCTGATGCTCCATATAAGGAATAGTAAACATCTAAGGTTTGACCAATGAACCTAACTAATATCTAGTTTTTGGGTGAAAGCCTTGGAACAGAAATACTACATTACAGCATGTGGCAGACACCCTTATCCACAGCAACTTACAATTATCTCATTTATACAAATGAGCATTTCAGGGTCTTGTTCAAGGGCCCAACAGTGGCAGCTTGGCAGGGCTGGGATTTGAACTCCAATCAGTAGTCCAACATCTTAACTGCTCAGCTACCAAGTAATATGTGCAATGAAATAGTTTTAATCACATTTCCATGATATCAGTGTGAAGAAATGCATTTATTAAAACATGCAGTTAACTGTTTTGTGACCCCACGTTCTTGGCAGCCATGAAAGAAGTGGAGCTTCCCCATGTCCTAAATATTACTTTTAACCCTGAGACTTACAGACATAGAGCAAATGTTGTGGAATAAAAACACACTGGATTTTGCGAGTATAGTTATTTTGCAAACTTGTTTTTAAGTATGTATTTTTAAATTTTGACATGCATACTTAAAAAATAAGAATGCATGCTTGAATTTTTAGAATGCATATAAACTTTATTTCCAGAGTTTGAAGTACGCATAATTAAAATAGAAGTATTCAAATTAATTTTTAAGTATGCTCTCCCTGCTCATCGGGGTACTCTGGTTTCCTCCCTCAGTCCAAAGACAGGTGTTGTAGGCTGATTGGCATCTCTAAATTGTCTGTAAAGTATGAGTGGGTGTGTGAGTGTGTATGCTATTGTGCCCTGCCATGGGTTGGCACCCCGTCCAGGGTGTCCCCCACGTTGTGCCCAGAGTCCCCTGGGATAGGCTTCAAGCTCCCTGCAATCTGTGTAGCAGAAGTACAGAAAATGGATGGACTGATGTCTACGTACAGATAGTTTTCTGCCTGAGGGGGGCAGTAGAGGACATTACTTGTACCATCTGGGTAACAAATGAAGTCGCTGTCTATCCTATTACTGATCTAAAATTCATCAACCTTTACATAATCAGAATTCAAGGTCTGAATAAATATAGACAAAAGTTAGGTCTTTCTCTAAAATTTATTTCATACATTTTATATATATATATATATATATATATATATATATATATATATATATATATATATATATATATATATATATATATATATATATATATATATATATATATATTAGTTTGCCACTGTTAAAATGTGACGTGAGCATAAATAGTATCCATTCTCTTTCTCCTGTTAAATTAAACTGAAAACAGTAACAGGTCATTTTCAGCACCACAGTATAGTACATTCTCTATATTGCATCATATATAAAAATATACAGATAGTGTTTTTTTTTTTCTTCTTCTTCTCCCAAAACCTTCTTTCCATGTTGTTCAATGGCATGAAATCGAGGATAAACCAATCTGTATGATCAGGACTACCGAGTGAACTATAATCAGCTGGACTCGCCTGTCCTCTCGTTCACAGCATTTGAGTATCAGATCAGTAGCAGCCACCACGCACCTTCCACCGACCTTCTTATTTTTTTGGCTTTTTCAGCCCTCAGGAGACTAAAAGGAAGGAGAGAATGGAGTGGATAGCGACTGGGAGAAAATGACAAGTGAAACAAATCCAAAACCAAGTCGCTGAATAAAAAGCAGAGATGTGCAACAAACCGATGGGCTCAAATTAGTGTATGAGCTGCAGCTTTGAGGTTGTAAATCTCGTCTCCCTCAGCAGAGGGAGCCTCATACCAGTTCATTTCCCTCCAAGTGTTGAGAATACCAATAAAAACGATACAGTCGACACTGTAAAACACTTCTACGTTAAACCAGTCTGTGCGCTGAGGCACGTGATCTTGAACAAGGCGCAGTCGGGACCAGAGTTCTATTGCAGTGCATAGCGAGAGACTTGTGAAACGGTGTCACGAGGGTATTATTACCCTACAGTGTCTCCCAAGGAGCTGCCCTCAGACACACACACACAGACACACACACACGCAGCCATAAACGCACAGTCACACACACATACATGGAGGCATCAGGACACTCCGGACCTCCCCAATGAAAATGAACTGGACGCAGCGGCAGAGCGCCAGTAAGGACGTTACGATTATTTCCGACAGGTGTCCAGCAGAGGGCGCCGCTGTCTTCTTTCTCTGAGGAGTGCTGCGTGATGGTGATGACCCCCGGGGGGCGTGACCTCACTCCTTCCGTCTCCTGTGAGCCCTCACAAGCCAGACCGCTCGTAGAACAGAACGTATGCGTCACTGCTGCGCACCTGACTGGAGGACATTGGCGTTACTCTGAAAGAGAACAGAGAACAGTGAGAACCCGTACACTTCCAAAAGTCTTACAGAGCATGTCTGTCTTGCGTACATGGCTTGACATGATGCTTGTAGCTCACCAGCCACTGGGGCTAGCTGTTTCAAGTCAAACTAAATCACTGACATCCCAAAATGATTATTAGTTTATTTTATTCCTTTAGAATAAGCATACAAACGCTAAATTATATAATGTTAAATGCTAAATTCATAAAACAACAGTATGCAACCACAAATATTGTAGTAAAATCTACTGGTCAAATTGTCAGTCTGTTAAAACCCTAGTCACGAGCAATACTAATACTACTAATAATCATTTCAAACCACGATTATGCAACATGATAAACACTGTATTTGTTGTTTCTTCATGGTGTATGTTTGTTTTCCCGTTTACTAAAATCAAAACTGTTGCACAAAATCCCACAAACGCCGGACATGAATAAGGCTCCAACGTGGGTACAAATGCCAAAGATGTTGGAGGCGAACCAGCACTGGGAAGAGTCACAGAATCAAATGGGAGGAAGCTCCGTCAGATCTAAAGATGTGTTCATGAGAATGAATGAGAAATGAAAACGGGAGTCGCTTTTCGCCAAGAAAAAAAATGTCATCATGGGGGAAAGTGAGCGAGAAAAAAGGAAAACAATCATAGCTGGTAGAAAAGGAAGCTGGAAGATGAAAAATGTCATACAGGTCAGATCTGGAAAATCCAGAACTCTAGCTTGTCTTATACATGCGTATGAGTACCTGGAGTCATTAAATGTGTACCATTCTCCTGAGTCAGGGTTGCAGCAGTATGCCGTGTAATGCCCGCCCATGGTGGTGCCGGAGTGATTGGACACTGCATACAAGTTATACACGGCACTACCTGGAGACACAGTGAAGCATGCGAGAATACTGATGTGTAAACACTGAGAACAGCAATGCAGAGTACGAACCAGCACAAGCACAATACGACAGAACATGACGGTCCTTTGCACTCATATTCCTACATTTTACCCATTGTACCTCAGATTATTTTATTGTATAATTTTCACTTAAAAAAAAAACTGTATTTATTTTGCAATCACAATCTACCACTAACAACGTTTTATTTATTATCAATTAATTAATTAATTCAAACCTAAAAAAAAGTAGGATTATCAATGATGTCATTTTTATCCTTATTATAAGGAATAAAGGAATAAAAAGCCCTTCTGGGACTAATAAAGAGCAAACATATTACTATATTTGAATAGTTCATGAAATAAATCTGTACGGAAGAAGTCTGTGGAATTTTTACATGCTTTATTGGTCTGTCGCTGCAAAAAGGTGGTCTAGTTAATATAGAATCTTGTAAAAACCCTGCGTCACAGAATGATGGTGTTTATACTTCACTTGTATCAACTTGTGTAGAACCATTTTTTTTTAGTTTTAAATGCATACAATGGGATTTTTTTATGCAGTTCTGTATCATATACAAACACGGTGGGCTAAATAAGACACGGTTGTTATATGAATCTTTTAACATGTAACAATACTAACTGCTTCTGTCAGAGGCAAACTCCCTGAGGTCCAGGTCCTTCATGGGGAAGTTGACAAAAGTGGACAGTTTGCTGGATCTGACTCGAGCTTCTGAGAAACGCTTCAAATCTGAACGTGTGAATCAAGGAAAGAGTTTCCCCATCCAGTGTGTCAGTCAAGAAACATTTTGGTGAAACTGGTGATATGTACAGTACGCATGGCCCTCCAATAATATTGGCACCCTTGGTAAATATGAGTAAAGAAGGCTGTGAAAAACTGTCTTTATTGTTTAACCTTTTGATCTTTTGTTTACAAAAAATTCACAAAAATAGTCTGCTCTCATGGATATCAAACAATTACAAACACAACACAGGTTTATCCAAAAAATATATCTTTCTTAAATATATGTGTGCAACAATTATTAGCACACCATGAATTCATATGAGAAAAACAAATTAGAAGTATATTCCAATTGATATTTTTATTACATTTTTAGTACACCTGGGTGACTAGGAACAGGAAATTGTTCAACCGTGTCTTCCTGTTTCACAGGGTTATAAATATGAGGTAACACACAGGCCAAATTCCCTTAGTCATTCATAACAATGGGTAAGACCAAGGAATAGAGCTGTGATGTGCAGCAAAAGGTTGTTGAGCTTCACAAAATGGGAAGTGTCTATAAGAAAATAGCACAAGCATTGAAAATGCCCATTTCCACCATCAGGGCAATAATTAAGACGTTCCAGTCAACTGGAAATGTTATGAATCAACCTGGAATTGTACGCGTGTCTATATTGTCTCAACGCACGAGATGTTCGAGTGTCCAAAAAATCTCCAAGGATCACACATGGAGAATTGCAGAAGTTGGTTGCATCTTGGGGTCAGAAAGTCTCCAAAACTACAATCCGAAGTCACCTACATCACCGCAAGTTGTTTGGAAAGGTTTCAAGAAAAAAGTCCCTACTCTCCTCCAAAAACAACTCAAGCGTCTTCAGTTTGCCAGACACTACTGGAACTACTGGATCGGGTTCTATGGTCAGATGAAACCAAAATAGAGCTTTTTGGTAATGAACACCAGAGGTGGTTTTGGTGCACACAGAGAGGTAGCCATATGGAAAAGTACCTCATGCCCACGGTTAAATATGGTGGTGGATCTTTAATGTTTTGGGGCTGTTTTTCTGTCAGAGGACCTGGACATTTTATTAGGATACATGGCATCATGGAATCAAATGTCAACAGATATTAAATGAAAACCTGACTGTCTCTGCCAGAAAGTGGCAAATGGGCCATGGTTGGATCTTCCAGCAGGAGAATGATCCAAAACATACATCAAAATCAACACAAAAATGGTTTACTGACCACAAAATCAAGGTCTTGCCATGACCATCCCAGTCCCCTGACTTGAAACCCATAGAAAAACTGTGGGGTGAACTGAAGAGGAGAGTCCACCAGCGTGGACCTCCAAATGTGAAGAATCTGGAGAGATTCTGTATGGAGGAACGGTCTCAGATCCCTTGCCATGTATTCTCCAACTCATCAGGCATTAAGTATTGACTAAAAGGGTGCCAATAATTGTTGCACACCTATATTTAACAAAGTTTTTTTTTTTTACTAAACCTGTGTTCTGTTTGTAATTGTTTGATATGCATGAGAGCAGAGTGGTTTTGTGAATTTTTCACAGCCTTCTTTACTCATATTTACCAAGGGTGCCAAGATTAGTGGAGGGCACTGTAAATACACCACGTATCTGTCACAGCATAGAGGATCTATAAGTAATGATACTTAAAGACAACCTGAAATCAAAACTGCCTTGTTAATGTCCTTGCTCATATTGTGAATAATTCATAAGTATTAATCGTTTAAAAGACGTCCTTTTTTTAAAAACATAATCTTCGTTCAATTCATGTAATGACTTTTGATTACCACTAAACGTCATCTGATTTTTAACTACGCCACCATGCAAGCACAGACAGGAGGAAAATAACATTTACCAATAATCTCATATCATGTTTCTTCTCTCCCTCTCCCAGCTCTCAGAGTGTAACTGCTTTCACTCAGACGTTTCGGGGCACTTATTTCCACTGCTTAAACATTTTAAACAATAAATCCTCCTGAATTTCTTCTATTAAAAATAAATCAATCAATAAATGAAAAGAGTGCATTATAAAATAGTCGTGCAGAAGGATACGTAGCACTAAGATTTTAGGGAACTTCTGAATTGTGAACTTCTTTGTACATTTTCTTCTGGCTTTACATCTGTAACATGTCTGTGGAGACAGAGGGAAATATGATCTTTAGGGACAGTGACTAGTTTATTCTGAAAAAAAAAAAGTCAAATATCAACAGAAGCAGGCAGGATATAATCAGAGCAGCCTTACTGGTTTCTCATCTCCGTCAAGCACATCTTCTTTAGTGAAGAGTCGCATGCAGTCCATCAGACTGACCTCTCCGTAGCCCTTCTGGGTGCAATACACACTGTCATACATCACTTTCTTCCTCTCACTGTACTGCATTTACATGACAGAGCACAGCAATAGTGTGTGTGTGTGTGTGTGTGTGTGTGAGAGAGAGAGAGAGAGAGAGAGAGAGAGCTGCCGAGCTGAACTGACCTTGGAGATTGGTAAGGAAAGATCCCAAAAGGGATCAAACACAGTGGAACAGTAGCCACACTCGGTGCAGGTCAAAGAGCTCTTCAGCTGCCCTACGAACAAGTCTGAACACATACAAGCACATGTGAAACACACCAGATATGACATACATTAACTGCTGAACTATATTTATATCAGATTTGTTCATGCAGGTCAACCAGGAAGGCATACGTACAATCCTACCGAGCTGTGATGCAGCAGAGCTTGGTGATTTCTCTGCTGTAACACACTTAATAAACCTGTGAGTGGACTCAAACATACCTACAATTTTACTGTCCTCTCTCTCCAGGTATTTGCTCCACATCTTTTTCCCTTTCTCATCATCACTGCACGAGGAAACCCAGAGTTAGTCACTGACTCTGTACAACAAACTCACTGAATAATAACAACAACAACAACAACAACAACAATAATAATAACAATAATGATAATAACAACAACAACAGCAATAATAATATCAATAAAAACAACAACAACATTAACGACAACAACAACACTAATAATAATCTTTATTTACCATTTTCTAGCCAATATATCATAGTGGTTCACATATAGAGAACTAATCAAAATGCAAAATCATGACTAAAATCAAAATTGAATAATACACATAGACCTAAGCAAGGTAAAGCAAGCAGGTTTTCAATCTAGAGTTAAATTGAATTAAAATGATTATAGATTTTGTTTTCCTCATATTCTCGGGAACATAAGGGATCAGATCCGATATCCGAAAAAAACTGTCTGAGCTTAAAATAATCCACAAAATGAATAGCAGGCTTCAGCTTGCGATGAGCTATCCTGCTTCAGGACATCAGCAAGAAATGTTAGATCTAATACGCTCTGACCTTCTTTTTGGTGCTCAGTTATACACGTTCTCTGCTACAAAGCTCTGATTTTGACCCCAGACCCATTTGCTGCTCACTCAAGCTTCAGTGAACTCTATGGAATTAAATTTGTGTTGAATGTAAAAAAAGTATTGAAACCATCCATCCATCCATCCATCCATCCTCTACCACTTACTCCTTCTTCAGGGTCACAGGGAACCTGGAGCCTATCCCAGGGAGCATCGGGCACAAGGCGGGGTACACCCTGGAGAGGGTGCCAGTCCATCGCAGGGCACAATCACGTACACACTTACACACCCATTCATACTCTACGGACACTTTAGACACACCAATCAGCCTACCATGCACGTCTTTGGACTGGGGGAGGAAACCGGAGTACCCGGAGGAAACCCCCGCAGCACGGGGAGAACATGCAAACTCCACACACACATGACCCCGGGGGCACTTGAACCCCGGACCCTGGAGGTGTGAGGCGAACATGCTAACTACTAAGCCACCATGCGCCCCAAAAATATTGAATGTAACTTGAAAATATACACAGAGTGTATAAAACACTCTGAATTCCTCTCATTGACTAGTGAGATTCGGGTCCGGCTGAGGAGGAGGAGGATGACGATGCTCCGTGCTGCTCCTGAGAGCTCATCTCCATTAAACAGTCGTATAACACTACCCAAACCTCAAACATTAATTATGAGCTCATATACTGATTAAGTAAGTAATTTTCACTGCAAAGTACAAACACAATAACTATACAGAAAACCGCTCTCTCCAAAATTCACGCCACCGATGTTTCTACTTCCTGATCAGAAAGCTGTCGATGTAAATCTCCCTAGCCAATGAGAGTAAGTCGCTGTGAAGCCCCAGAATGGCGAACTTAAATGTACGAAGAAGTCTGAAAGTTTAAATGAAAATTCTGGCAGCGCGTTCATAAACCATTCATAAAACAAAGCTGAGAAAACTGTCAACAAAGAACGCTGTTTATTTCAAGATCATGTACAAGTGCTGCCACGGGGTTCACTGTTTTCAGTTTCACAGTGTTTTCCTCCTCTCATTGTATATTTCTGTTCGTTTCTTGAGAAGTGACGTTCAATACCTTTGGCCCAAATTTAATTCCATAGAACTCCAGCCACTATGATAAAGAAGCCTGAGTCAAAGTCACAATGCACGCATTTACACTTACGATAAATGGTCGAAGTCCTCTGTGGTGGCACGCGGCCGTACTGTAACCCTGTTCACCTCATTGTGCAGGCCATCGAGCAGGAAGCGCAAAAACTCCTGAGCGTCTTGTTGGCTAGAAAACACAGAGTATTTCTGTCAGTATTAGCCGTATAACAGAACCAACAAAGAGACTAAGAAACTGTACACCGACTGTTTCCTTCCTAGCGTTCAGGTTTCAATGAGAGCGTAAGGTTCTGGTCAAACTTACTTGTAGCCGACAAATCTGGGCGCGTATCTCTGGATCTGTGTCTTGAACTCGGAAGGGCTGACAGCGTCGCTGCTTGACGACGTCCACATCGTCTGAATGAGCTTGGCAAATTCTGTGATGGAAGAGATGGAGGATTGCTGTGAGCATGGTCATGCCCAGGGCTTGTGCTTTTAACTTGAGAAATCCTGTAAGTGCTCTTACCCTCCATCAGTGCAGTGTTTGTGCGGTTGAGGTCGCGGCGGTGGGAGTTGTGCAGACAGTAGTCTCGCAAACTGTGAGTGTTGCTAAGACACTGAAGGATGGAGTTCATAAAGCACTGCCAAAAAACCACATAAAAGACAGGACTTTAAACGCTACCAAATTATAGGTCATAGAAAGCTCTTGGAAAAAAAAAAAAAAAAAAAAAAAAAAAAAAAAAAAGGGTTGGGTATCAACTGGAAGAGCACTGAGACTACTGGCTCAGTCTAGTTTAGTGTGAAAGGCCTAATGATTTATTTTTGGACCACCTGATTACTGTTGCCTGGCAAAAGCAACCTAACTGAATTTCCAAGGCAATGAGATAGCATGAAAAATAAGCTTGAGTGGAGCGACCAAAAAGGAATGTGAAAGTGATATCCAAACACTTTGACCTGCTGGATTTGTCTGGAACACAAGATAAAAGCTATGACAGATTAAACAGATTAAACACTACGTGCAAAGATGTTCTTGTTCCCTGCTACTAATTCAGATGATCCCTTTTTAAGAATTGAGATCAGATAAACAGCCATGTGGTCTCTAAAAATACCATCACTGAAATTTTCTAAAAAAAAAAATTAATTCTAAAGAAATAAATAAAAAGCTTGTGGTACTCACTGTATTGCCCAGATTCTTTAATCCCACCAGGCCTTGGGCAGCCTTGGAACTCTATGAAATGCATAAAAAGGCATTGGTTCATTTATTAATTCATGACTTGTGTTTATTCATGTATTTATTTTTGTATGCAGGTTAAAATCCACTATCTATGTTATCTAATCTATGTTTCCTTTAATATATAATGTAAGGTGCCTGAAAAGTCAGGAGCCGACAAGATTCAAACTGCACGTATTTTACAACACGTGCTGCACACGTTCACATTTACGCTCGAAGCATTTTCTCAGCCGCTGTATGTTTTTTCCCCTCAAAGTTTACCCGTTAGTTCCTGAATTTTCGGACCCCTGTAGACCGAGCGAGGGACTGGTAATAATAATGACATGTATTAACTGCTGTACTATGTTTATATTGGATTCATTAAAACCTCTGTACGCCACCACAACGGATTACAAATGAAGCAATCAAAGATGTGATTGATTTTCCGCGTGGAAATTGCACGTTAACGGAGCAGACCGAATTGAAACTTGAAGCGGTGCTGTTTTGTTTCTAGAGCATTCGAGCAGAGGAGAGGAAACACGATCCACTCTGAGCTACAACTTAATTGTGCAGCGAGGTGACCGTGATGCTGCTGGACACACCACTAACACACGGCGATCCTGACGCCCCACAGCGATGTGACTGGATCTCGCGGCGTTCCTCATAATGCTGGAGAATGTGAGGGAACAGACACTTTATTGTTGCTCTGAAAGCACCTACCAGCAAATCGTTTCCCGCGACTTGTTTATTTACCTCGGGATTATCCGAATACAAATCGTCATTTCCCTGCGATTCTAATGAACATGTTAAGATCCTCTGCACTTGGATGCACACCAAAGCTCTTGCAGTTCCTTTATTTCCAGTGTGAAGACGCACAACAGCACCGATAATGGAAACCTGCTTGTTGTGTCATGTGCACTTGGATTTGTTGTACTCTTGTTGCACTCTGCTCGGTTATATCGTTAATGCCAAATATAGAATTCTGTTTCCTTTGCACATTTGCTTGATCTGTTGTACTCCACAACACTGATGCCATAACAGCAGCTGGTTGGTGACAGATTTCTCAGCTGGGAAGCTATTTTTACAGCCACTCAGGGTACATTTACGCACACACTACACTATGTTACACAGAAGCCTCCTCTGAGTCTGTACACACCGTAAGTGTAAACCCTGTTATAATACTGTAAACCATCCATTGCATTAACTATAATCTGATATACGGACCTGTTTTAGTGGTATTTTAGTTCCAGCTTTAGAGAACAATTCTAGGGATTCGATTTCCAAATGGGGTCATGTAGCTGAAATCAAGTGGAGGCACATACAAGAGCTTATTCGGTTTATTCATACTCAAAAAAAAACCCCATCTGAATGTAAGTCTAGCATTCACGCTACTTTGAGTGTTTTTTTTTTTCAAGACAGCAACATGGTACTTTTTGTAATGCAGCTTCAAATGATAATGATAATGATAATGAGTCTTTATTGGTCACATATACATTACAGCACGGTGAAATAATTTTTTCTTTGCATACCCCAGCATGTTAGGAAGTTGGGGTCAGAGAAAAGATACAGCACCCCTGGAGCAGAGAGGGTTAAGGGCCTGGCTCAAGGGCCCAACAGTGGCAGCTTGGCAGTGCCAAGGCTTGAATGGCCAACCTTCCGATCAGCAACCCAGAGCCTTAACCACTGAACCACCACATTACAAACGTAACGCAATGTAATGTAATAAGACCAAATTTAATGTAATGTAAGGTACTTTAATGCAACATTTCAAGGTACTTCAAAAAGGACGAACAAAAAAACCTTCACTCTAAAAGCCACTAGAATGTTAGACGTTATGGATTATGGTTATTGCTACAGCAACTACATTTACACTTTGTCCTAACTGCAAGTGCCGTGAGCGAGCAGCAACAACAGGTACTGCACCACTCTATGAGGATTCCCCATTTCTGTTTTGTGCTGTACTGTTGCACCTTAAAACTGCAGAAAAGAAACTCATCCATGAAGCAGAGAAAAGAAATGACTTAAACAATCCTTCCTCTAAATGTTAGAAAGACATCAATAATAAGGACGTAAGTGATCCCACTTATACACTAAACTCGTACACTTATATAAATGGTAAATGGTGCACTTATATAGCGCTTTTATCCAAAGCGCTTTACACTGTGTCTCATTCACCCATTTACACACACTCACACACTAATGGTAGCAGAGCTGCCATGCAAGGCACTAACTTGCCATCAGGAGCAATGTGGGGTTCAGTTTCTTGCCCAAGGACACTTCATTATGTGGAGTCAAGTGGGCTGGGAATCAAACCGCCAACTCTATGATTAGTGGACAACCCGCTCCACCACCTGAGCCACAGCCGCCCCGCTTATATACTCATATGGCCTGTCATATGCAACATGACTAGGAGCGTTAAGCATATGTAAGAAACATATGAGCTCATGATTATACAGTCAGTCCAGAAGTATTTGGACAGCGACACAATCTTCGCAGCTTTGCCTCTGTACACCACCACAACGGATTACAAATGAAGCCATCAAAGATGTGATCGAAGAGGAGACTTTCAGCTTTAATTCAAGGGATTTAAAAAAAAATAACGCATTAACTGTTTACGAATTAACCCTCCATTTTCACAGGCTGAAAAGTAATCGTACACACTAACAACCGTAAATATTACGACTGTTTTAAATACTCAGATGCAAATCCCTTAAAAAATTTTTTTTTAAAACCACCTTATTCTGACACTTACACCTCTACTCTGTGCACTTTGCTTCTTCTAGAACTCAATTAACAGATCTTGTATAGTAGCACTACTTGTATTGTTCTATGCTTGATATATCGCTTTGCTTGTATTTCCTTATTTGTAAGTCGCTTTGGATTATAAGCGTCTGCTAAATGAATAAATGACAATGTAAACCCATGATTTACAAGATTCCTACAGTGACTTGCTGGGGAAAAGGTAGGTATAGTGTATGAACTACAAATGAGATTCCACCTTGCTCCCAAAACTCCACACTGAGCTGGCAGAACATCTTTGAGAGCTGGAGAACACTGTGTCCTGTCCTTCCTGTTTCAGCCAGCTGCTCGTAAACAAGCCACACTTGCTCGCTACCTGTCACTCTGCCAGCACCCCAAGGGGTCAGAACAGAGGCCCACAGGAGGTTGACACAGAAAGGAGAAAGGACACATTCACCATCACAAAGCATGGGAACTACCTCACAATGTCACGAGTCTGCTGTTAATCCTAAAGATTAATCCAACACATTACAGATTCATACAAATGAATGTAGTAGCTTAGGATTCGGATGCTGAATTGGAACGTAAATACACGGGAAGCTATGTGACATGACTAAAGTATGCAGCCGATGATAATGCTGTATACACACACTGCAGCAGCTTACGTTGCCCTCTAATGTGTTACCTGAGAAAAAAAAGGACACAGGAGCACATGACAGAGTATCAATAATGTCATGAGGTCACGCCTTCCAATCAATCCCTGCTGAAGATTGCACTACTCCCTGTCGCACCGAAAGCACTGATCCTGATAAGCTGTGCATATCTTTATATTTCTTTCTTTTGTTCTCTAAAAACTTGCACACTCACAGATATTAACAGGATTAATGAATCCTTCAGCAGCAGACTGCTGCACCCTCAGTGTAAGAAGGAGCGCTACCGCAGGTCCTTCATCCCTACAGCAGTCAGACTCTGTTATGCAAAAAACAACATAACGTAGCACTGCTAGTTGTTTTTGCATCATCAGCCAACATGTAAACAATAATTCTGCATTATGAACATTTACTCACTTATTACTATTTGTTGCTCAACCGCTACTGTTAACTGTGCAATAATCCATTCATCACTTTTCTGTATATAAACGAGGGGTTACTCTTCTGTATATATTCATATTCTTATTCATCTGTACATACATACATACACCTTCTGCCTGTTTCATTCTGATTAATCTACTGACCTTCCTATTTCTGTTAAAGACTGTATGTACAGACCAGTTTTACATATATAATTTATTCCCACAGGAACAAATACGGCCAAAAGGGCCATATCCCACAGGATATGGCCAAAAGTATGTGGATACATGACCATCACGCCCATATGTATAAATGCATTACAATTTCCCTTCACTGAAACTAAGGGACCCAAACATGTTCTGGCATGATGATGCACCTGTGCATAAAGCAAGCTCCATGAAGGATGGAGCGGAAGAAACCGAGTGGCCTGCACAGAGCTCTGAACTCAACCCCACTATGATGCACCCCAGGCCTCCTCGACCAACGTCAGTGCCCGATCTCCCGAACACTGAATAAGGACACGCTCAAAAACCTATTGGAAAGCCTTTGGAGAATGCTGGAGGTTAGTATAACGTCAACGGGGGACTACACCTGGAATGAGATGTTCAAGAAGTACATGAGTGTTATGGTCATGAGTCCACAGACCTATGGCCATATAGTGTGTATCTTATTATTTTTTATATAAAAAATGATATATTATTCCTTGAATTTCCCCTTGTGGATCAATAAAGTATCTATCTATCTATCTATCTATCTATCTATCTATAAGCATCAAATACAAGGACATCGTATGGTGACAGTACAGCTAATCTGTTCTATCATAGCACTGCATGCGAATGATATTACTGAGTCAAAGGAGACGTGATCATTTAACAAATCCACATGTCTTTTAACAATGTTAAATGTTTTAAAGCATTCAAAGTCAATTTTCCATGCGGTCAGGCAAGTGAGATGAGTAATACAACACGTGTCTGACGAAACACTTCCACTCACTTGTGCATGACGTGTTTCTATGTTTGCTGTCGGAAAAGGAAACTAACCAGAATTCAATAACGTGGACAGAGCTCATAGTCAGAAGTACTGTTACTGAGAGCAGCCAGAAACATGCCCAACAGCAAAGATGATGTAATGGTCAAGAGATACCAGGCTAGTAGACCTAGAGCTTACAGCGTACCGATATAAGAATGCATTGCAACACCAATTGACATCTGAAGCTACGAGCTGTACAAAGTGTCCACCTGCTCATCCATGGCCTGTGGGGATTTTAACAGTGCAGAGCTCCTATAACACTTTATGTGAATGCCAAGAGGAGGTGAGCTCTGCTACTATAATTTGATGGGCATTTGAATCATGGCATGGCATAATGTTCTTTTAATATTTGAACCCTGCTTAAAACATTAGAAAATGTCTTCTATAGCAGTGATTCTCAAACTTTTTGTTACCAGGGTCTAAAGATCGACCAATATTGATTTTTAAAAAAAATTTTTATAACCGATACCGATTATTTGCATGTTTATGTTCCCGATAACCGATATGCAGAACCGATATTATTTTATTGTTTCACTTCTGTTTTTGACACAATGATAACGACACCACTGAACCGAACAAACCGTTTTATTTAGAACAATTTTGTCAAATTCACTTCTTGCTTGCATACAAAACAGAACAAAAAACCCCTCTTATTTATACACCAATAAATAGAGGGATCTGAAAGAGTGCACAAAATAAAAAAATAAAGCACAGTGTTACTAACATGTCTATAAAAAAAAAGCTATGATGAGGTAAACAAACAGGTAAAAGCTGGATCTTGTTAAAAGCTACATATGGTGGATCATCCCTGAGCATCAACCCGGGTGAGTGAACGGGACTAACGATGAACGGGACATTTTACAAGACTAATAATGAGCATACACAACAGAAAGAGAATTAAGCGGTTTTATTTCCAACATGTGCTCATTCAAGGCTGTTTTCTTTCATTCATGTAAAGTTATGTCTTTGAGACTTGACAGATTAGGTGACCGTATGAGTTTGTCTCTATTTCTTAGCACCAAGCTGCTTAAACTACACGTCAAGCATTTATGTAACACACGTCATTTGTGCATTAATGGCGGTTAGGTTAAATAAAGTTTATTAATTAAAGTGAAGAAAGCATACATTACCTGTGCACACCATTTCCCCTGCGCTCAATTCTCAAAACATCCACAAGATGGCTCCATTTATCGGTGGATCCGATATTACAAAACTGATACCCGATTATGGAAAAATGCTTAAATATCGTACGATCTCTACTACGGACCTCTTTAGATGTAAAATAAATTCTATGCCCCCACACTCCGTATGGATTTATTTCATGGACATTATTTAGATTTTTCAAATAAAAGCTTTTGGAGCCATACAGTTTTTTATTCCTAAACTTTCCACTGATCATACACATTAGGTCTGAGTTGATTTTGCTGCTTGGACCCCAAAATATAACTTTGATGAAGTAGTGTGTGTTTTTCCATCATTGTATCAAAATTTTAAAAAGTTACAGACCGCCTGGCTATGCTTCATGGACCCCTGGGCTAATGTAATGCCAGAACAGAATTAGATTTCATTCATTTTGAAGCCAAAATTTAAATCAAGGAATACTAAAGGTCTGGCAATTCAACTATAATTAAATTAAGCTCTAAGGTCAGAAACAAATAAATAAAAGCATTTTTAATTACAGTTGCATGATATTCAATGATGAAAAGTCCTTATAATAGCACATGAATCAACTGTTCCACAATCTCCTAAATCCCAGTGTAACCCCTGGTTAATACTCCTAATCAGAGCTGCAGCACAGATTTTCCCCAGCATACACTCATACCTTGACTTGATTAATCAGGAGCCCCACGAACGTAGACACGAGAAGAGAGCCAGACATAGCTGAATTTTTCCCCTGCAGCTCGTGAACTTTCATAGATGGCAATAAAGACACGGGGTGATCAGCTGTCCCGTTCTCGGTGTACGACTGGTGCATTCTGTCCTTCAAATAAAATGAGTTGTAACCACCGAGAGCTTTCTTTTACTCCTTCCTGAATGACTTCAAGCAGAACTCAAGAGAAATGTAGTTCAGTAAACTGCAGGCATGATGGCTAGGTGGTGAACAGGATAATCACAGCGATCACTGAGCAGCAAAAAAAAAAAACCTTCCCGAATAATACAAACAAACAGGGGAAGAAAAAAATCTGTCAGAGCTCGGAGAGGAACAACTCGAGTGTGTACAACAGGACGCTTCACACATCCCCGGCTGCTATATTTGCAGTTGCGGGTTTTTCCGCTAACGCGTGCTCACCCACGTGCACACACACACACACACACACACACACACACACACACACACACACACACACACACACACACACCAACACTTTATGTGCATAGCCTTCAAGCACACCTTTTTAGAACTTACAATCTAAAACATTAAGCACCCAGACCTGTCTCTAAGCAAATTTTAATAAAAATGCCATTCAAAACATCACTAACATTCCCAAACAGATCAAATGACTTTAATATAGAAGGGGAAAAGATCATGTTTCTGACATAAATATGGCACAAAAAGGCGGTTGCCTAGACACTCCAGGGAACCATCTAACCTTATAATTAGCTACGAATAACACTGCAATTGTGAAGGCGATGAAAGTAGGACAATATGTCCTTTGCTTAGGTTTGGGACTGTGTAAAAAAAACGTAGTTTACATGCTACACACTTTTAGAGGAGGGCAGGCACAACTACATGGGTACCACCTCAAATGTGACCTCAGTTCATCTCCGAGAGATGTACAGTATTGTTCCAATTCCACTAGTCAGAGACAGCTGCTCACGATATTAGCTGTGAGGCTGAAATCTGATGTTAATTAATACCTCCACAACAAAACCTATTTGGATTGAGCAATGCATTATATCAGAAAGTCTCATAAATAGCATCATAAGAAAGAATTGGGGCAAACTATTACACACACACAAACAAACACACACACACACACACACACACACACACACACACACACACACACACACACACAAAGACAGTCCATAATGTTCTACTGGGTTCATGCCCTGTTTCCTGCAAATACCAATCATGCTAAACGGGTAAGTTGTATCCCTTCCATTTAAACCAAAAATGTACTAAATTGGCGAGTCTCTCTTCTGCCCTTCTGTGAAATTTGTACTTTGATTGGACAATGTGTGCTTCTGTTTCTCCAGCAAATTCATTCTGGTAGAATAAAAAGGACGACAGAGTAAATAACCCATTGTTCGCGACTGTATTTCACATGCACGTTCTCAAGTCACTGCTGATGCGGAACAAACAGAGAATGGAGATCAAATCTAGGCGACATATCACAATGTGTAATCACCTGACATGACTGGCACTGACGGGCTGCATGAATGTGCAGTACAGTCTGGGCTAGAATGAAATCAGCCCTTACTTCACTTCTACTTCTTCATACCAGTCTGTGTATTTTGCTTGCGGTTGTGCTCGGTTCCAAAATAATCCGTATTTGTTAACGCCAAATAATCTGAAACCTTATATTGATGTCTTATTATCTTTGAAAGACAGGGTGCTTAGTGCTGCTAGCCCATTTATACCAGCCACCCCTGCCACTGGTGAAGCTATAGATCAACTAGGAAGCCAATACAGTAATCAAGTAGTCATTATGCAGCTATTAATTTTACACCAAGGAACTATCAGATATTCTACGAGTGCAGCGATGTCCAAAAACATAATTAGGTGCTGCCACCACTTAGAGCTCGTGCCACCCCACGTCTAAACAGAGTACTGGAGGATGGTGCTCACGACATACAGAAACACAGTACTACAGTCTCACATACAAGGATGGTGGTCTAAACCCGCTCACAATTCATCCATGAAGCAGAGCACTAAGCCGTTATATTATTTTACTGAATGCTCGAATCTGACAGGTCAGAAAGTGTGCACTATTTCTGTTTAATAGCACAGGTAGCTCTGGCTTTAACATGAACGACAGGTTAATGTTCTGATATGTTATTGTTTCTATAGTAACAGATCATACACAAGGACTTGTACGGTGGACGCTTCAAGACTAGTAATAAATAGATTTTAAAAAGCGTCGTTGTTTTTCTTATATAAGTTGTTCTTATAATCATTGATGTGGTGAAGTTTTTGTTAGGAGATGTTTATTTAACATCTATGGATGTTATGTTGCTGCTAAGTTTTCTCCAGGAGACGACTCTCTGTGGTCATTCAAATTCCCCCATTTGCACCTTATCTATCATGGCCATCATATCAATAAGCTCAATCACTCTTCTCTCCATCCATCCATTCTCTATACTGCAGGAGTATTCTCTATAACCTGGAGCCTATCCCAGGATGCATCAGAAACATGGCGGGGTACACCCAGGATGGGGTGCCAATCACACACTACGTACACTTTGGACATGCCTTTGGACTGGGGCAGGAAACACCTGGAGACACAGGGCAATGGCAGGAATCGAACCCACAACCATGGAGGTGTGAGGTGGACACGCTAACCAATAAGCCACTGTGCGCCACACTCTTCTCTTCTCTGAAGAGACATTCTGGTGCACTATGGCTGCCTACGCATCGGGTGGTGGTGGAGGAGATTTCCCCATACACGGTAAAGCACTTTGAGTGCCTAGAAAAGCGCTAAATAAATCTAAGGAATAATAATAATAATAATTATTATTATTATTATTATTATTATTATTAGTAGTAGTAGTAGTAGTAGTAGCATTATGCATTCCGTACTTCTCAGACAAAAGATAGGCTGCGTTTTTGTGTGTGTTAGAGAGAGAGCATTAGAGAGAGAGAGAGAAAGAGAGAAACTGGTGAGGAATCGAATTGACTGTTTATTGCAGCTATAATACTGTACACACTCCAGACCACATCGTTACACAAAATGAATGCACTTCCAGGTGTTAGTGGCACTCCGCTTGCACGTCACACTGTACAGCACGGTCTGTTGTGTGTTGTTTCTTACATATCGGCAAAACAACTGTGTCTTGGACGGGGTGCCAGCCCATCACACACACATTCACACACACATTCACACACTACGGACAATTTTGGAAATACCAATCAGCCTACAACACGTCTATGGACTAGTGAAGGAAACCGGGGTACCCTGAGGAATTCCCCGAAGCACGGGGAGAACATGCAAACTCCATGCACTCAGGGTGGGGGGCAGGATTCGAACCCCCAACCCCAGAGGTGCGAGGGAAACTAAACCACCATGTCTCCCATGTAGCATTAGGTTCTAGGTCTTTTCTGTAAATGTGTTTGATAAAGGTAGTAAAAGGTAATCATTCACAGGAAACAAAATAAAGAAATGAAATAAATTGTCATTATGTCTATAAATTATGTATATATACGTTTTATGTACTGCAATACATTTTATGTACTACCTTATAAAGCTCATTCATTCGCTCGTCTGTGTAACTGGACCTCATAAACAACAAATCTAGATTTTCTTCTAAGATGTGTGAATTAACACTGTGTTGCTGACAAACACATGACACAGCACCGGAGGCATGTCCTGTTGCTCTGCTGAAGAAAGATTTATCCTGAACTCCCCTTTCTGTCTCCAGCATGTCCCAACAGATGAGAATAAAATGTTCTGAACTGTTCTCAGCTTCACTGAGATCACGAATAATCCACGTGGAGATTTCTTCCGATACTTCAACGAACAATCTGCACTGGAGACTTTGGCAATAAACCTACGCTAGAACTGGGAAAATAGATTTGAAACATATTCTCATTTACGTGAAACTTGCAAAGCGCAGACTGGCAAGAATCTGACAGGAAAGCTCTGTTAATGCTCCAGTACTAACTCAGACACTCAGTCTACTGCAATACCACAAAGTATGTTGATACTGGAAAAGTGGTATTTGCTTCTTACATCTACAGCGATGTAGTCTGAACTAAGAGGCCCTCGCTACAGATTTTATGTGTCTGGACCACTGCAGAAATGCATCACTGGTAAGACAAGAAAAGATGTGAAACATGAACTATTTAAAACATGACTGACTTTGGTCAAATGATTCAATTATGCTTATCAAGACACAATAATAGCCTTTCCCGGTGTAAACAATACAGCTCATTCACTCACTGATTACTCTTCTCTTCTACCATTTAGATGAACAGCCTAATGTCGTGTACTGGCCTGGTTCAGTGCCTTATATGTAGCCTGAATGGAATTGGTCCTAGATATTCAGAGCATTAACAGGAGATTAAAGTGTGTTGCACTCAGATGTGCACTTCTGAATATTCCCAGACGTGCAGACTAATCTACGAAATCCAGACAACTGACTTTGAAATAAGACAGACATTGCTCCAATGAATTAAAATAGTACTTGGTCCCTTTAATACTGTTTCCTTTCTTTTGTGTGTGTGTGTGTGTGTGTGTGTGTTGGAATTTTTTCCCCTCATTTTTGCTTTTTCTTCCAATTTTTCCACTGGCTCCGAGTTTGGACACTTTTTCCACGATTTCAGGGGTTTGAAAAAAAGGGTGTACTTGAAAATATCAAGTGGCGATATATGTAGCTGAACACTTTGTCCAGAACATTCCACCATATGGTGTCACCCAAACTCAAGCTGAGTACACAAATTATCAATCTGTGAAAAATATGGCAACATCCATCCATCCATCTTCTACCACTTACTCCTTCTTCAGGGTCAAGGGGAACCTGGAGCCTATCCCAGGGAGCATTGGGCACAAGGCGGGGTACACCCTGGACAGGGTGCCAGTCCATCGCAGGGCACAATCACATACACACTCACACAACCATTCATACACTACAGACAACTTTAGACTCACCAATCAGCCTACCATGCATGTCTTTGGACTGGGGGAGGAAACCGGAGTACCCGGAGGAAACCCCCGCAGCATGGGGAGAACATGCAAACTCCGCACACACATGACCCCGGCGGGAATCGAACCCCCAACCCAGGAGGTGTGAGGCAAACGGGCGAACGTGCTAACCACTAAGCCACCGTGCACCCAGGAAATATGGCAACACTTGGATAAAAAATAAATTAAAAAATGTTTTTGCTTGCCAGTCCTGTAATTTTGCTTCATATTTTTGTCACTTAATCACAGTAAACCGCAAAGTACGTTCTGTTACAGTCCTTTTTCTAATTCAGCACCAGTTACTTGAACACCATTAACGCGTACGATGCGACACTTCAGTGCCATACGTCTGAACAGTGACTCAACATTCTTTCCACCTGGAACAGTTCCCCAGGATACATTTGTACTCAGTCTTTTAGAGATATTCTTGGTTTGATTTAGCACATAAAGCACTGTGTGGAGATACTATTGCTGTATTGAACTGCTATATATTTACAACAGTCCTAATATGCTCAAGAATAACAGTATCCTTTAAATACCCAGGTTTAAAAATGACCTCTCTTTTGATAATCTTACATTCCCTTTCCCAAAATAATGTCAGCGGGCAATGAATCTGCACTTACGTATCGTCGCAACAGTGCCCCTTAATGGAGCTCAAGTGCAAAAAAAAACAAAAACCCCACAGACAACACTGATGTTTAACTGAGAGTGCAGGAAAGCTTACCGGTTTCAATGTCTCCTCCCTGAGCGGCGAACTGGAGCGTCCGATGGAGGTGGAGAAACGGCTGCTGCTGCTGCTCAGGGCGTCCTGTGTGGAGCTGCGTGACATCCCGAAACCTGAGCGCAAGCTGCTGCTGCTGTAGGACTCGGTGGCATCATTTGTCCGGCTCCTGTATGCCTGCTTCAGACTGCTGCTGCTGCTGGACGTGTCACTGAGGGCGAGCGAGGACAACTCCCGTGTCAGGTCGCTCTGACTAACTGACTTTCTTCGGTTTAGGGAGACACTGGATGACATGGGAGAGGTGGAGAGGTAGCTGGTCTGTGCCGGCGAGTAGTCGTAGGCCGAGTAGGCTGAGCCACCATTCAGTCCTGAACTGTAGCCCTTTAAGGGCGTGCGACTCAGGCTCTCGCTGCGCCGGCCGCTCAACAGGTCAGTGCGAGGGATAGGACGGCCACGCTCAGGCTCTGAGGAGCTATAATTCCGTGTGCGACTGCCGCTTGAGCTTAAGTAGCTAGAGCTGGAGTACGCTGTTGAGGGGGCTTTGTATGAGAGCTTGTCCCGATCGTAAGTCCCGAGCGAGGGCGTCAGGGAGGAGCTGTATGAGCTATAGTGGCTGGTATAAGAGGAGCCAGCATAGCGCTTGGCCGTGGAGGAGACGCGAGACATTCTGAGAGCTCGGACAAAGGAGAGACAGTGACAGGCCGCATCGACTGCAAAACAAGAATAATAATCACCTTTATTTTCATTTTATTTTGCCTACTCAGGGTTACTTTACAATATTCAATAATAATAACAACTGTAACAACAATAATAAATCATCATCAATATTACTAATCATTAATGACAAAGGTGATTATTATGAATGAATGAATGAATAACACAATTTTACCGTTAATAATGAATTAACCGATCAATTTATAAATACAAAAAAACCAAAAGAATTTGGTTTCTACAATATTCATGAATATTTTACAATAGAAACAGCACTAAAACGTCGTATTTATTAACGTCAAGTCGAACAGTCAATCTCTCACTCACCAAACTGTAACAAACTTCCAATCGGAAACTATACGATCACCGGCTAAACATATTGGACACCCTGGTGTATTGAGAGTCCTGTGCTCTTAAAACCATTCAGTTATTGATAGACATCACATGATTATTTTGAACATGGCACGTATGATGTGCGTGTGTAAGCAGGGCTAGATTTTCTAAGGTGTGGCATTGTGAAGCTTTGCTCCACCCACATTCTTCCAGGGAGGTCTGATGTGACTCGGGCCTGTGCACTGCAGACTCTGCTGCTTTTTTTTTTTTTTTTTTTGTGTGTGTGTGTGTGTGTGTGTGTGTGTGTGTGTGTGTGTGTGTGTGTGTGTGTGTGTGTGTGTGTGTGTGTGTGTGTGTGTAACATGAGAGTCTCCTGAGCAGAGCTGTATGTTAAGGTGGCACAGCCTGTTCTCATGGAGAGTCAGGCTCTTGTTCGGGAGCCACAGCGGTGTCTGAATAAATAAAACTATCTGGTGTTGTTGATCCGTGTCGGGTTCAGTAAAAAGGCTCCTATTTCTTTAACTGCTCTCATTCGGGGTCTCTTTGCTCTCACTCTCTCGCTCCCTCGATGGCATGCATGCACATTTGCTGTCTTTCCTCTCTCTGCCTCTCTCTCTCTCTCTCTCCAAAGAGGCATCAATAATTCAGCACTTAGTTCTGGGGTAGGTAGCACTAGAGGCAGACCAAAACACATGGCATACTAAGACTAGAGTTGAAAAAAATCCTCACCACAGAGGATACAAAAACCCGTAAGTCAATTTACTACGCTAATAGTTCCCTTAGTTCCCTTAGTGTCCAAAGTAAACAAAAACTAACCGATAGCATGCAGCATTGTAGTCAGTAGCTAAGATACGTTTCCAAGCAAAACTATCCTAAAAACATACAGACTTATTTGCCTAGTTTATTATACGCTCTGACCTTTGATATAAATTCAGGATATCTCTCCTGTTCTACACTGTACAAATATATTGATCAAAAATCTATTAATTTATGGCCAAAGGGCTTGTTGCTGTTGTTTACTACATAAATTCATTCATTCATCTCCAATAACTGCTTTATCCTGGTCAGGGTCATGGTGGATCCGGAGCTTATCCCGGGAGCTGGGCATGAAGCAGGAATACACCCTGGATGTCCATCGCAGGGCACAATGCATACACACACACTCAATCACACATAGGGGGAATTAAGAGTAGTCAGTTTGGCTGGGAGGAAACCAGAGAGTACCCGGAGGAAACCCCACACAGACAGTAACCCGAGCTCAGGTCTGAATCGGGAACCCTGGGTTCTCTTTTAATATAAGTCGTTTTACCATTTGCCAAATGATTTGCTAATTTTTTTTAGATGTTCTAAATGTTGTTTTAGATGTTCACTTCTTTTCGGACACTTTTGACCAATTCGATGTGTTGACGCGATTTCCGCCGTAAACAGGAAGTCGGGGCGGGAAATATCAAGTGGCTCCTCACCCTTATGAAATAGCCAATAGTGTTTACCTTACCTCACAGCCTGGTCTATAAGTCATACTTCACAGTCAGTGCCGAGGATTTTAATAATGTCGGTTGTGGGACACTTCAGATTCTAGAGAGCATTTGATTGGAAAGAAAATCAAAAGTGCAGAATGATGCCACCAAAATTGCTGATCCATATTGGTGGTAGAGGGAGAGAGAGACTGTGAATTTTGAATGCATACAGTACATCTTCTAAATGCGAAATGTGTCTTTGTTATGGAGCACACTAGCTTATAGGTAACCTTAAGGCTAACATATTCATCCTAAAAGCCACAAAACCTCCATTACCAGTTTGTAACAAAACAACACAGATAACACTGCAGCTGGAGATTATAAAGAATGTTACACAAAAGCAGGCTAAACGATAATCGAAACCAGAGGCGTCCAGTCAAAAAACAACAAAAACTTGTCAAGTATTCAGTAGATAAACATCAAGCCAATTTCTAAGCATACCAGAGCAAGCTACTACTGTACACACTGAAGTAATGAAGTTTCAAAAATACTAAACCAACACAAGACACTCTGGAGGAATTTAATCCTTTCTTCACAGACCTGGAGGTGTTCTTTTCAGAACATAAACAATGCTTGTGGGCAGCATGTTCAGTACTTAAACCAAAAGTCTCAGGCATCTCTATATTTACTTGGGAATATGAGCAGATAAGAGCTTGTGGTGTCCTTCATGGCCAAACTAAAGCCTTAGGTCAAGCTGTGAGTCTCTTCTCAGCTAAACCCAGCCTGCTGAGGCCAAATACACCCTGCATCTAAAATCACAAACTTTAAATGTGTACAACTTTGCATGTTTGTTCTCTTTCTAGCTCTATTTGTAGCACAAAACAGTAAATACCACATGAAACACTGGTATTAAATTATATTTACATTAGTCATGCACTTAAAATGATTATGAGTCACTCAGAAACCTGAAAACATACGTCCGGTTTTTTCATTAATTTTACTGACTTATATATTCATTCGTATATTCATTTAATTTAATAACCTAGAAAAGCTCATTTGGCTGATGTGATCTAAGAAACAATGTGTTCAGAAAAAATCTGCGACCCTCATCATTCGTTGCGTATGTGATCAGTGCCACTCGCTTCTCCGCATCACGTATGTTGGAGACAGGTGTTAGGTTAAGGGGTACCTGCTGTACGTTGAGCTGTTCTCAGTTCCAGTCAGTGGAAAAACAGAGGGTGCAGCTTGTCATATGTCCCATCCAACTTTCAATGCTCAATCCTGGAGAATTATAAAAACAACAACAACAACAACAACACACAAACAGTCAACATATATCAGGCCTTGAGAGCTTTGTTCAAACAAAGAAAAAAGATAAAAAGAGACAAGAAGACTATAATGTAGTCCAAGATAAGATATGAAGTCAAACTAATACATTGATATGCAATAAATTTGGATCAGCAGTCAGTTTGTCTCCTAAATTCCAGTAGCACGAGAAAATAAAATGTTGGTTGTTTCTATGTGAACCATCTGTGTGATATCGAAATATTATCAAAAACGGCACACTTCATGTTCAGAGCACAGCTGGAATACTTCAGAAATCCCTTGGTAAACAAACATTTTTAAATAAAACGTGACATAAAAGTAACGCCACTTGATTCCATTTAAAAATAAATAATCCTACATGGTTCTCAAAGAGCAAATTCTGGATTTTAAGAAAAAGTACAAAGTAATAAAGTACTTTATAGAATGGCTTTGAGGCTCACCAGTGGCGCATTTTGCAGTTAGACGGTGTGTCGTTTTGGAGGCTGTTACCCAAGAGTGAGAAGACCAGGAGGATTGCATGAGCACAGTGATCCAGAATGCCAGAGATCGTGTTACCCTGATGGTAAATATAGCTGTTGCCTACGACCTCGCGCGGTCACTCAACACTTAGTGGCATTCCAGTCTGCTCTTAAAGGACTAGCATTAATGCTTTTTATGGGCAGGTGAGTGGTGCATGACTGCATGTTGGGGTAAGTGTGCACTGGACTGAATTCCAAAATAATAGCATATACACCAATCAAAACCACTGAAAGATGACATGAATGATATTGATTATCTCTTTACAGTGGTATCTGTCAAGGGCAGCAAGTGAACAGTTAGTTTTCAAAGTTGATGTGTTGGAAGCAGGAAAAATGGGCAAGCGTAAGGATCTGAGCGACTTTGACAAGTGCTATATTGCAATGACTAGACGACTGGGTCAGAGCATCTCCAAAACAGCAGGTCTTGTGGGGTGTTCTGGTATGCAGTGTTTAGTACCTACAAAAAGTGGTCCAAGGAAGGACAACCAGTGAACTGACGACAGCGCCATGGGCAGCCAAGGCTCACTGATGCATGTGGGGAGTGAAGGCTAGCCCGTCTGGACCGATCCTACAGCAGTGCCCATGCTGACCCCTGTCCACCACCGAAAATACACCCCTTCATGGCAACGGTATTCCCTAATAGTAGTGGCCTCTATCAGCATGATAATGTGCCCTGCTGCACTAAAAAAAAATTGTTCAGGAATAGTTTGAGGAATGTGACAAAGAGTTCAGGCCGTTGACTTGGCCTCCAAATTCCCCAGATAACAATCAGATCGACAATCTGTGGGATGTGCTAGACAAACAAGTCTGATCCATGGAGGCCCCACCTCGCAACTTACAGGACTTAAAGGATCTGCTGCTAAAGTCTTGATGCCAGGTACCACAGCACACCTTCAGAGATCTTGTGAAGTCCATGCCTCGATGGGTCAGAGCTGTTTTAGTGGCACTGGGTGGGACCTACACAATATTAGGTAGGTGGGTTTAATGTTATGGCTGATTGATGTACATGCAGATCAGAAGTAGTTAAGTGACAAACGCAATGACAATAAATTGTCAAATGACAAGTGTGTCTCATTCAGCTATCTACAGATGGGCAACAAATTAAAGAAAAAAAGAGCAGTCTACAGGATAACAACGTCCCCACCCACAGTGCATGAGGGCTGAATGAATGGCCGATGAGGATAAAAATGACGCAAATCATACGCTCTGGCCTTCACAGTATTTTGGACTGACACACACTCCACCACCATCATAAATCACAGAGTGAAGAAAAATCTTCTGGAAGAATGCTGTTCATCCTTCCAGTACAGTTCCAGAGACTTGTACAAAACTATATGCCAATTTATTCTGTATTCTTTCTTTTAATTCGTCACCTGTATGTATTTGCTCTTTGATTCCAAGACATGGCAAGGCATTACATTAGGGATTCAGGGATTTTAAGTTGCATACGTATGACGTGCACTATCTATATACCATTAATATTATTTTAGTAGTTAAAGAATCAGTTAAAAATCAGAGGTGCTGCAGCACCCTCAGCAAACATGCTTGAGTGTTCCTTGTTTTCGTTACCACGTTTTTGCCTAATAAGAATCTTTGGCAAAGCTACACTGGATTATTTTATACAGTCACAGACTCAAAGCAGAAACCCGCAGTAGGAGTTTTCGATGTGGTAGTCTAGCCATCTCAATTTGGCTCTTGTCAAAGTCGTTTGGATCCTTCAACTTGCTCATTTTTCCTGCTTCCAACACATCAACTTTGAGAAGTGACAGTTCACTTGCTGCCTAATATATCCCACACCTTGACATGTGCCATTGTCATTGAGATAATCAATGTTATTTACGTCCCCTGTCAGTGGTTTTAATGTTATGGCTGATACATCCCTACTCATCCCCTTAAGACCAAAGCTCCTGGAGGTATTAGATGAGGGTGTTATGTAGATGTGCAGGTAAATAAATGCACTGCAACCTGACAAACTTGGAGCAGCTTAAAAGCTTTGCAGCAGCAGCAGCAGCAGCAGATCTCACTGGGGGAAAACCTTGATAGAAATCCAGGCAAACAGTAAACTGCACTGCAGTGAAAGACCCATTAAAGCACACCTATTATGGATGTTCAAATATTACCTTTCATGTAGTGTGTTATATATCCGTTCGTGAATGTAAAAAGTTTGTAATGTTTCAAAAATCATTGAGATATTGACTACGTTTACGTGGACAGCAGTAATCTAATCATTGACCTTATTCTGAATAAGACAATATTGTGATTAAGGTGTTTACATGAGTTGCTTTTAGAATATCAATTTCATGTTCCCGTTTTACATGTTATAGAACATAGATCGTTTAACGTCACACGTCATTACGTCCCCACGCCACGCGGTCCGACGTCCCTCCAGAATTTCACGTATCAACATAAAGTACGTCTTCATTTTGGGTGTTCCATTTTTTATTTTACGAAAACTTCAAGTGCAGTTAATTATTTGTCGTGCTATACGTGCAAATAGACGACTGCTTGAAGCCACGGGCTGCATCCAAAACCACATATTTACCTACATATATTTCTCCTATTATATAGCAGGTAAGTACGTGGTTTCGGACGCAGCCATTCTACCTTGTTTAGCATCAAACGGTTGAGCACTGCCGTGTGTGATCGTGTCCTATCGCAAAATCTGGTGAAAACTCCCACACGATGTTAATAGTGTGATTAAGGTGTGTACATGTCTGTAACGCACGTCGATAATGCGATTAAAACAGGAGTACTCCACGCGTCTTAATTCGATTTGTGTTTACTTCGAGTATGACTTTAACCGGATTAAGGTCATCAATAATCGCTGTTTACATGGTAGTTTCTTAATCAGAGTATTATCTTAATAGGAATATTGTTGTCCATTGAAACGTACTGATTGACTCTCAAAATCAGGAACCGATTCTGAACAGCTGAAACGAGTCATCAGTAATTCCAGATTTGCTTCCTGTACTAACTTACATAGGTTTGTACCAAAAAGCGTTACACAACAGACTGGGACATCTGACCAATCAGAGCAGAGTATACTCTCTGAAAGGAGGAGTTTAGAATGAATCCTTTAGAACGGATCATTTAACGAGTCGTTTGTAACACTGAGAGGAAAAGGTAATGCTGCAGTTTAAATTATGAACACATTAAAGTGTTTTTTGGACCTTGGATACATGTAAATCTATTGTATGATAAGTTTAAAACAAAATTAGGCACGTTTCAAAATCATAAAGGGTGCGCTTTAATGCTGTGATTAATTAACTCCATTAAACTATCTGTGCAGTTAACAATGTTAGGAGATTAATATTATAATCTGATATAAAACAGTAAAACCTCAAAGAATTATTGCTTCTTAGGCATGAAGCTTAAACAGCCCTTATCCTATAGCTATAAAGCTTTCTCTAGGACATTAGTTGTGGAGAAAAAGGAAAGCTAATCCGTTTCAATCACACACACACACAGACACACACACACGCGCGCGCGCGCACACACACACACATCTTAGCAGGCTAACTGCAAACCGTGGGAAGTATGTGCGGCACAGCATTACTCACCACAAAGTGCACTGTATCATCTTCCTGTTCTCCTCCAACACACACAGCTCCCTCACACTCTACTCCGCCATTTTAACCTCCTACAAACACATCACGCAGAAATGATACACAAAGCCACATCGCTAATACACCAATATGGGAATTTAACGCACCTTGGCCTGTGTAAAATTCCAGGCTGTTGTGTCCTGATAACGGTTCTCTCACTTTAACTCTGACGTCAGAGGCTCGTCCGATAAGTTGATTGGTTCAAATCTTTCACTCAAACGTCAGTCTGTGGCCACGCCCACAAGATCACCCTGGTGACTGAAATAAACACTGCGTTGTTCTCAAGTGGTGGATCTGAAATATCTTTTTTTTTTCTTCTTCTTCTTTTTGAGAAATAGTATTATGACTATGTATTAATGATAATATAGAGCAGACTTCCACAAACATAAGTATAAGTTGTGGACATCTGACTGTAATACTCGTGTGCTTTTTGAACATCCCATTCCTGATTTAATCCCCTTTGCTGTTATAATAATCCTGGGGTGCAGTCGGTCATCCCAGTTCATCTCAATGGTGTTCAGGGGTTGAGGGCGGGGCTCTGTGCAGGAAACTCGAGGTCTTCCACTCCAACTTCAGCAAACCATGTTGTCATTGTCATACTGGAACGGGTTTGGGCCCCTCAGGCCCACTATCTAAAATGCAAAGACATTTTAGACAATTGTGTGCTTCCAACTTTTGGGAAAGGCTATAGTCTATAGTCATGTGTCCACACAATTTATACACACACACACACACACACACACACACACACACACACACACACACACACACACACACACACATATATATATATATATATATATATATATATATATATATATATATATATATATATATATATATAGTAAAACCAGTAGTAATGATATAGTAGTAATGGTGTGTATATATACATACTCATAAAAAAAAAAAACATCACATTCAACAACACATTCAACTGCTTTTATTTCCAGCAAATTTCTTAACATGTGCAAATATTTGTATTAACATAAAAACATTCAACTACTGAGACATAAACTGAACAATTTTCACAGACATTTGACGAGCAGAATAAAGAGTAATGTAATTACTATAATGGAATAATGAGTCCCTGAACAAAGGCAGGGTCAATATCAAAAGTAACAGTCAGTATGTGGTGCTCACCAGCTGCTTAAAGTACTACAGTGCAACTCATCCTCATGGACTGCACCAAATTGGTCAGTTCTTGCTGTGAGATGTTACCCCACTCTTCGACCAAGGCAAGTTCTCAATCATGTCTGGGGGCACACATGGTTACATGTAATTTTCCACTAAAAGAACAATCAGCTGTCCTTCGTCTCTCCCTGCAGCAGGATTATGGCATATTCATGTAGGTGAGCAGGAACCCTAGGCATCTTTGATCTGGTGAAAGGTCTCTTTAGTGTCCTGAGTTACTGTAAATGTTACCTTAATTGCCCACCACCTGTAAACTGTTCGGGTCTTAAGTACTGTTCCACAGGTGCATGTGCAATAATTGTTTATGATTCATTGAACAAGCATGAAAAACATAGTTTAAACCCTTTCCAATAAAGATCTGTAATGCTTATTTGGAATTTTACAAAATTACCTTTAAAATACATCTCCTGAAAAAGGGACGTTTCTTTTTTTTCTTCTTTTTTTGAGTTTATACATATATACATTACCAGTGAAAAGTTTGGAGACACTTGACTGAAATGTATCTCATGATCTTAAAGACCTTTTGATCTGAAGGTGTATGAGTAAATGTTTGAAATCGGTGATGTTACATGTTACAAACATTTTCAGTTTTTAAATTTTTTTAAATGGACGATTTGCAGCGAAATATTCAGAAAAGCAGCCAGTAAGTGTCCAGCATAGGTGGGAAAAAAGAATGAGTGTTTCTAAACTTTTGACGGTAGAGTGTGTGTGTGTGTGTGTGTGTGTGTGTGTGTGTATATATATATATATTTATATATATATATATATATATATATATATATATATATATATATATATATATATATATATATATATATATATAGGCAGATACCCTGTGAACCTTTCTGGCAAGCTTTCAAAAGATATATATATATTTTTTGAACGTCACAGGGAATCTGGCTGATACTAGAAGTGTGCATTGTATTTTTACCTTCACGTGAGTGAAAGTGAGTGGAAGCTTATGGGACAATGTAAATTTTCATTTACATTCATTCAATCATCCTCAGTAACTGCTTGGTCACGGTCATGGTCCTTTAAATTAGGTTTTATATTTCAGCTAATAGAACCAACCAATTCAATAGAAAATATTGCAGGCAGGTACACACAAAAATGATAATCACCCAAGTGGGATAAAAAAACCTCCTGCATACTAATTATGAATTCAGGTAGATAAAGGACAGGGTGCAGGGCGCAACTCTGTGTCGATGCCCATGGTTCTGTAATGGCCACATATGGATATGATGGTCAGGCGTGCACAAACGTTTGGCCATATATTGTATATTTGGAACACTAAGCAGATGCAGGTACATATAGCGACATCTCAAAAGCATAGTCTCTACTCTCAGAGTTGTGGACAACTTTTGGTCATTGTGGGAAACACTGCTGTCTCATTTTTTTTTTTTCTTTAATTGGAGACTTTGTGTGTGTGTGTGTTTAGGGGGATTGTGAGAGTAAACAAAACATGAAGGATGTGAACTGGAACGGAGTAATGTTAGTCAATTGCGAATCTGTTTTTAGAGGAACCTAATATGGTGAACAAATTATATTATAGAACTCAGGCAATTTTACTGGGGCTATCTTATACAGTGTGGCAAGTAATAATCTGGAAAGACCTTTGTAATATCACTGTCTAAAACTGGATTTAAAGAGAAGCAAATCAGTAAATGGATCACATGTAAATTAATCAATAAAATAAAATGGAGAAAAAAAAGCATAGTTTCGTCTGTTCATGATTTGCTTTTATATGAACATATCTTGGTTAACTATGGTAAACATGGTGTACTAAAGCCATGATTAATTTTCCAAGGGTTACTGATGCCAAATGTGGAAAAAATGAAATCTCAAAATTATAAATATCCCTCAGAAATCTAGTTTATTTCCCATCAACCTTCATGGAATTTCTTTCATCATCCAGAAAATCACTTATAACTCAATGCAAACAGATTGAATAAACGTTCTTTAAGCAACAGCATATTAGTTAACATGCATGTGAATTGGTGAGTGGTGGAAGCAAAAACAAACCAGTCACATTCGAATTGAAAGTCACACCGCTGTTTATGCAGGGATAATCCATTCAGTCAGGGTTTCAGTGCTCAGGTTGATAGAGAATAAATGCATTCAATAGGCAGAGTAAAATAGGTTGTCTTTTATGTTCCAATATATTGTATTGTTTGAGACCTTTCCCAAAATACGTTCATCATAAAGTTAAACTGATATGGAAAATTCTCCTTTAATGGTTAAAGCAAGGTTTAAGAATAGCATCAAAATAAGGGGAAAACTAAATGTAGCTCTGATATAAACTTGACAAAAATTACTCTGTGAAAAATAAATTAAATAAATTAATTTAAGAATAACTCCATCAACAAATTGTTGGAAAATATATAAATGAACACATTTTTACAAATGCATCCTGCTAATGTAATTGAAAAATACATAACACCAGAATACCATTACAGTGCAATGAGCAAAATCAACACGGCATCTTTTTCATTATCCATTACCACTTAAAAAAGGGATCATATTAACGTCTGTCGTTAAACACCTTCAGTGTGAATTTGATTCACTTCCTTTCTGGCTTCAACATCGATGTACTGGGTACAAGCATGGCAACTGTGTATAAAATTTTGTGTGTAATTTAAAAATCTACAGTGTTTACTTATAGCTGAACTAGGTTAACATCCGAAGCCAAAGAATCTGCTCCAAGTACTTTTTTTTTTTTTTTTTTTTAATTTTATTTTATTTAAAGGGAAACTTGTTTTATATGGACAAGTCCCTGAATTGAATATATCCTACAAAGCAATTAGTTTTTATTTTCTCTTCAAATATGATTATGTGGTTATACAGATTAATTCAAATTTCGATTATTTCTCTAACCAACTACTCACTGCAATACTATTATACGCAATCTATAAGGTATAGAAGATAACGACATTACTTTGTTATGAAATATGATTAGGAGAATTTACTCCTAACCATTTGGAGAAAAACAAAACAAAACAAAACAAGTGTACAAATCACCACAGTTAACACCACGCTTCGTGTTCATTGGGATTCCTAGCTAAAATTTCAGGATTACTTCCTCACACTGACTTCCATGTATCCTCTAAGCTTGGAATTACCAACACTGAACTTCAGTTGTCCATTTAATGACTACATAGATACAAGAACAGTGTCTGTCATCAATAATATAAACATAATATATGATCGTTATATCATAAACTTAATTACCTCTAGTATAATCATTTTTATAACTACAAAAAACAAGAAATAATCTTCTAGTTCTCACTAAGGAGAACACTATGCAATAATCAATAACCACAATAAAACAATAAGGGAATGTAAAGGAGTTGCATTGAAACCCTATAAAAATTATTCAGGTTGTAGAATTGAGATTAATCTAAGAACTGCAAATCCTTGTCTATGGCTAATAATACTAATGCTAAAGCACACATCTACTGAAATTTAATGGTAATTATTATAGAAATCTGCTACCCAAATTCTGACATGGTATTAATGTAAATTGTCAAGTTCTAATATTGACCTCCCACTCCATAAAGCATTCGCTGCAATCAATTTACTATTTAAAGAAAAAAAAAAAAAAAAAAAAGAACACATGACAAACACTGTTATACCCTGAAAAATTCCTAACCTTTTCTATTCAACATGAGGTTAAATATACTTGAGTTTTTTTTAATGAAAAATATTTTTGTAAGAAAAAAACTGTAAAGTCACGCATGGAGCATATCACATATTGTATTTTCCTTATATACGTATGTATATATTCAACAGCATTGTCTTTAATTCCAATCGAGTCAAACAAACAACAAAGAAATTAAGCAAATTGTCTGAGTTTGATTTAAAAAGAAAAAGGAAACAAATTAAGAAAAATGCAGCTGAAATCCACTGCACCATTGACTGCACTTCAGGAGGTAGGAATTGCATGACAATATATATGATATAATTCAGGTTATTACTTATGTTCCAACCTTACATTATACTTTATAAACACTATAGACGTACCTCTATTACTTTATAATGCCTGCGTAGGCACATATTTCTTTGATTTAAAATGAGCAAATATCCATTCATCCATCCATTTTTCTACAAAGGGTGACAGGGAGCCTGGAGCCTATCCCAGGGATCTCGGGGCACAAGGTAAGAACACGATAGACAAGAAACACATAGACGGGGTGCCAACCCATTGCAGGGGAAACACACACACACACACACACATACACACACACACACACAACTACGGACAATCTGGAAATGCCAATCAGCCTACAACATGTGTATTTGGACTTGCGGAGGAAAACGGAAAGCACTGGGAGAACATGCAAACTTCGTGCACACAGGATTCAAGTGGTACAAGTATCATCTATTCTGATAACCACCAGGGTAGACACTAACTTGCAGTGTGTTCATGCACAAACCAAAAATTAAAAAATAAATAAACTCATTTATCTTTAGCATGTCCCTCCTTATTATACTGTCAGATTACTAATTACTGTCGAACGTTGTGGCCTGAGAGTTATGCTATACATATACCAGCTACAAATCCACCATTTTCTCCTTAGGACAATCATGGGGTGTGACTCCTTTTCTCCCTCCTGTGGCAAACCACAATATAACTGATGGCAGATGATTGTCAAGTTTCACAGGATGCACTTTTTGAACTAGCAAAGCTCTTTTGTGCTTTCCTTTTAAAGAAACAGGCATTTACTAAACAGTTAACCGCAAACCCCATTCATGGTCAAAGGCAACATAAATGACGAAAGCCAAATGTACGGCATGTCAACAAACGCAGCGGCACACACACTGAACAGCAATGTGAGCTGCAAGATGCCCTTTAATACACAATGTAATGTCTCTAAAATTCAAGGCGGTCTGAAAAGCCTATATATATATATATATATATATATATATTATATATCTTTTTTTTGGAATCATGTCTCACACACATTGTGGAGTCTATGGCGTGTTAGTATAGACACAAATTATTCCAGCGCAGTTTCATCTTATTCCTTATACCAGTCACTCATTTGGTCTTGGGCACCACCAGGAGCTCGTCCCCATCCCGAATGCTGTAGGAATGCAAGGCCCTTGTGCTATACTTCATCTCTTCAGGCCCAAAGGCTGAGTGCATGTCCTTGTCAATGTAGTAGAGACGCATGTTAGTGACTGAGAGTCGCACCACTGCTTTCAGCTGCTTTTTCAGCTCAGCCACGGTCTGATCCAGCCGGATATTCACCTGCTCTACCCGGTCCTCACAGCGCACTTCCACCTTAGCGTGGCAGCGCGGCCGCAGGTCGATCTCGGCCAGTGGCGCCAGCTTCCCGTACTTGGTCACCAAACAGTGATATCTATCATAAAAATGCACAGGAGTGTGTCAGATACATTTATTTAACATCTATACACATAATTACATGTTGCAATCACAAATGCAATCGTGTTTTTACAATGCCTTTCAAAATTAGAGACACCATTTATGAAAATAATAAAGACAATATAGAAACGATAACATTCGGTGGTTAATATGGGGATGCTATACAGAATTATTTAAACACACTGGAACGAACGCATTTACCAAGCTGCATACAAACACATTTATTCTTAACCTACAAGAACTTGGGGATTCCTGAAAATCCAGTTAGGTCAGAAAAACATTTGCATATCTTACGAGAGCTTTTGAGTTTGTTTGAATTCAAATTCAAATCATATAACTGCCATGAGTTACTGCAGCTTCACATATATAGATTATGCTGTCAAGCTTAAACAGATTACTTCTTTCATCTGCAGAGACAAATAGAATTTGTGAAACTTAGTTGTTTCATATTAATGACCTGAAAGAAATAAATTAAGCCAAATTCATAAATTAAAACAAGAAAGCCAAGCCATTTCATTAGAACAACAGAAATGCTACCCTATAAAAAGAGGAAGAGTATGGCTGAGTATGGGAAAGTATGGAAGAGAATGGAAGAGTAAGGCTGAGTATGGAAAAGTATGGCTAAGTATGGAAGGGTATGGAATAGTATGGAAAAGTATGGAACAGTATAGCTGAGTAGGGAAGAGCATGGCTGAGTACGGAAAGTATGGAAGAGTAAGGCTGAGTAAGGCTGAGTATGGAGTAGTATGGCTGAGTATGGCAGAGTGTGGAAGAGTATGAAATAGTATGGCTGAGTATGGAAGAGTATGGCTGAGTAAGGAAGAACAAGGCTGAGTATGGAAAAGTATGGAAGAGTAAGGCTGAGTATGGAAAAGTATGGAAGAGTAAGGCTGAACAGGGTATAGAATGGAAGAGTAGGGAAGAGTATGGCTGAGTATGGAATAGTATGGAAGAGTAAGGCTGAGCAGGGAATAGTATGGAAGAGTAGGGAAGAGTATGGCTGAGTATGGAAGAGTATGGCTGAGTATGGAAGAGTATGGCTGAGTAGGGAAGAGTATGGCTGAGTATGGAAGAGTATGGCTGAGTATGGAAGAGTATGGAAGAGTATGGAAGAGTATGGAAGAGCATGGAAGAGCATGGAAGAGTAAGGCTGAGCAGGGAATAGAATGGAAGAGTAGGGAAGAGTATGGCTGAGTATGGAATAGTACGGAAGAGTACGGCTGAGCAGGGAAAAGTATGGAAGAGTAGGGAAGAGTATGGCTGAGTAGGGAAGAGTATGGCTGAGTAGGGAAGAGTATGGCTGAGTAGGGAAGAGTATGGCTGAGTAGGGAATAGAATGGTAGGGTATGGCTGAGTAGGGAAGAGTATGGCTGAGTATGGCAGAGTATGGCAGAGTAGGGAAGAGTATGGAAGAGTAAGGTAGAGTAAGGTTGAGTATGGAATAGTATGGAAGAGTATGGCAGAGTGTGGAAGAGTATGAAATAGTATGGCTGAGTAAGGAAGAGTATGGCTGAGTATGGAAGAGTAAGGCTGAGTATGGAAAAGTATGGAAGAGTAAGGCTGAGTATGGAAAAGTATGGAAGAGTAAGGCTGAACAGGGTATAGAATGGAATAGAATGGTAGAGTAAGGCTGAGTATGGAAGAGTATGGCAGAGTAGGGAAGAGTATGGCTGAGTAGGGAATAGAATGGTAGGGTATGGCTGAGTAGGGAAGAGTATGGCTGAGTAGGGAAGAGTATGGCTGAGTAGGGAAGAGTATGGCTGAGTAGGGAAGAGTATGGCTGAGTAGGGAAGAGTATGGCAGAGTATGGCAGAGTAAGGCAGAGTATGGAATAGTATGTAAGAGCAAGGCTAAGTATGGAAATGTATGGAAGAGTAAGGCTGAGTATGGAAAAGTATGGAAAAGTAAGGCTGAGCAGGGAATAGAATGGAAGAGTATGGCTGAGTATGGAATAGTATGGAAGAGTAAGGCTGAGCAGGGAATAGTATGGAAGAGTATGGCTGAGTATGGAATAGTATGGAAGAGTAAGGCTGAGCAGGGAATAGTATGGAAGAGTATGGCTGAGTATGGAAGAGTATGGAAGAGTATGGAAGAGTAAGGCTGAGCAGGGAATAGTATGGAAGAGTATGGCTGAGTATGGAATAGTATGGAAGAGTAAGGCTGAGCAGGGAATAGTATGGAAGAGTAGGGAAGAGTATGGCTGAGTATGGAATAGAATGGTAGAGTAAGGCTGAGTATGGAAGAGTATGGAAGAGTAAGGCTGAGTATGGAAGAGTATGGAAGAGTATGGAAGAGTAGGGAAGAGTATGGCTGAGTAGGGAAGAGTATGGCTGAGTATGGCAGAGTATGGCAGAGTATGGCAGAGTATGGCAGAGTAAGGCTGACTATGGAATAGTAAGGAAGAGTAAGGCTGAGTATGGAAAAGTATGGAAAAGTAAGGCTGAGCCGGGAATAGAATGGAAGAGTATGGAAGAGTATGGAATAGTATGGAAGAGTAAGGCTGAGCAGGGAATAGTATGGAAGAGTATGGCTGAGTATGGAATAGTATGGAAGAGTAAGGCTGAGCAGGGAATAGTATGGAAGAGTATGGCTGAGTATGGAAGAGTATGGAAGCGTATGGAAGAGTAAGGCTGAGCAGGGAATAGTATGGAAGAGTATGGCTGAGTATGGAATAGTATGGAAGAGTAAGGCTGAGCAGGGAATAGTATGGAAGAGTAGGGAAGAGTATGGCTGAGTATGGAATAGAATGGTAGAGTAAGGCTGAGTATGGAAGAGTATGGAAGAGTAAGGCTGAGTATGGAAGAGTATGGAAGAGTATGGAAGAGTAGGGAAGAGTAGGGAAGAGTATGGCTGAGTAGGGAAGAGTATGGCTGAGTATGGCAGAGTATGGCAGAGTATGGCAGAGTATGGCAGAGTATGGCAGAGTATGGCAGAGTAAGGCTGACTATGGAATAGTAAGGAAGAGTAAGGCTGAGTATGGAAAAGTATGGAAAAGTAAGGCTGAGCCGGGAATAGAATGGAAGAGTATGGAAGAGTATGGAATAGAATGGTAGGGTATGGCTGAGTAGGGCAGAGTATGGACGAGTATGGACGAGTATGGACGAGTATGGACGAGTATGGACGAGAATGGCTGAGTATGGCTGAGTATGGCTGAGCAGGGAAGAGTATGGAAGTGTAAGGCTGAGTATGGAAAAGTATGGCTGAGTAGGGAAGTGTAGGGAAGAGTATGGCTGAGTATGGAAGTGTAGGGAAGAGTATGGCTTAGTAGGGAAGTGTAGGGCAGAGTATGGCTGAGTAGGGAAGTGTAGGGCAGAGTATGGCTGAGTAGGGAAGTGTAGGGCAGAGTATGGCTGAGTAGGGAAGTGTAGGGAAGAGTATGGCTGAGTAGGGAAGTGTAGGGAAGAGTATGGCTGAGTAGGGAAGTGTAGGGAAGAGTATGGCTGAGTAGGGAAGTGTAGGGAAGAGTATGGCTGAGTAGGGAAGTGTAGGGAAGAGTATGGCTGAGTAGGGAAGTGTAGGGAAGAGTATGGCTGAGTAGGGAAGTGTAGGGAAGAGTATGGCTGAGTAGAGAAGAGTATGGCTGAATAGGAAGAGTATGGCTGAGTAGGGAGTAATAACAGACTTTTTCAGTAATAGCGAACAAGGGTGGAGACCTCACTGCTCCTTTATATTTGTTTGTGCAGATGTAGTGTTCTCTTCAACGCATACTACAGCTACAAAGCCACATGCATTTGCAAAATATCTGCAGTTTGCTGCAACACAAAACAACATTCTGTTCTTTGTCAAAACTATACACTCGCTGGCCACTGTAATCACATTTCCCCCAATTCTGATGTTTAATGTGAACGTTAACTGAAGCTCTTGATCTGTATTTGTATGATTTTAACAAATTGTTCTGCAGCCATGTGACTGGCAGAGAACTGCATGAATAAGAAGGGGTACAGGTGTCCTATTAAACTGGCCGGTTAGTGTACGTTATAACTGAGCTCCAGCACATTGGTTCTGAGCCCCTCTCACTGGACCTGTGAGGCAGCTCCTCTTCAGAGTGATCCCGATAATAACGGATGAAGAACCTCTCAGCATCCTCACGTTCTAACTCTGTAACAATGCTCCCGTTGAGGCAAGTCACTTGAGGCAACCTGAGACAGGAACACAAAGGTACTGAGAGTTCTACAGGTAATGGCTGAACTTCTACAAGTAGCAGAGTGCTAATGAGTAACTTACTGAGCTATCATGAGACTGCGCCTCTCTGTGTTAGTGTAGGTCTCCAGCAGAGGAATGCCCCGCAATCTCACTTCCTCCAGCTTGGGTAGAAAATTTAACTTCTCTATGTCTTCCCATCGACTGAGACCTAAACAAGCATGTAAGCAATATTAGAGATGGTTGAGTAAAGCTGCATTTGGGTTAAATTTATGGAACAAAGTTGATACAATATAATACTTTTCTTAACGTGAATAAAAATGCTGGCAATACTTAATGAAACTGGAAAATGATGAAACATTTGTATGATATGTGATCCGTATCATGATATATAAGTTTGCTAACAAACTTTGCCAGAAGAACAGCTGTGTTGCATTTAAATAGGAAAAAAACAAAAGAAAGACAGAGTTCAGTGATAAATAGTGTTATCTCTATTGTTGTGAGATTGTGTGATAGAATACAAGTAATGCCACAGCCATGCTCTCTGATTGGGAGGGATGCCATTATTCTCTCCTGTCAATCAAAGTGACAATAATCTTGGGTGATATCCTCTGACTTTGTTTAGCTGCCCTATGACAGCATAGACAAGTTGACTTCATGCGTCTCAGAGGAACTATACGTGAGCCCTCATCCTCGCTGGTTACGAGTGCTGCATCACAATTTGCCTACTTATACGATGACTAAAAGTATGTACTCTTTTTGTGAAGAAAAAGTACATACTTTTGAGTGTGTAGCAAAGGTGATTAGTTCTGGGACATACCAACACTTCAGGTAACGAAAGACAACGTTGTTGCCTAGTTACGCACACTGTCAGTGTAAACAAACTCCTCGTTGTATTTCGGCTTTTCTTCATTCATAATTCCTTAAATAATTTCATTTACCATTCCCTTGATGTATTTTTCCACGTTTCATTTACACCTCTCTAAAATGCACACGTGAATTCGGCAAAGCAAACCCCCCCCTTACAGAAAGATTTCATGATAGGTTTTATGAGAAACCATACCCGAGTTGTGCAGATTGATGCTACGCAGATTAGGAAAGAGTCGGCGAAGATTGTCCTCAGAGTCAAGAATGGAGTTCAGGTTGTTGTTAGCCAAGACGAGCGTGTTGAGGGAAGGGAATATGGTGCCGAACTTGCGCACCTCGCTCCAGTCCTGCAGATTGTTGTCTGTAATGTGCAGCAGCCGCAGAGAATGACATGGAGTGGCAGACACCATCACAGTGCTGTACTCGTTAAGGCACAGGAAAAGCTCCTCCAATCTAGAGGACACACATGTATGCATGTGAGGACTTTACATTTTTACTGTCAGCTATAAAAAACCCAGTGACTGACTGACTGACTGCATGAACAATATAGTCATCATAAAAGGATTGAGAATCATGGATTGAGAAAAAGGATTGAGAGTTCATGTGTGTTGTTAAAGGGCCTTGACCTTCAGCAGCAAATCAACCATTTCCAACAGTATTCAAAGCAGGATGGAAGATACAGTCATAAAAAACTGGCACAAAAACCTGATCAGTTTCTTGTAGGACACTGGTACGATGTCAGTATCAGACAGATATTTTCTGTACATTCTTTAAATCTATAAGACAATAAACAGAATTAAACTTTTTTTTTATATATATATAATTGAAAATTTTTAATTTGCTGGTTTGGCTGACACTTTTATCCGAAGCAATTAAGACACCAAAACAGAGCACTTGAAGGTTAAAGATCTTGCCCAAAGAAACCAACATGGCAGTTTGATAGCACTGGGCTTTAAATTCTGTCTGATCAGTAGCCCAAAGCCTTAGCCAATGAGCCACAACTTACCAAAACACTGCTCACTGAGTAATGATCTGATGGATCTCACTGTCATGACAAGGTCAATACGTTTTTAATCAGCCTTTTTACCTTGCAGTACTGCATGTGGGTGAACCTGACGAGCATTCCTTCTTATGCTCAGTATACACTGTTCAGATCAGCAGCTCAAGTGTTTATCTTGTGGGGCGGCTGTGCCTCAGGTGGTAGAGCGGGTTGGTGGTTCGATCCCCGGGCCACACGTCTCCACATGCCAAAGTGTCCTTAGCAAGACACTGAACCCCAAGTTGGTCCCGATGGCAGGCTAGCACCTTGCATAGTAGCTCTGCTGCCATTGGTGTATGAGTGTGTGAATGAGGCACAGTGTAAAGCGCTTTGTAGAACCGCTAAGGTTAAAAAGCTCTATATAAGTGCAGACCATTTACTATTTATCGGTCATGGACCGTCCAGGGACCCCTGTTTAAACAGAGCCCCTGCCGTGACATGTGTCTCTTAGGATATTCTCCTAGGGTGGTGAATATCACCATCATCTTGTCTATGTGCACACATGCTGAGATCTTACAACAGTCATAACACGAACAAATAACATAGTATGAAAGTGAAATAACGATATAAACATGACTTATAAACTTATAAAACCATAAAGTCTATAAAGCTATAAAACCCCAGGATCCGGTTTTAACTGAGACTTAGTTTATAAGTAAACTTTTATGTTCTACATTGTTGCAAATAAGGAAACAGTAAACAGCATATTATCAAAGCATAACATAGCATAACATAAGCATAATAAGATCTATGCAATTGATATTCAGTACGCCCAAGACGTTTATATATCGATGTTTTTAATCAAAGAAATGAAACATATTGGGAGTTCTGTAGTGATCTTACTCAGGCATCGCACGCGTGAAGGCGTGGACGACGTCCCAAGAAATCTGAGTGTTGTTGAGGACGAGGCGGTGCACTCTAGTTAACGCCTCAGCACAGAACGACTCCAGCGCTGCGTCACTCAGCGGGTTTGAGCTAAGGTTCAGGCATTGCAGGTTTGGAATGTTCATAACAATCTTACTGATCTGAACAGAGGCAAGTAACAGAGTTAATAATCGACAGTGTAACAGAAATTGTACTGGTTATGTGTGGCAATGAGTTGCCATGTTTCATACTGCCATACATTCGTGGCCAGCGCAAATAAATGAGACAGCTACCTCATTCCAGTCCTGGAATTTGTTATGAGATAAATCCAGTTCAACCACATGGGCACAAAAAGCTGCAATCTCTCCTTCATCCCCTGCTAGGCTAATTCCACAGCCATTCAGGACCAGCACACTGGGCAGGTTCAGTCTGTCTGGTAGGGTAATAAAATATACAGCCCTTTCATTCACTTATCTCTAGACTTTACACTAAGAACCACAGACTGAGCTCATATAGCAACAATGCTGACTGACTCACAAATGGTTGTCAGTGTCTAACTTGGTCATACCTTTCATAGGAGAGCCCTGATGGCCAGACGGGACAACCACCCCAATACCAGGGCCCCGGCGGTAGGGGAAGTTCTCAGGGCTGTATTTCTCACTCATCACTTGCATAAACGTGCGGCCTTCCACCTCAGGTGCCTCCATGGCCCCGTCCCACACACCCCACCAACTGCTGCTCTTAAACAAAAAAAGAAAGAAAATTTTAAATACTCTTAAAAACAGTTTCTCTTAATATTTACTCACTGCTTTAAACAGAATCAAATTAATGATACAAATCTCAGTTAGTTTGTTTATTAGACATTGGTTCAAGTCATCAAATCAGCCTGACTGTCTTTGCAGAACTACTACTTCTGTTGTCTCACTGATTTCCCGTCACAACCACGCTCACCTGTTTGGGATTTCTTGATTAGTTGTTCTATTTAAGCTCCTTGTTTTGTCACCTTGTTTGCTGGATGTGGTTGTTCTCTTATATTTGTTATTGCTTTTGTTCATGCACTGTGTTTTGATAAGTTAGTCCTTTTTTTTTTTCTTTGGGTTTATTTTCTAGTTTACCAAGTTTCCGATAGTCCTGGTACCTAGTGTGTTTATTCCTCGTGTCTGTCCGTAATAAAGAAAGTTCTGCATGGACTCTCCTCTGTGACAGTCAGGAAATATGGGCTGTTTCTCATCTGTATTTATATCTATGTCTACAGTTCTGACAGTACTTACAAAGCAATCTTACCTGTCGTAATGTGCAGTTCCACAAATCTGTAACAGCCTGAAGTGGCTGGCCACTGGCGAAGGAGTGAGCGTGTCCTGAAAAGCCACTCCTCTCACTATATTTTAAAGGTGTGATTAGATATAAGAGGAGGGCCTGTAGAAACTCCTGTAAAAACAATCATGGGATCAGTCTTCCTGAAACAAGTGCTAACTTTAAATGAGATTAAGATATGTGCAAATAAGAAACGAATTTCAGTTCAGGAAAGCTGCTAAGTTTCAGAACTACAGTCATGGGGGAAAGAAAGCAAACCCTCCTTCATTTGTATGTTTTTATTCATCAGGGCCTAAAACAATATTGTAAAGCTGAATGGGACAAAATACACTGTATTTTTTCTTTTTTTAAGTTGAGGACATTTCCAGTGGTACCAACCCACATCTTTCCATTTTGGACTGAATTTTGGCGATGTTTACATTTATCTTATTTGGCTGACACTTTTATCCAAAGTGACTTACAACTGAGATAACTGAGCAGTTGTGGGTTCTTGCTGCCTTAACCACTGTGCCACCAGTCAGTTGCTAAGTAATGCGAAACAACAAAAGTAATTACAATATGCTTCAACACGCGCTGTATCTATGCTCAAGGGGGGGGATTGTTATCCGTTAACAATATGTAATCCCAGCATAAAGTTCTGTGGATCGGACTTGAAAATATATATTTTTAGGTCACTACTACTGTAAACCCACTGATACTCAGTGTCAGATCTGTACATCTATTCTGTCACAATTTATTTAATTAACCTCTTCTGATCAGTAACTATATACTCCGAGGAAACAAAAAGGTCTTATATTATTCTATTTTAATGATCTTAACAACAAAATTAGCAAGTATGAAGGAAACATCTCAGGACCTCCTGTGCCACCATTTTCTCATTTACTTTTGCTGCAGTGAACCGTTTAGTTTGTGTATGCAAAGATAAAATCATGATAATGATTAACATGTTAGGTGTAAAACTCAAACTAACATGTCTGGGTGTACAAAATTTAAATAAAGTGAAAATAAAATAAATGGATGAAGGAATAAAATCAAAAGCTGTACAGAAGTTTACCCACAGGGCTTAAACAAGGGAAAACCCATCACCTAATAAGTTACTTTATCTATTTGTTTAACTCTTGCTAAATTTCCTTAACAACGGTTTTACTGCTAATACCAAAAACAGCTTATTATATTGCCGTTTTGGGCATGGCCCATTTTATTTTATTTTATTTTTTTGTCCAGGAGTGTACGTGAAGGTCAAATTAAAACATTGTGAATGACTAGATTATATTACACAGAATACTGTAAATAAATAAATAAATAAATAAATAAATAAATAAGCAAAATTAGTTAAATCTCTTTACATTAGATGGGAAAAGGTTAACAAAAATGGATTCAATAAGCATGAGATGGAATAGAAATAAAAGACATGTCTGACAGTCGGCACGGACAGGGCAGCCTCACAGCTCCAGGGTTCCCAGAGTTCTCCCCGTGTGCATGTGGGTTCCTCTGGGTTCTCTGGTTTCCTCCTATCACTCAAAAATATGCTAGTAGGTTTGAATGAGTATGCCACCAATGTTCCCAGGATAAACTCTGGAAACCCCACAACTCTGTGTATACACACATACACACACACACACACACACACACACACACACACACACACTATAATATATATTACATATTATATCTAAATATATCATAATATATTTTACATATTATATATATATATATATATATATATATATATATATATATATATATATATATATATACATACATACATACATACATACACACACACACACATACAGACATACATATATTGATTGAAATAGAAATGTAATAGTGTTGTGATATATTCGTCATGTATATTTGTCCCTACAAGGATATCCAGTGCCTTCGTCTGAAGAGCGTTGGACTGGACCTGAAACAATAAACATCCTCCTTTGGTTCCGTCTGTAATTTTTATTTTTTTTAACTGTCATTTATTCGCCAGACATTCGGCTTGTTAAAATAATTTTTAAAAATGCAAACACGTGTAAAACAGTAGCATTGGCTAGCATAGTGTTTTAGGAAAGCTATCAAGCTAGTAACTGGACAGCTAAAAGGAGTTAGCTTGGCCTACTAACAAGTCTGAAGTCCGGTATACATCTGGTTATAAATGCATGGCCAGATGTGCGAGCGCGTGCGCGTACATAATCCTTCAACTACCTGCGCATTTCAAACAGAAACATTTCCGAGCCACCGCAGCTCAGCTTTTATATAAATAACCCGCACGTCACATCAACAACAGCGATTTCATCCAACAAACAAAAAACCCACATACAACAACAATCAAAACACATCTTAATGAAGTGGGTCTAATGGTAACTAAATATATATTTACTGTAATCACTGAGAGGTTCCGCTTTGCTCTTGTTGTGGATGTTGCAGCCGTTACACTGAGACACCTGTACAGGAAGTGACGTCACTCCTAGTGATTTGACACCGTTCTACAAAGCTAAAGTTGGGTGCAATATAATGTAAAGTCCAACAAATCTGACCTTTACTGTTAATCTTTGTGTGCTTATGGGGAAATAACATACATAAACAGAAATGGGTTAAAGGAAAACCCAACTTTTTGTTATTTCAGATAAATATAAAAAATTATATTGAGTTACTACTTGGGTTGAAAAATAAACGTACCATGTCTCTATGTGACGGTTTTACGCTATTTGTATGATGATCTCAAACCTGTTTCTTTTTTCTTTTCTTTTAACTTGTATTATTTTATATATCATACTGTACATTCTTTTTTCTATTTTCTGTAGTCTATATTTGTTCAATTTTGTTTATACTATATGACTATGTGTTGTTAGTGACAAATAATAATAATAATAATAATAATAATAATAATAATAATGTAAAGTGAAATGTATTTTACATGTAGATATCCTTCATAGAAAATACCACTCAAATAAAGTCAAAACGTGGAAAATTTCTTGCACTTTTTATTTTATTTTATTTATTTCTGCAAATTTACATCACCAGTCAGTCACGTTTCTAAAATGGGCTACCTTGTATTTGCTTTAATGGAAACTGTAAGTTCATGTGTGCTGGGTGTTGTAGTTCATAGCAACCATGTTTGTAGGCCATGTGGTGTTCTGGGAGATGTAGTGCGATGCTGATTCTGGTTTAGACTTGACAACTGGCTAATTAAAAAGCTCTTAACTGATTTTGACTTTTATAAATGAAGAGCCATGTAAGATATGTATGGCAAAAACCCCTTTAAAAATCAAACACAAGAGTAATGCAATATGTATCTGAACTGCATATATATTTCAATACCAACAAAAATGTATAATGCACAAGAAAAACAGCACGCAGAAGATATCCAAAGCTTTTCTGTGTTTAATGAAGATCTGGCAGCTTACACACATGGGGATGTGTACTCCGTCTCAGACTGGTCACCTAAATGAAAGAATCAGTAAGTGGAAGCAATACAGTCACAATAACAATTTAAATCCCACAACCCAGGGAAATCTTACTTGTTTGGTAGTAATCATAAACTTTGATCACAGCTGGCTTGAGATTCTTCACAGGAAGCACCTGTTTAATGTGTAACTTATAGTTGACAGGAATATTCCTTAGGAGCTGTTGGAGATTACATTGCAGATTCACTCAATCATATCTGATTTTGTGAGTTATAAATAAAACATACATGTTTGTATAGCAGATATGTGTAATATAGGTAATAATTAATGTTATGTACAGATATCTAAACTGTGTTGTCCTCTTACCTCTTTTATATAAATTATAATATGGTCATCTTTGTAATCAACTCGTTCCACCAAAATTTGATTTTGCAGCTAAGAAAACACCACAAGAATTATTCAGCATTAGTAAATTAACACACACACACACACACACACACACACACACACACACACACACACACACACACACACACACAAATGACATTTTAACATTTGTAATCATTTAAGCACATTGCTAGTCCTTACTTCACCAGGATCTGCTGTGAACCCTGATAAGAGTTTTATGTCCACTATGATCATGTTAGTGCTGTTTAATGCCCCATTATATCTGAAAATTGAAAACAAACAACAAAACAAAAACGATAGTTAATACCAATACCTAAAGCAATAATAATACCAGATAATAATCATTGTGACTACAGGGTAAAGTGTCAAAAATGATATTTGCTCATTAAATGTAAGAAGTCTGATTGCAGTGAATTTTGTGATTCTTTGCTGAGTTTGGTAACACAGGGGCTAATCTCTTGATGTAGGTTTAAAATAGCCTGGGATCCTGACTGAGTTTAGGTCAGTGAGGTTTATTTTTGTTGGTAAACCAATTTAGCTAACTGATTTAGCTGTAAGTAATAGGGAGTATACTCTAGAAACTACTATGTTTCTTTGGATGAGGCCATCTTCTAAATACCATAAATGTGAATGTCACATTCATTGCCATGCCACCAGTGGCAACCCTCCCCCTGAATTGTAAAGACACTTCCTCAGTTGCCACAGTTCACACATTCCTGTTCACACAGTAGCATATGGTCACATACATTCTGGGTGCCAATTGCAAGTTCCTGACCTGTTGGCAAGGCCCATACACAATCCTCAAGCAGGTGGGGCCAGTGAACTGGCAGCTTGGTAAGAGGGTCTATCACATCAACCTGTGAATAAAGTGTATCAAGCATGCCCTTGTGCTGTCTGCCTTTCTGTCCTCAGATCCCTCAGACCATGCCTTTATCCAGAAGGGAGAAGACCTGACTCCCTCACAATGGCAAGATCTGACTGAGCTAGTGGACCAGTTTGCCGTTTGCAGTTTGCAAAATGAAACTTTATTGACTTTTTTTTTTTTTTGAAAGACAGCGGAGGGGCTTAGCCTTGTTAGCCCATTGATACCAGCTGCCTGTCATATAGCCATGATATTTACAGTAATAAGTCATTGACTGATTGTGTTATGTTGAATAATTTTGCTGAGTGTATAATATTTCATAATATTTTATGTGATATGCAGTCATTTAATGTAAGAAAAATGGAGGAACTATTTAAAATCTGTTTCTAAATCACCTGAAGAAATCAGCCACTGGTTTTCTCATATATGTTCAATGATTTATCAAATATTTAGACTTACGTGACAGTGAAATTGATTGCCAGAGTGTGTCCGAATGATTTTGTGCAGTTTCCGTCAGTTGTAGCCGCGATGCTCAGTGTCCTGGTGTGAGTAGTTGTGGGGACATTGTAGAAAAGTGTTGTCTGCAAGTGGGGATAAAAGAATGTCATTTATAACTGCAGTGATGTTCCTGGAAAGCAAATAGAAATCTATTAGACCATCTATTCATATTTAAGAAGCTGCTGAATTGGCTGTACATTACTAATACTGTAAATCAATAATACAAAATAAAAATTATAATAATAATAATAATAATAATAATAATAATAATAATAATAAGAAATAATACAATTCTGTGTTAGAAGGGTTTAAAGGTGATTTTTAATTATTACTGTCCTTTTTAGTAAATTCATTTGAGTAGGCATACTGTGTTTAGTCCAAGATCTAGTCCAATGTGTTTTTTTTCAGCAGTTATTATTTAATAAATAAGGAATTGTGAACACTTTATTGAAAAAACATTATTTATCAGTAAGATTGATCAAGGTTCTATCAAGATAACGCTATTATTACCTTAAAAATGCACTGACCTGCACTGACACACAGGTGGAGCCCTTCACATCAATGCTGTATTTGCCAGTAACATCCTGCAGTGATCTTTCTTGGTACAATAATTTGTTGTTCTGGTTCACATCAAAGGTGTAACTGTGTCCATCTTCTGACTTTACAGTTACTGTGCTAGAGCCGTCTGAGGTGAACACTTTAGTGGAGTACAGAGCCAGAGCTTGGAGGGCCACAACTGTGTCCTGAATAGAATATTAAAAAGAAAAAAAGAGAAGGAGAATATTACATATTTGGAAAAACACAATATGTGCTTGTTAAACATCCCATTCCCAAACCAATGGCATTAATATAGAGTAGACCCTACCTCCCCCCACCGCCCCCTTGTGGCTATAATAGTGTACACTCGTCTGGGAAGGTTTTGTACAAGATTTTGAAGTGTGTCTGAAAATTTGCTCCCAGTAGTGAGGTTAAGCACTGATTTGGAAGATAATGTCTGGCTCACAATCAATGCTCCAGATCATTAAAGGTGTGCAGTAGGGTTGAGGTCAGGGCTCTGTGCAGGTCACTGGAGTTCCTCCACACCAAACTCCACCAAACCATGTCTTTATGCTCTTTGTGCACAGGGACACAGTCAGGCTAGAACAGCACAGTGCCTTCCCCAAACTGTTGCCACAAAGTTGGAAGCATACTATTGTCTAAAATGTCTTTGTATGCTTTAACATTACCCTTCACTAGAATTAGGGTTCTAGCCCAAACCCTGAAAAACTGCCCAATACCATTATCCCTCATCCACCAAACTTTACTCTTGGCACTATGCATTCTGGTAAGCAGCATTCTCCTGGCATCCCTCAAACCCAGATTTATCCACCATACCCACATGTTGGCCTTCCCCAAACTGTTGCTACAATGTTATAGTACCAACATCCATGCCATGGTTAAAGTCACAGAGTTCATATTTTTTCTTCCTTTTTATGTTTGATGTTAACTGAAGCTCTTGACCTGTATCAGCATGATTTTATGCCCCCCTAATTTTTTACAACAAATTTTTACCTAAGATGTTTATAACTCATGCATTACTGAGTTAATGAAAAGAAAATACATTTCCAAACATTAATTTTCAGACAAAAAACATAATGAAGGATGTCACGTTTTACCTGCAAACAATGGAAGCAAGTGTGACAATTATCTAGTAATTAATCTAGTAATTATTGGCACCCCTATGAATTCATATGAGAAAAATATATTTGAAGTACATGCCCATTGATATTTACTTTTTTTTAGTACACCTGGGTGACTAGGAACAGGAAATTGTTCAACCATGACTTCCTGTTTCACAGAGGTATGAATATGAGGTAACACATAGGCTAAATTCCCTTAGTCATTCATAACAATGGGTAAGACCAAGGAATATAGCTGTGATGTGTGGCAAAATGTTGTTGAGCTTCACAAAATGGGAAGTGGCTATGAGAAAATACCAAAGCACTGAAAATGCCCTTCATCAGGGCAATAATTAAGACGTTCCAGTCAACTGGAATTGGACGTGTGTCTACATTGTCTCAACACACTGTGAAGAGGATGGTTCGAGTGACCAAAAAATCTCCAAGGATCACAGCTGGAGAATTGCAGAAGTTAGTTGAATCTTGGGGTCAGAAAATCTCCAAAACTACAATCTGACTTCACCTACATCACCACAAGTAGTTTGGAAGGGTTTCAAGAGAAAAGCTTCTACTCTCATCCAAAAACAAACTCAAGTGTCTTCAGTTTGCCAGACACTACTGGAACTTCAAATGGGATTGGGTTCTATGGTCAGATGAAACCAAAATAGAGCTTTTTGACAATAAACACCAGAGGTGGTTTTGGTGCACACAGAGAGGTAGCCATATGGAAAAGTACCTCATGCTCACGGTTAAATATGGTGGTGGCTCTTGAATATTTTGGGGCTGTTTTTCTGCCAGAGGACCTGGACATTTGAAAGAGTGCAAAAAATATAAAATAAAGTGCATTGTTACTAAAGTGTCTTTAAAAATAAAAATAAATAAAAATTAAGCTTTGATGAGGTAAACAGATTATGTGACTGAGTTTGTCACTATTTCTTAGTGCCAAGCTGCTTAAACTACATACAGCGCACAGTTCTCAAAATGCCCACAAGATGGTCGATCTGATATTCCAAAATCGATATCTGACTATGAAAAAATATTCAATATTGGGAAAAATAACCGTAAAACTGATTATTGGTCGATCTCTAATGAAAACCTGACTGCCTCTGCCAGAAAGCTTAAAATGGACCATGGGTGGATCTTCCAGCAGGACAATGATCCAAAACATTCAACCTCATCAGGCATTATAGGAGAAGACTCAGAGCTGTTAAAATAGTGCCAATAATTGTTGCACACCTATACTTAACAAAGATTTTTTTTAATAAACCTGTGTTTTGTTTGCAATTGTTTGATATCCATGAGAGCAGAGTATTTTTGTGATTTTTTTTTATAAACAAAAGATCAAAAAGTTAAATAATAAAGACAATTTTTCACAGCCTTCTTTGCTCATAGTTACCAAGTGTGCCAATATTAATGTAGAAAACTGTATACTGTGCATGTTCCAAAGATTTTTGCACAATTTTGTGCAAAATGTCTATTCCTACTCCCATACTCCCTATTATAAAAGGCTCAACAGCTGAGTTTGTTGAACAGTTATAAATATTTTTTTGTAATGTTGTCTGTGTTTGTGTGCTGGTTGTCCAGACCTGTTACATGTCATATTTGGGGCAAAAAGGTTTTGCATATTCATATTGAAATTGCATAAAGGTGCTACAAATAAGCTGAGTTACCTGTGTGGAGGAAAAGCCTCCATAGGGATTTTGCTGCTTCACCAGCCAGCTGACAATCCTATTAGCGTATCCCAAATCAGCTGTAGTGAGTTGACCTGCAGTGAGAACAGCTAGCAGCACGTAAGAACTGATTTCCACTGACAATGAGCCGGAGTCATCTGATGCTGACTGAGACCAATGAAGCCGACCATCTAAAACAATAGAGACAAGATAATTAAGACATAAGGATCCCCTAATCACTAGAGTCCCTGACTTTTTTGTTTTTTTTGTTTTTTTTTATATATTTCCTGATGTTTGTGTTTATCCTGCTATACAACTATTTGAAATAATTCCAAATTATTCTGTTACATAGATACTTAGTTAGCATAGCCACAGGAAATGATTACCCCTTGACAGACAAATCACATCTTCATATATAAGTATACCACTTCTTTTTCATGGTAATTTAATTAAAATTTTAACTACAAACATGGCCAACGAGAACTACATTTCCCGACCATGCATGCACTCATGGTCACCAGAGTACTGAGTGATAACACCTGTGTATATAAGGCCTCGTTAAGTTCAGCGCCTCGCGAAGTAAACGCTCAGCTGCCTTTTACCTGACGTTCACGTTTGGAAAATCTACGGTTTTGGAGTTTTCGCTTGCCCTTGGATTAAGTTTTCCTGTATAGCCCAGTTTGTATTGTTCACCCGATCGCCTGACCTTCTGCTTTCTTCCGCATTTCGTCTTCCACCTCACCCCAGTATTCCTGTCCTGATCATCCGCGCTTGCGTCCGACAAGGTAACATAACAGATTACTTCACCCACTATGGAGGCAGCTGAGCGTTTACTTTGCGAGGCGCTGAAATTAACGAGGCCTTACATAACCTATGGTGCGACACAGGTGTTATCACTCAGTACTCTGGTGAACGTGAGCGCATGCATGGTCAGGAAATGTAGTTCTTGTCGGCCATGTTTGTAGTTGGCACTGCCTTCTGGAAACTGTAGTTGCGAGCTCGCCGTGACGTGACAGACCACCTGAACGTAGTTATATAAATTAAGTCCTTGGGACATAAAAAGACACCTATATAAGATTATGTTCTGCTTAACATTACTAGATTTCAATCCCATGATAGCATATCCATTCATTTATCCATTCATTCATTCATTCATTTTCAGTAAGCACATTATCATGGTCATGGTTGCTGTGAATTCAGAGCTTATCTGAGGAACACTGGGCATGAGGCAAGAATACAGCCTCGATGAGAAAACATTGAAGGCTGAAACTCCATAAACAGTAACATGAGTTTAATTTTAATAGTAACACACTTATATGTTATGTTATTTAAATTATGCTAACCATCCCATACCTCCTGTAATGGCAACATTATCCAACTCTTTTAGCAGGTGCTCTCGTGTTTCATTTTCTCCAGCCAGACTGAAAGTGTAGGCCAACAGAGCAGTGGCGTAGGTGTTTGTCAGGTTACCAATAGAAGAATTTAGGCACAACAGTCCTTTTTTCACAGCAGTATCCTGCAGTCAAAATATACATAATGGTGAAGAAGAAGCTAGAGCTTTATTATGACTTTTGCAGAGCCTCCTTATAGAATCATGTCATCTGAAAGCAAAAATTTACTGCATCATGCTCTTACCTTGACTGTAATGCCCAATTCAAGGAATGACGCAGTGATGTAGGCAGTAATGGTCACATCATCATTTACACCACCCTGAAATACACGAGAAATTTGATAGGATAGGTAGATTTATTCAGAAATGTGTTAAATTTACATTTATGGCATTTGGAAGATAAGCTTATTAAGAACGACTATCAATAAATACATACTGATACTGATTCACTAGGTCATGGACCAAGAATACTATATAAAAGTATAAAAAATATAGTAAAGGTAATATAGTAAAAGAAAAGCTACACAACATTTTTTAAAGTGCTAATTTAAGTGCTTCATGAAGATTTAGGAACTTAGTTGTTTGAAGTCTGCCAGTGACTCAGCTGTTCAGACATCTAGGGGAAGTTCATTCCATCAACTAAATGCCAGATCAGAGAAGAGCCTTGATGCCTTCCTTGTACTGTACCCTGAGAGATAGTGGGACCAGTCGAACAGTGCGAAAGGATCGGAGGGAGGAGTGTGGTGCAGTGTGGGGTGTGAAAACTGCAGTGTTTTAAATCTGATGAAGGCATCTATAGGAAGCCAGTGGAGGGAGCTTAGCAATGGGGTGGAATGGGAGAACTTAGAAAGGTTGTAAACAAGTCATGCAGCTGCAGTTGCACAGGTTGAACGGCACTCAGAGGCAGACATGAGCCAGGTCTCAAAATGATAAGGGGGCTGATCAAGCACCTGAGTGGCCTGTGTGGATAGAAACTGACAAATCCTTCTGATGTTGTAAATGAGTGTTCTGTAGTAATAGAAAGCCTTAGTACCATACATACCTTCATTCTATTATTAAACAGACTTCCCTGTTGTATAAAACAGCCATCTGATCTCTGCTTACGTCTTAGCCATTGCTTTGCACTGTTAATGATTTCTGGATCAATAAAGATGTAACGTTGTGCTTTGCCAAAGGTTCTTAAGACAAAAGCAGTTAACCTGGTGGAGGAGAATTATGCATATCTATAATTAAAATATTTTCCTAGATATTTTACTTCTCAGAGTAAATTCACAATGACTGAAGGGTTTTTTTTTGTTTGTTTTTGTAAAACCAAAAAAAAAAACCATTTGTATCATTACTGCTACCTGTACAATTCTTACCATGTGTTCCCATCTCCCCTGCCAAATGTGCTATATGCACCATTAAAATGCTTATAGTTTAGCTGCCTCTGGTATCCTGTGTAAAGACAAATTATTGATTCTGATTACTTCAGCAAGAATTTATTCAGAATGGCTATTGTTGATTAAAAAGATTAAAAATAGAAAGATAATGTCACTGACCACTCTTAAGGAAACCAGTAGCCCTCTCACGGATAGCTGTGGTGAGCTGCTCAGTGTTCTCTAGATACTGAAGAATGTAGATATTGGGGGCGAGGAGAGCAATGTTTTGTTCTCCACAACCATATGGCATCCTTAGCAGTCCATCCAGATTTTTTAATGCACGGCCAAGTATATCTCCTACAAAAGAACACAATCAACTTTTTTTCTAAGTCTAATTATACTGCTTAACCTGACGAGATATAATTCAGTAACAATTTGAACCATGCAACAAGTATACCAGAGAAAAGCCAAATAAGAATTAATCTACTAGATATTGCTTCATGTGTTTTTTTATGTTCAGTCACTGAATTGAAGACTCCACCACGGTGGAGACCACACTCTTAACATTGTTCTGGTTTCCATGTGCTCATTCCTACTCTCACCTGGACACACTGTCCAGTTACTACATTTAAAATGCAACACGACAGACATATAATGACATATGATTTGCTGAATAATGTTGCTTGTCTAGTTACCCATGTAGTTGGATACATTTGCATTTAGGGCCAAAGTTTTACATACACGTAGGCTATACACATTAAATTTTTCACAATTTCTTAGGTCAAAGTGCTGTGCTGGACACTCAAATACACCCACTTCATTGTTTTTAAGCCATTTTTTACAATGTTAGAAGTATGCTTAGGACAGGGGTGCCAATCTTATCTGGAAAGGGCCAGTGTGGGTGCAGGTTTTCATTCCAACCAATCAGGAGCCACACCTGATTCCACCTGTTTAATCAGTTGATCCTGGCTTTCAGTAGACTCAGGTGTGGCTTCTAATTGGTTGGAATGAAACCCTACACCCACACCGGCCCTTTCCGGTTAAGATTGGACACCCCTGGCTTAGGATCATTGTCTTTCTGCAAGTCCCAATTGCGACCAAGTTTTAGTTTTCTGGCTAATGTCTTGAGGTATTGCTTCAGTATTTCTAGTCATGTGAAAAATAAGTACACCCCATGGAAATTGTTGGCTTTTTTTTGACAAATTGGACAAACAAACATTTGATCCTCTTCGAAACTGTGCATATTAAAAGTTGACATACTTGAACATACTTGAAATAGCTTATTCAATTGTCTATTCAACAGAAATAGCAATAGATATTCTTCGCTGAAAAAAAGTAAATACACCCTTGGCCTGAGAAGCTAGTATTGCCCCCTTTAGCAGAAATAATTTTTTGTAGGCGTTTTGCATAATTGTCCACCGGTCTCTGACATCGGCTTGCTGGAATTTCTGACTACTCTTCCATGCAATATTCTTTGAGTTGCAAGATGTTTTAGGGTTTTCTTGCATGTACTGCCCAATTCACTGGGGCAGTTATGGCTTGGCAGTTAAGGCTCTGGGTTACTGATTGGAAGGTCAGGGTTCAAGCCCCAGCACTGCCAAGCTGCCACTGTTGGGCCCTTGAGGAAGGCCCATAACCCTCTCTGCTCCACGGGTGCTGTATCATGGCTGACCCTGCACTCTGACCCCAAATTCCTGACATGCTGGGGTATGCAAAGAATTTTCAGTATCCAATCCCCCCACAACATTTCACTGGGATTCAAATCCGGTCTTTGACTAGGCCATTCCATAACACTCCATTTCTTCTTGGTAGATTTGCTAATGTGCTTAGGATCATTATCCTGTTGAACGGTCAACTTCAACTTTTGGACAGATGGCAGCCCATTTTCAAGCTCTCTTTGCTATGATGCAGAATTCATAGTTGAATCAATGCATCCAAACTGTCCAGTCCATGAGGCACCAAAGTAACCCCAAACCATGACATTTCCACCACCATGCTTCACAGTTGCTATGAGGTGCGTCTCCTTAAAAGCTGTTTTTGGGCTGTGCCAGACATGTCTGCTGTTACTGTGGCCAAAAAACTCACATTATTCCAAAAGGCCTGCTCTTTGCCTATATGCTCATTGGCAAACTGTAGTTTTACAAAGGCTTTTTCCTGGCACGCCTCCCATGCAGGTCAAATTTGTGCAATCTCTTTCTTATTGTAGAGGCATGCACTCTTGGACCAACAGTTGCAAGACTTACTAGCAGATACTGTGATGAAATTGTAAGTTTCTTGGAGATTTCTTTTTGCATCAAACGGTCTGCTCTTGGGCTGAATTTTCTGGCACGGCCAGTACTGTACAAATTGACAGTCGTTTGAAATCTGTGCCACTTATAGGTTATTTTCCTTACAGTGGAATGTTGTATTTCAAATAACTTGGAGATCCTTTTAAATCCCTTGCCAGACTCATAGAGATCCACAACCTTTTTTTCCTGAAGGCCTTAGGCCTGAAGACCTTTAGATCTTTAGAGCCTTTAGATTACACACCTCAATAACAAAGGGAACAGCAGCCACTAAATATGAGAGTGGTATAAATAAGACAGGTTTCACCTGAACTTTCTAAGCAGATTCTAATCACTGGCACCCAATCTTGAACACCTGATTCTAATTTTATGGATTTTAAGGTGTGATAAATGTAGCGTAAAATGTCTACTTACTTTTTCCATGTGAGTGATCTGTTTTTTGTTCATTTAAATTGTGAAAATTACTACAAAATGTTAGTTTTATGTGTCATTTGATAGTGTTTCACCTTTATTAACAGGCAGTGTTTTATAGAGGATCAAATGTTTGCTTGTCCAAATATGGCAAAAAAAATTAAAAATCCCCTAACAAGTTCCATGGGGTGCACTTATTTTTTCACATGATTGTATATTCTGAAATGCACCAGTCACTTTTCCAGCAAAACAAACCCATAAAAGGATGCTACCACCATCATGCTTCACAGTTGGGATGGTGTTCGTCAGTTTAAAAGCCTCACCCCTTTTCTTCCAAACGTATCACTGATCATTAGGGCAAATAGTAAAATTTATGTTCAGTCTAATTAGAGAACACTTCTCCAAAAGGCTAAGTCTTCAACAAGTCTTTATATATAAATATATTTATATATACATACATATACACACACACACAATAAGAGATTAGACAGTTATTATGAAATTCAAACATGCCTAATGTGAACCTGAATAGAAATGAGTGTTTCAATTCTTTTTAGAGAGCCAGATATTTGGACTCGTTCAGTTTGTATTCAATTCCTTTGCCGTTCCTATCAATTCAATTTGCTTCAAGCTTTAAGAGTAATTAATAAGCTGGTCATGCCTAAAGACTAGCAGTTTAGTTTGCAGTACTGTCAACTCAAGAATTTTTGCAATCCTTCATGAAATTTTATATAGAGTCAACCCTCATAAACATAAGCAGAATGAAAATACAGTAATTAAAAACAATATATGCATGTTACATAGTCTATAATTTCATAAACTTTTCTATTGTTTCTGTTGCCAAGAATACATTTTAAAACTAAAATCTATGATATAAGATATTTACTTTTAATGAAATGTTTTTGTTTTTTTTCTTTTACCAAGTACTGAAACAGAAACTCGTGCTGATCCCTCTATTACATCCTCAGGAAGAGTCAGCTCCAACTCCTCTGAAACACTGTTGCCTAGGAAAGACAGCTTTATCTTTACTACTAGTACAGTACTGTTGGCAGCAGTTTTACATTAGCGCAGACTTGTGGGTGTAAATTAGTAGATATATATCAACAGTTTGTAAGTCTAACCTTGAGGGCATAATAACCAGCTTTGGCTCTTTGTCTTTTCAATTCCTTCAGCCTACATGGGGTTAAAGTGTTATTAAATCATAGTAATAATTAGGCTAAGCATATATTTTCTGATTAGATGATTTTCAAGACCCCGACCTGCACAATCAGGCTTCGTGTAACTGTGTCGATACGGCCTCTCTCTGGAACACTCACAATCTCATTATCACACACCGTCTGTGATTGTTCTGCCTCTGCACTCACTGTCACATTCAAGACTCCTGCAGCATATTTGTGGAAAAGATTTAAAATAAATAAATAAATAAACCTTTACAATCTCTGCAATTCTCCACAATATAATGCAATAGACATATGAGAGCCTGTCTCAACTAAAAAGTTTTAAGTCTCACCAAGCACGGTGGGAATCAGAGTCCATTTGAAGGTTTTTCTGCCATTTGCACAGAGGCAGGATGAAAACTCGCCATCAGAAGAGGGTTCCAGAGTGTAGTCTGAAGAAGGAGCCGGGGTCACTTTAACCTGTCGATGAGGCACAGGTGATTAATTTACTGTGCATCTCAATTGTTAGAACATTTGTGAAGACAAAATCTTAGCCTTACAGTACCATAATACATTTGGAAAGATAATTGAAAACCGTGGCCTTCAGCTCAAAAACTTCTCCCCGGATAATAGAGTAGGGTAACGAGAGCTCCAGGAAGAAGGGCTGAAATACAGTGAGCTGAACAGGAGGAGCCAGTCCCAGACCCCTAGAGGACACGCAGAAAGCCTCTGTCTCCCAAGTAGTGATGGTGTCAGGAACAGTGACAGGAAGCTGTGCTGATCCAGAGTCCCTGTGGAAAATCAATAACACTTAAATTTCTACATTTTCTATTACTTATCATCAAGGGAATTGTTCATTATTCAGTATATTGTAGCAAATTTTATTGTACATCAGTACAGTACCAGTGTATATGCTAACAAAATTTTCCAAAAAGGTGTCCATGGCAAAATGCATCTATTTACGTCTAATAAGCTCTGTGGAAATACATCCATTTAGGGAACAAGTACACTGATTTTCATTATTTTCTCTTTGTTAAAAATAAAATAAAATAAATAAATCTAAAAAAGCAAATAAACAACAATTAAATATTAATTTACTCACCCCACTTCAACAAGTTGCCATATCCAAGTTTCTGGGAAGAATTTGCGAACTGTTTTGATGGGTTCAGAATTTAATAAACTTGAGCCTTCGATGTGATCATACAAAACTCTTGACCTGTATCCCACTGCAAATCAGTAAAACTGCAAATAATGAACATAACTTATGCAAAAGGTATTATATCTGAGGAAATGAAGTACTTGAAGCTTATAATGATTATCCTAATGGTACCTTTTGGGACATATCAACTTCATAAGTTAACATAAGAAAGTCTTCATTTTTTAATAGACACAATTTAATGTACATATACTATATGGCCAAAAGTTTGTGGACACCTGCCCATCACACGTATGTGATTGTTGAACATTCCATTTCAGATTTTGTCCCCCTTTACTGTTATAATAACCTCTAGTCTTCTGCCAAGGCTTTCCACTAGATCTTGAGTGTAGCTGTGGGGTTTTGCCACTCAGCTACAAGAGCATTAGTAAAGTCAGGCACAGATGTTAGTGGCTTGGGGTTTTTGTGGTTTTGTGGTTCAGTGGGGCTGAGGTCAGGGCTCTGTGCAGGCCACTGAAGTTCTTTCAATACAACCTTGGCAATCCATGTCTTTATGCACCTCACATTGTGCACAGGGGCATTGCCATGCTGGAACAGGTTTGGACCCCTTAGTTTCAGTGAAGGAAAATTGTAATGCTACAGCACACAAAGGCATCCTGTAGAATTGTGTGCTTACAACTTTGTGGCAACAGATTGGAGAAGAACCACATATAGGTGTGATGGTCGGATGTCCACAAACTTTTGGCCATATAGTGTATCTTATTTGCAAGAATAGGAAACTCCATATTTATTGAACAATAATATAAGAAAAGGCCTGGATGTACCATAATCATGACGGTGATACTCCACACCTATGTACATCAAACAGTTAGGATGTCTAACAACCAAATTTGACGCCATCTTCAGTCCCACACCCTGTCAGATGATAAGACATAGTGTCATCAGTGTAGTACGTCACTGAACAGTGAACCAGCAACCAGGTAGTTTAAATTCAAATAAAAATTCACTCAAATTACACAATGATTTATGCTTCATTTTATAACCGGTCAGTCTGTTACCTTTAATGTATTGTAAACATGGTCAATCCGTACATCCCGTTGGGGTCTGACATGCACGCACTCCAGATGATCTTCAACCATGTAAGGATAATTTGATACTGATGTCACAGGCAACAAATTAAATATCTATGGAATTATATAATAATAACACATTAACAATTAACTTCATATCATTTGAATGTAACTTTTGCACAGTAAACATTAGGACCTGTTTATTCAAGTTTTTGCATGTCAGATTTTATTTACATTTTATTTCATTTAAAAATACATTAAAAATTATTAGAGAAAACCCCCCTAAATGTATTAATGTTAAAATAAACAAACATTTCTATATAGTGACTGTTCAGTACATCTTAATTTCACCTCTTCAGTATTTAGGCGTTCTCCAGACTCCAAGATGAACACACTCTGATCCACAGCACTGAGGCCACACAGTGAACCAGGATGAGCTGAGAGCTTGAGAGTGTTTTTCTCACCAGGAACTGCTTTAGAGGGAGAGAACTGTAGCGAAACCTGGACTCCATGATGAAAACAAATTTAGACAGGTTAGGGTTTTTTCCCCCAAAATAATTGAACAATCAGATTATTGGTTGCTTGTAAAAAGTTAATAATGACAAAACTAGCATTACTTTATTTCTGAAACATTTTTCCACATCAAAATTCTTGTTAGCAGCGATGATGATCTCACTGGGCAGGACAGAGTACACCACAGCCTGCACTACAGGAGCCAGCTCAGGAACAATAGATAGTTTGAATGAGATTTTTCCTTTTCTGACATCTGTAGAGGCTTCCACTTCAACTTCCTCATGCCCATGATGGACTATGACTCCTTTAGATAAGACCTGAACCAGAGAGGCAAAATATATGATGATCACTGTGTAGTCCATTACAATTAGGGCTACTTGAATGGAGGAAATGAGCCCTTTTCACATGACGTCAGGCAACTTCCGTTCTGACACAAACCAGTGTATTTATTTATTTATTTATTTTTTACCTCCGCCAGCATAGTGGAATGCTAGGGCCACCAGCATGGAGTTCTCCCAGTCCCTTGTACATCTACCACAAATACAGCTACATGATATACAGTATTGTGCTTACTCTTTAGTCACGTGCAAAGAGATGCTGCAGAGCAAAGATGCCTTGAAAATAATTAAATGATATGTTTCTGCATTTAAAAAAAAATACAGTAAAGGGCAGTAAACTGTGGTAAATGAAACAAAGTCAATATTTGGTGTGACAAAAAAATTAAAATGAAAATAGTCATCTCTGGTAGAATTAGTGCAGTTTTATAAGAAAATGAGCTGAAAGTTTTATTGAGCATCTTACAGAACAAGCCATGGTTCTTCTGGAGACTTTGACTGTCGCACTTGCTTCTTATTTTTGCAGCAAAACCCAGCAGCCTTCATTATGTTTTTTGTCTGAAAAGTGGTCTCTTATGTAATATACTGCTTTCTTTACTGACATAGAATTTTTTTTTTCTGTAGCATTTAATTTTGTGTTAGCAAACTAATGTTTGGGAAGCTAAAATGTTTTCTGTACCGACTTAATAAACTAGAAATCATAAAATAAAAACAAGGTTTGTACTAAAAAAAATAGAGTGCCTAAAGTTTTTGCAGAATACTGTACAATTGCAAATTTTCACTTACGATACGTTCCAAACTTGATAAAGTTTACAAATTCTTCACTGGTGATTATGAAGGTAAGTGTCTTTGACTTATATAGCCCTTATGATAGCGAAGGTGCTAGGATAATGGTAGTTGATATTATCAATGTGTTAGCTTTCTGTTTTGCATATAGAACGTCTTTATGACCTATTCTTGAAAAGGTTATTGTAGTACAGACCACAAACTCTTGTTGCAACCATGTTTCCATATTACTGCTGTTAGATACAGATTCTGGATTGTAAGATAAAAGGCAGTAACATATTAATGGTTAATGTTGTGCCTTTTCTAGTTTCGAATGTAGTTGTTGATGAGGTGACAGTGAGAGGGCAATGTCACAGGGCCATGAGGAAAAAGGAGGAGGCTCATCACCTTCAGGTTTCTCAGATGAATAGTTCTCTAACGTTATGATTAGAGAGAAGTTTTCTTTTTGTTATGTTTTGCTACAGTTGCAGAGACTTTGCAGTATCCCGCAAAGTTCCACTGTGGTTCAGTGTGTTTCTCAGTCTGATATCAAGCTATTCTAAACAACAGTGTTGGAATAGATGAGTAAATCTGTTACAGCACAGGCTGGCAGCAATCCATATTGATAAAGTTGCTGCTAGCTAGCCTACGTTCCAGTTTTAAAAATGTAAACGTTATTAGTCTTAACTTTACCTTTCCTATTTTAAGTTGTTGTTGAGCATTCCTGCATTTTCCCGAGAAGTCTCTTGGGTGAACATAAAATGGAAGAACAGATACACTGCTTTGCAGAAAGGCGGAAGTTAACAGACATCATTGTGATAAGGGCCTATACAGGTAGCTTGCGTTTCCTGTCTCATTAAACATAACATTTCCAGCATGTACTTACAATGTATATAAGGTCAATTCTGTAATTTTCAGCTGTTTCTCCAACAATATAGTAGTTAATGGTTATGGGAATTTCAGCCCCACACTTAAATGGTTCCTCTGAGCTCTCTATTGACAATTCACTGAACACTGGACTGTAAGGTGTCACAGGTTGGAGCAGATGTATACGTGCTTCAGCATTTGAAAAGAATGGTGTTTTCGGATCTTGGTATTTTTCTTGTGGATAGACACTTGCCTATGAAACAGAAAAAACAGGAACAATAAAAACAGTAAAATTTGTTTTTAATGGAAGAAAATATACTGTATATTTATTTATTTATATATTTCGGGGGCTGGGTGCTCGGGTCATCCTAACATACCCTCAATGTTATCTCTGTTGTAGGATGTTCAGGTGCAGCGACTGAGAAGTTTGCCAATCCATTACTATCTGTAGTAAGATTAAGTAGTAACTTCTGAGACCACCGTTCACCTTCTGAAAGATACACCTTCTTGTTAGGAATTGGTGTTCCACTGAAGGTAGTAACTTTAATCTGTTAATCAGGGAAAAAAAAATCCTGCCTTTCATTACAAGCATAAAAGCAATACCAAATGGCAATGCAAGTTTAAAAAAAAAAACCAAACAAACAAAAAAAACAAAACAATGAAAGCCATACCTTTCCTTCTATAACCTTCCCCCTTTCAAAGTTTTTTGGTGAGTCAAAGATGACCACTTTACCAATTTGGAAAGAAAGTCTTATCTTTGCAGATTTCACAATGGAAATATCTGAACAAAAAGAAACAAATTGCAATATGGTATTATGAAATAGGGAAAAAAAAAAATCATGTCAAGCTATTATAATAATACATAGTAAAGTTTAAGATGTCTGCCACTGGCTCTGGTTTCTTACTTTTCCTTGTTTTGAGAAATTTGTTACTGACTCACCTGTTCCTTCCTCTGTGAGTGTAACAGTAGCATGAAGTTGATTCCTAAAATTATGTTCAAATTCAGTATTCATGAAAGTTGACACATTCATGATAATTAATGCACAGCCAGTCTGACTCATCTATAGGGAACACCCAAAAACAAATGCTGAGAATGACTTTATTTGTGTGAGTGAGTGAGTGAGTGAGAGAGAGAGAGAAAGAGAGTAAAAATAATTATCTGTTGATAGTTATATTCATACCTCCACCGTTTCACTCACACAGGGTGAAATCATTGGGGCCACACCATAATTCTGCTTAAATTTCCGGCACACCTGCACCACTGCTTGACCAGGTACTGGCTGCCCATAAGTGTACCTTCATATCATACAGGTTTATATATTATATACTGTACATACCTCCTAGTATGTATGATACATGAGAGATAACTATCATAATTAAGTGTGGAAGACATTCCATTTAGTCAACACTATGTAATGTAATGTAATGTGATGTACTGTGGATGTATGTAATGTAACAGATTTTTCACAAATCTGAAGCGATTTGGGATACCCCCCCCCCAAATTTTGTACTTACTTTCCACAAACTTCTAGCTCCAGTTCCTCCTCATCCACACTGTGTTGTGCTGGTGCTTTCACTGTAACCTCGAACTTGGGTAAAACTAAGTCAAATGCAGTTCATTATTACCGTAAGTTATGTTGGTTACATCTGTAAAAACTCCAGTGTTACTAGTAATGTAACTTACCATACTTTTCCACCTTAAATTGGTGTGTGACCAACCTATTTCCAGCATCAGCAGTTAACTGATAATATCCCTGTGGAGCCTCAGCATTTAGCTCATGAGAAAGCTGCAATATCAGACCTGTCGAGGACACATTCGTCCACTGACCAATCCTGTTCTGGTGATTATCCTGTTTGGTTCCACAAAACATTACACTTAGCTCAGTTGTGAAGACATTAAGGAAGCATGACACAATACTTATAGATATTATAAATGAACAATAATTTCATTAAATATGTAATATTATATATGATTCCACTTTACCTGAAGACTCACTGTGCTGTACTGTGGAGTATAAGACAATACATCTTAATTCATAATTTACAAATATTTTACTAAGATGGGTGCAGCTTTGGTCTGTACTTATGAACATGAGCATGTTGTACAGTTTATTTGGAGGATTACTAATTTTTATATGAAATATTCAAATTAAAAAGTCTGCTTTTACCTTTTTTTCAATTGGAATAAAATTTAAATCCATAGCAACAATTCTGAAATTCACTGTGGAAAAAAAGGGTACAGAAATGTGATGTTTCGTTAAGTGTATGGTATTTACAGAAATGGTGGGATATTGTGCATGAAGGAATTACCTGTTTGGCCTGGATTGTAGATGGGTTTATCAGTCTGAATAAAAACCAATGTGTTGTAGGATTTAAACATCACTTTACTTTTCTCTGTCATCTTAAAACTTTTACCACTGACTTCTACTTTGATCTCCTGCACTGATTCACCCACAACCTGTGGAGCCTGTGGAGTTGTCTCCATGTTAAACAACATCAATCACTAACAATACCTAAAACATAAAATAAAAAAAAAATAATATTTTGCATTTCTGACCTCAAAATGAGAGCACTGGTGGTATTCCTTTTCCACTGTCTCTTGTAAAAGAGTTCTGTTCTGGTTGTCATGAACCAGATAAATGTTCATGTGCAGAGTCTCATTGGGCTTCAGAAGACTCACACAGAACTTTGCATCAGAGCCAGACTCGATCACTGCAGGAAATGTCACCATGAAATATCTAAGGACAAAAATGATGGGTTGAGATGATTTTTAATTGATTAAGAAGTAATTAAAAATGACTTTAAAAAATACCAGTTCAGAGGACCTGATAAAATGGAAGTTAATACGCAAAGTCAGAGATTAGTTAAAAAGCCTACAGCTGTGTGACTTTTCCTTTCTTCAATGAGTCATGCTTATTTCAGAATGCAAAGCATTTACAGAGCCTTCCCCCACACCTGCAATCAGTTCTGATAAGGTGGATTTTTTAATCTGCATGTTGAAACCTTTCTGCAACATGGGTAGATTTGGCTTTTTTTTGCGGTGTATGAGACCAGTGAAGTTTTGTTTGCAGTGTGTGTTTCCAAATCATTTTTGCTGTCTTACCACAGTCTGCCACTGCACACTCCCGGGTAGTAGTTACTTTGTTGGCGTCCTGTAACTTGTTATATAAGCTACAACTGTTATATAGCATTTTTCCTAATTCATTTTCTAGTTCAAAATATTCATACATAAAAAAACAACAAATCCTTCATCTTTTTGAACATTTTCATAGAAGCAAATTTAATGTAAATATATAGGAAGTATTTCATATGTAACGTAGTATACTATAGTTTTACACAGTGGCAACAAAATCTTGAATAGCTTATGACAACAATGTAAAATTATGATACTTACGGTCCAGAGGTTTGCCCATAGACAGAGAGAAAGAGGAAGATGGCTAACAGTAGCCTTATCTTTATGTGAACTCGACTGAACACCATGATGAAATCCATCACCAGTGACAAGCTGTAAGCCTGAATGACTTTAAATGATACCACTCTGTCTGCACTCATGCTCTCGTCAATGATTAAGCACAATGTAAGCAAATATAGCAATCGGTCTGCTTATACTTAGCCCCTTATATAGGAATAGATTTTGATTGCACCTATTTGGTGCAACTAGAAATTCATACATAAGTTTAATAACATTCTGTATGAATTATTGATTCAAAAAAGTGCAAGAGTGTTTTCATAGTAATTTATTGTAAATTGTAATAACTATAATAACTATAATATATGATATAACTAAAACTATAATTTATAGTAAATCGTTTACATAGTGATCTATTACAGCAAGGGTAGCTGATCACAGAGCCACCCTGATTCTTCCTCCATATATATTGTCTCTGAGGTCTCAGGCTAAAATGATTTTCTATAGCATGACACTTAAGTGACTTTCTTTGTGCATAAAATTATATTATATATTAATATTTTAATTATGATCATATAACATACATCATTCACATATATGTATTTATAAGTATGTGCAATATTAATAAGAGTTAAATTTCAATATGGTTAGACTACTGTTGTGGTTATTAATATGTTAATGTTATCGGTATCTCCCTTACAGCGGTTTTATAATGCCTTTCATTTATTTTATTCTGCTATTTAAATTAAAGTATTTCTCACCACATTTCCTATATGGGATTATCTTTTTTATGCTTTTCCTTAAATGGTGTCAATTGTCATTTAATTAAATTTGCACTTTCATTACATTTAAAACAGTAAAACATTTAAACAGAAAAAAAATTTGCATTGAGCAGCAACAATCTTGATGTAATATGTGAAATGGATATGATGATTTCTGCTATATTGTGATGTATCATAAAATGTACAGTATATGAGGTAGTGAACAATAGCCAGCCATAACATATATATATATATATATGCCCCCCCCCCCCCCCCCCCCCCCGACTTTAATTACTGACATAGATGAAAAAGATGACAAATTGTATCATAACTGCTTTTTAAGACATTAGTGATTTGTTGTCTTAGTCAGGCTAATGATACGCAGTTAGACCAAGGAAACAGAGTAACTATGTGGTCATGCACACCAAATTCCATCTATATTCAGGTTGCAGACATATTCTGAACACGATGTTTACATGTGTACAGGCATCAGAATATTCCTGTATACATGGTTGTTGTAAGTATACCTGAGTTGTCATTGACATTCCATTGATGTGCACGTAAACTTAGTCAATGATTGACTGGGTAAGAGTAAACCACCTTTTTTTAGGACTATTTGGGACTACACCACTGATTGAGATCAATATTAAATATTATGTATGAATATGATAAGGTTACATACAACCCTAATTCCAAAAAAGTTGGGACACTGTGTAGATGTCATGGATTGAATGACATGTCTGCAATGTGATACTGAGATTTTTTTATTCAGTTGCGTTCAACATTCAGAAGTCCAAAGTTGTGCTCTTGCTGTCTTTCATCACACTCTGTTTACTTCTAGTAAATATATGGTCACTAACCTATTTCAATTGACTTCAAACAAATCTCTTCAAACAAATCTCACCCACACAGGTAACAGGCTTTAGGTCATTTACAGAAAATAAAAAACACCCAAATAATAAGAGTTTGAAATATAAAGTACACAAATACAACAGTATACTTGCATTTATTAAAGCATGGACCTATTGCAAGCGATGAAAGTATTTCTAACTATATATCACAATTTATGGTTATAACTGAATTTATGCCTCAATGTATATCGAAATCCATATTTGTAGTAATTAAAATCATGAAACTGGTGAAGTTTGCATATTCATTATGCTGTATTTCTGATTTTTTCCCTTTTTGTCACTATTCTTACAAATCTGTCATTTCAGGTACAATTATTTAATGTGAAACTAGAATGATAAGTCCCTACAAGTAACTTACATTTATACCGAGGTGATTTCAGAGGTAAATGATATTATAACCGTAGTCAGACTAGGATCAGCATTTTTAGTCCTGCTGTTTTCTACTTTCTTTGTTTGGCTGTATAAATCCTTGCATAAATGTTCATTCCCCTTGAAATCTTCCACATTTTGTAATGTTAAACCCTTAACATGAAATGGACTTCATTATATGTCAGGAATCTACATAATCTTGAAAATCCATAATACTGAAGTAGGGAAAAAAGAAATCAATAAAATATTATCTTCAAATAAAAATAAAAAATAATAATCAATTTGTGATTGCAAGTGTGTGCAAGTGTAAGTGTGAAACCCACATCCAGGATTTGTTATAGAACATACCTAAACAAACATGAGGAAGGCCAGGGATAGATCAATGCGAGTAACAGTCAAAGCAGGACAGTAAGTTCTGTAAACTGTATCAACTTTGAATATCCTGTGGATCATCATCATATCCATTATTAAAACATGGATAGGACTTGGCACAGCCTAGACTGCATGGCGGAAGCTGCCAACGTCAGTGACTGGGTAAAGAGGGCATTATAGAAGCAACCAAGAAGGGTAACTCTGAAGGTGCTGGAGAGATCCACAGCTCAGATGGGAGAAGCTGTTCACAGCTTATAGAGTTTTGCTATTATTTTGACAACCATAGAGTTTTGCACGCACACACTCACTCTCTCACACTCTCTCTCTCCTACTCACACACACACAAAGTCAGATAGGTTCTGTTACGCCCTCGCTGGCAGATGGCACTGCGGTGCGGATGTAGAGAGCGTGCGTGAACGAGACGGAACTGTTGCATATGGACACATGCCTTTGTTTTGGTGTTTGACTGCTGTTTGGAAATAAAGACGTTGATCTGCGCTTGCTTCTTGCTTACCTCCCGTTTCGTAACAGAATACTGCGCCCACCACACGGAAGCAGCAGATCAACATGAATGCCGCCGAAGCTGCCAAGTTTGAGGAGTGGCGTCGATCATTCTGGGAACAGAGTAAACAGATAAACGAAGCACTTGCTCAGATCGACCACCTTCTGAAGCTGCTGCAGCAAACTGGGCCATGCGCCATGTCGCCACCCATGCAAGTACCCCTGCCTCCGCTGCTGGAGGACTACGCTGCACTATGCAGGCAGCAGAGCTACCCGAATTACTGGGGCTTCCCACTGCCGGGGGACTACACTGCGCAATGCAAGCAGTAGGAGGTCACAGCCCCGGAGTCCTAGCCCGAGGTTAATTTGGTGACCTCTGGGCCTCCGCCTGAGGTCAACCTGGCGACCTCAGTGCTCCAGCTGGAGATCTGTGGGGAGGTCTTGACTGCTGAGGAAGCTGTCCTGCTGTTCTGTCCTGCCGAGGAAGCCGTCCTGCTGTCCCGTCCCGCTGAGGAAGCCGTCCCGCTGTCCTGTCCCGCCGAGGAAGCCGTCCCGCTGTCCTGTCCTGCCGAGGAGGCTGTCCCGCTGTCCAGCCCCGCAGAGGACGTCCCTCCGATCTCCAGCCCCGCAGAGGACGTCGTCCAGCGTTTCAGTCCTGCTGAGGACTTCGCCCAGCTTTCCAGTCCCGCTGAGGACTACGCCCAGCGTTCCAGTCCCACTGAGGCCTTCCAGTCCTGCTGAGGACAGCGCCCCGAGCTTCAGTCCAGCTGGGGGTGGTGCTCCGCCTGTAAGCTACCCGGCGGAGGCCACCCTGTTTTCCGATGCATCAAGAGACAGATCACACAGGGGCCCAGAACCGCCGTTGGAGGGGGGTTCTGTTATGCCCTCGCTGGCAGATGGCACTGCGGCGCCGCTTTAGAGAGTGCGTGTGCACGAGATGGAACTGTTGCATATGGACACGTGCCTTTTGTTTTGGTTCTCCTCCTGTTTAAGCACTGGTTGATGTTCGAGGGTGTGTTGTGATTTGCCCCAGCTGTCTGTGTTCTAGTTTGATTGTGTTTGCTATTTAAAGCCCTCGTGTTACGTTGTACTTCGCGCAGTATTATTTGAAACACTGAATGTAATGGTGAATGCGTTATGCGTGTTAAGCAGTCTTATTTTCATGTCCTGCTCTCGTTCCATGCCTCGACTTTAGTTCTATGTTTAACCTCATTGATCTTGTCCACTGTTGACCGCGTTTCCTGTGTTTGACTGCTGTTTGGAAATAAAGACGTTGATCTGTGCTTGCTTCTGCCTCACCACCCGTTTCGTAACAGGTAGCTGCATTAGTGACTTAATATTTTTAGTATCTCCGTGCTCTGTACTGCAGTTGGGGCTTAAAAAAAACCCAAATGATAAATATTTAAATGACTGCTTCTGTCCTGCCAACCTTTACACATTTTGCATTGGAGGTCCCCATTTTAAAAACATAATGCAAAATATGCCAAAATAGCCATGTTTTTTTTTTTAAATGGCAGATGAGCCAAACGCAAATCTGCTATAGAGTTGTAACCTGTTTGTTCAAACAAAAAACACTAAACATACGATTCTGTGGTCTGTCCTTTTGTATAATTTGTTCTTTGATTGGACAATGTGTGCTTAGTCTATCAACTTTTTATTTGTCCTCATAACTAATTTTTGGGAAAAATAACAAAAAATCTATGTATTTCATGTTCATCATGCATGCTATTATCCATACCATGTCCATAACATGACAGCTGAAAAATTTTTATGGATGCATCACCAAAGTGGGCTGAAACATATTAACCCCGATATACACTACCGGTCAAAAGTTTAGAGACACTTGACTGAAATGTTTCTCATGATCTTAAAAACCTTTTGATCTGAAGGTGTATGATATAAACATACACCTTCAATAAATGTTTGAAATCGGTGTTGTAGACAAAAATATAATTGTGCTAACATATTAATTTATTTCATTAGAAAACTAACATCTTATTTACAAAATACTGTTTAAAAGGCATCTCAGGGAAATTCCTCAAGAAATCGGTCGAGAAAATACCAAGAATACATTTCTGGAAATTCTATGCAAAAAGGGTGTCTACTTTGAAGATGCTAAAATATTCAATTATTTTGCTTTATTTATGATTTTTTATCACAACATAATTCACATCGTTCCATTTATGTGTTATTCCAGAGTTTTCATGACTTTATTATTCTTATAAAATGTGGAAATAAATAAATAAAATAAAGAATGAGTGTGTCTAAACTTTTGATGGGTAATGTACATTAAAATTACTTGACACAGCTGTCACTGATAAGCTGTGATTCTACTGTGCTAGGTTCATTATGGCTGATTAGATTTAACCCTAAGTGTCAAAAAAAAATCCACTAAAAGTCAAACACAACAGCAACACAATATATATTTGATATTTGAATAACGCAAGGTCTCAGGCTTGACAAAACCACCACAACAATGATATGCAGACCTTTTTTGTATCTTTAATGCAAATCAGGAAGCTTACACACATGGGGATGTGTACTCCGTCTCAGACTGGTCACCTAAATGAAAGAATCGGTAAGTGGAAGCAATACAGTCACAATAACAGAATTTAAATCCCATAACTCAGGGAAATCTTACTTGTTTGGTAGTAATCATAAACTTTGATCACAGCTGGCTTGAGATTCTTGACAGGAAGCACCTGTTTAATGTGTAATTTATAGTTGATTGGAATATTCCTTAGGAGCTGTTGGAGATATACCAGTCATCATATTGTAAACAGAGTAAGTACATCATTGTGTGTGAAATAAAGCATACATGTTTTTTTTTGTTTGTTTGTTTGTTTTTTTTTACAGTGGATATGCAGCACATTTGTGTAATATCGTAATAAAAT